>NW_024062160.1:0-524162 GCF_006381635.1 Hibiscus syriacus | reverse complement strand
TGAAACGGACTTTAGTCTGTTTACCAGAACACAATACTTGCAAAAATCGAGCTTACAGCTTTTGACAACATGCAACAAGTTCTCTTGTGTAATTCTGCCATACCACGCACTAAGAGAGCAAGGCGCTATGCCACCCAATTTTGTCGTTCATCACAGGACTCAACAGAGTGAACTCCACCTGCAACGGTACCTCGTCCGCCAAGCATAATCGTATGGTTCCTGCCGCTCGCTGCTGCAATTCTTCCCAATCTTCCTCATCCATCGACGCCGGCTTTGTAGGTCGTAAAGCCTTCAAGATCCCTTGCTGCGCCAATAGATCCTTCACCTCGTTTGCCATAATCCGAAGTTACCCTGACCATCGAATTCGCGACTTCAAATGTTGCTCCTGACATCTGATACAATTGTTACGAAAACGGGTAAAGAAAACGAAGAACAAATTTACGAGGTTCGGCAATGTGCTTACGTCCTCGGTGCCTAGGCGGCGCTAGAATTTTATTCAATAATTTTAGGTCTAGGTTACATCTCTATTTATAATAGAAAACCCTGGTACTAATTACAAATCAACCTGTCCGTACGGGGGCTGCGCCCCCACACCCCAACCCACATAATTCGTAACCCCAAACGAGACTTTTTATGAGCCATACATAACAGATACTACTGTCATAACCATTTTTTTTTGAAAAAATAATAAAATATTATTTAAAAAAACGATTATAACTTTAATTTGGAAAAATTGGTGATTTGAAATTAATTTGATTTAAATTGAAAGGGAGTCGCTATTGACCTTTGGGTTAGGTAAGTCAAATACCCAAAAACGTCTTTTAAAAACAATTTTAAGAAAAATCATTTTTTAAGACAAAAATGGTATGCGTTTACAAAGATTACTTTAAAACGGGTTCGGGAGTCGATTACGCGTGGGGAATGATTAACACCCCATAACGCCCAAAACTGATATTGTGTCGCTTACACGTTGTCGTACATAGTGAAAATTATAAATCGAATATAAAGTTAAATTACGATCCATTTATCGAACATTAATTTGCTTCAAATTTACTATTTAAAGAGAATCCTTTAATTCAATAAAAAACCTTGAAATTAGCAATCCTCCGTCGGGAAAGCTATTTCAATTATTTTTCATTGTTAAAGAATATTCTATCGTCAAATATGTAAAAGATGCATATCAAATATAAATGGCAAATTGACAGTTACGGAAAAATAAAATACATAACTTGTATTATTCAGTGTACAATAAAAACGACTTAACAATTAACAAACTAAAATTGATTTATTCCAAGCTCCATTTAGTTCAAACGTCGTATTAGATTGTACCACTTCGATCAAGTGATACTTTCCATGCCCGTTCTACAAATCTTTGTTCTTGAAATCATTTGGATAAAATAATCAAAATACATTACTATTAAGTAAAAGTGACAAATGGATATTTTATAAATTAAAATAAATACATAACATAAAAATAAAAATACAATACACAACAACATGTGATGGTTAAAAAACATATATAAATGTATATACATACATATAACACAAATAATATACATCCATGAAGTATAAAACAGAATGCGAAAATCAAACACCATATTAAAGTTTATAAAAAACTGAATAATTACAAAATGTTTAATAGATACATTAATATTTAATATACATATATGTATATTAGAACAATGGCTAATGGATACGAAGTGGGAATTAAAAATTTAAACTAAACACATATCTCGCATTAATCATAAAAGACTAAAATGAAGAGTAAAATAAATATAGTGACATATATGTGAAATAAACAAACTCAAATAAGGATTGGATAGAGAATTAACAAATATAGAGTGATTGATAAAATAACATAAACAATGATTAAAATTAACAAATCAAAAACTAGCTACTCAAATAAAAAATATCGACAAAATAATGAAAAAAATAGAATCAATTAAGGACTAAGTCATAAGAACAACAATCTCACTAGCACGCATGTAAACACAGTAAAAATTATGGTTCAGCACCCAAATCTTATACAGTATGAGCATTAGAAACAAATAAATCCATAAATAGCATTTGGGACTAATCTAAAATAAACAAAACATATAAGGCCGAATCAAAATTAGACCAAATATAAACTAATGAATAAAATAATATATTCAAAACTAGCTCAACAAAAATCAAACACCAACAAGAATAGTATAATACATAAAAAGTGACTAAAATGAACTAACAAGAAAATATAATGCATGTATATAAATAAACTAAAGTTTGATGGATCGGACACAAATATAACCACAACAATATTTAAAAGCAAATAATGACAAAAATACAACAAAAATAAAATAAGAGCTCAAAATGAAATGATGAAATTTCATTAAAGTGGTCAGATTACAACCATTACACAAGATATATGGACCTTAACTGTGATTTACCCAAAAATATTAAGAACCCACGCGTAAGATTACAAAGCCACAGGGATTAAAAGTATAGTTATCCCATAAATAAAAAACACGGATAGGGTTGGGGAGACAAAACGACTGCGTATAAGAGTAGGGATATAATCTCTTTTAGGGGTTTACTTTGAAACCCTAAATCATTTCCCAAACCCCCTTCAGCCGTGCTCCCTCTCTTCTCCACTTCCCCCTCTATTCTCCTTCAACAGACGAGGAAACCCAAAAAAACACCACCCCTCGACAGCTCTGATGAGGGGCTTTCTCATACCAAACAGCCCCCTTAAGCCTTGATTTAGAACCCCTTACCCTTCATTCCCCTTAAATCAAACCAAACAAAACCCTAACCCTCAAAATCTCCCCTTTTAACCCCTTCTCTCAAGCAAATGAAAACCCAAAAAAGTAAAAGGATTACCTTCGGTGCTCAGACGACTCTCCTAACTCCGACGAAGCGTCGATGACCACTCGTTCCCGAAAGGTAAAGTCTTATTTTCTCTTCTTTTCCTATTTTCTCTCAGTTTCTCTCTTTTTTCTGTGAAAATCCCCCTCGTTTTTTTTTTCAGTTTTTTTTTTTTTCCCTTATCTTCTCTCCTCTATTTCTCGTTTTATATTGCTTCCCTGCTTTCTTTGATAGTTCCTGCTACCGAGGAAGAAATAGGGTATGAATACCCTATTTCGGCTAGAATGATAACCCCTGATTGTTTTGGGAGCTTTTGTCATTGTTATATTTTTTTATTTCTTTTGTCCTTCCATTTACACTGTTGATGTCTCATTTTGACTGGTGAGAGTGATTTCTGTCACTGCAGATGAGGCGAAGACATTAGAAGTGGTCGGAGATGGGATCAGCAACATTCGGTGGCGATAATAGCTAGGTTTAGGGTTTCAAACCCTAAATGGCTCTTGATCTGGATCGTTGATTTGGGTCCAAATCCAAGGGTTGATATGATACGACACTCGTAGCTGAAGAAAAGAAACCCTAGCGAGTTTGGGTCGGTTACTAGGCCTGGATCTCGGGTTAGGCTCTGATGATCTTGTATTGGGTTGATGGGTTATGCTCTGGGTATTAGGCCTCGGGTTAGCTTGTTTGGGCTCCATTTGGCCTGCACAAAATATGTAATAATAAAATAATAATAATAATATTTATATAAATAATAATAAAAAAGACCCAGACAAAAATGGGTGTCTATAGCTGCCCCTCTTTGTACATTCTTGTGTTAACAAGAATAGGGCAAAGACAACAAGACAACACGTTTTTGTCTGGTTCTCTTTCTTTTGCTTATAAATTGGACATGTGTGTTGGTGGGGACGACACTGCTCATACGCAATAAAGAGGTTTGGTCGTCTAAGAGTGACACGGATCCTACATGATAAGGATATCTAGTCGAGGGATGACACTTCTCATACGTGATGAAGAGTTCTGGCCATCTTTAGGAAGGGTGATAACTCGGTTCCTACGCGATGAGGACGACTGGTTATCTAGGGGTGACACGACTTCTACGCGATGAGGAGATCTGGTCGGGGGATGACAAGGCTCATACGCGATGAAGAGTTCTGGCCATCTTTTGGAAGGGCGATAACACGGTTCCTACGTGATGAGGACGTCTGGTTATCTAGGGTGATACGGTTCCTACGTGATGAGGAGATCTGGTCGGGGGAATGCCACGGCTCATACGTGATGAAGAGTTCTGGCCATTTTTAAGAAGGGCGATAACACGGTTCCAAATTGATGAGGATGACTGGTTATCTAGGGTGACACGGCTCCTACGCGATGAGGAGATCTGGTCAGGGGATGACACTACTCATACGTGATGAAGAGTTCTTGGTCATCTTTAGGGATAATGATTTCAAAAGAAACCGACTCAAAGATGATATTTCAAAAGAAACAGACTCAAAGATTGATAATTTTGTTTCCAAAGAAACATACTCAAGGATTTTTTCTCAAAAGAAACAATCTCAAAGGTTGGTTTTTTTCATTAAAAATTGTCTCAATAGACGAAATTTGTCTTTAAAGAAATAGAATCACAAATGATTTTGTTAAGAGACACAATTTCAAAGATTTTTTAAAAGGAACAGACTCAAAGATTTTTCTCAAGAAAAACTGTCTCAAGAGAGACAAAACTTTGTTTCAAAAGAAAAAAACTCAAAGATTTTGGTTTCAAAAGAAATGACTCAAAGATTTTTCACGAAATTGTCTTAAAGAAACAAAACTTTGGTTCAAAAGAAACAGACTCAAAGAATTTTTTTCAAAAGAAACAACTCAAAGATTTTGATTTCAAAAGAAACAACTCACAGACTATTGTTTCAAGAGAAACAACTCACAGATTTTTGTTTCAAGAGAAACAAACTCAAAGATAGGTTTTGTTTCAAGGGAAACAATCTCAAGGATGTTTGTTTTAATACATATTGTCTTAAAAGAGACAAACTTTTGTTTTCATAAAAACATATTTAAAGATTTTTCTTCAAAATGAACTGTCTCAAAAGAGACAAACTTTTGTTTCCAAAGAAACATACTCAAAGATTTTTCAAAAGAAACTTTCTCAAAAGAGACAAAATTTTGTTATCAAAGAAACATACTCAAAGATTTTTTCATTTTGTTTTAGGTGAAACAGACTCAAATATTTTCAATAAAATCTGTCTCAAGAGAGACAAAGTTTTGTTTCAAAAGAAATAAACTCAAAGATCCTTTGTTTCAAAAGAAACGACTCAAAAATGATGTTTGTTTCCAGTGAAACAAATTCATAATTTGGAAAATTGTCTCAAGTGAGACAACATTTGTTTTAAGAGAAAACAATCTCAAATGAGATCAACTTTGTTTAATGTGAAACAAATTCAAATTTTGTATCTCAAAGGAAAAATGTCTCAAGTGAGACGAAATTTGTTTTGAAAGAAATTGTCTTAAGCGAGATAAAATTTGTTTTTAGAAAACTGTCTCAAGCGAGTCAAAGTATGTTTTGAGAAAAATTATCTCAAGCGAGACAAAAAATTGTTTTAAAATTCTCAAAATTTATGGAAAAATGTCTTAAGCGAGACAAAATTTTGTTTCAAGAAAAACACCCTCAAAGGTGATAAAAAGTTTCTTAGTTCCTGCATGTTGAGGAAATGTCTTGATTGTTGACTTCAGGAAGCCTAATCATTGCTTCTTCAAGTTAGAGACATTTGGTAATTTCTAAGCTTTGATTTCATGAGAGATCAAAATAATGCATTTTTTACTGACTATCTTGGATGTTATGATGGATGTCAAGATGAAATTTATTTGATTTTTTTGTTGAATTTGTCCTCAAGAGAGGAAAAAATGTCTTTAATGCACCTGATGATAAATGTTTGATGCAACGATGCAAACTCATTTAACATGTATGTATGTGTATATATATATGTATGCATGTATGTGTTGATATATGCTTGTCTTAATCTGTAAAGAGAATGGTTGCGAGAGCAATCTTCACTCTATCATTGATTCAGTTTGTCTACATTTTCACTAGTGTGTACTCTTGCAAACCTTGACCTGAGACACTTTATTTTTTTTGTCCCATCAAATTTTGCCCCAAAAATTTGTCTTCTCTTGCCCCAGCTTCAATTCTGAGCTTCAGAGATATATTTGTTGAATTCCAATATACGCCTCCAAAGAGATTATCTTGTTTGAATTTTTTTTTATTTTTAGGAGCCTGAAAACATCAATTAGAAGAGTTTTGAAAAATAAAAAGTTTGAAAATATTACCACTTTCGAGGTATCACAATTGACAAATCATAAAACAAGAGTTCATTGGATATCAAAGAATTAATTACACTGTTAATCCTTCAATAAATTATAGCTATTTGACAAGTGTCAAGATCAATGCTATCTTTGAGGTATGATTAAGTAAGGAAGGATAAAAATGTCTCAGGTTATTATTTTCGGTCAAAGGTTTGATGTTCTCATTTATTTGATGTTCACTGATCTGATGAAGTAGCTTCTGTACTCATTTATTGGAAATATTCTCCGACTCCCAGCTCTCATGATCTCATTCGGGTTGTGTGATGCCTTATCAAGAGATTTATGCGTCGCCTTCTATGCAATAGCTGCACTATCTTCGTATTCGAGCCGCCTTTTCAGGTTTTCAACTCGAATCCTCCTTTGGTTTCAAGACATTATTTAGAATTTATGTCTTGAACCCCCCTTTGTTATTTTTTCATCTATCATGCACTAAAGATTTTAGGAAACCTTTTTTTTGTTACAAATAAAAGATTAATCTTGATGGGTGGAATGAAATATAAAGATAGTCTCTTCTCTTTAGAAATCCATGTATGATTAGAAGGGACTTTTTAGGCACGTAATGTAGGCCATGGTTCGTGGTTATGAAAGAAATGGATAAATAGGCCCAAACAAGTGTTTAAGGGTATTTGAACCAAGGATCAATTCTCTCTGATTCCTTCAATCTGATCTTGCTAAATTTAAATCTTCTCGTATGTGTCTTTCTTTTGATGTTCTGTGATCTTCAAGTGAAGTGATTCTGGAATGATTGTGCTTGATCAACCTCATAGTTTGCAGCTTGATGCGTCGTTTGACTCGAGAGAATCTTTGCGTGTGCATATTGTCTTCTTTTCTTTACTTTTTCTTTCTTGTTTTTTTTTCTCTTTTCTCTTTGCTCTTTTTCCTTTTCTTCCTTTCTCTTTGTTTTGATTGAATCTTCGCACTCTTCATTTGGTTAACCTTTCGATATCTCCTCTGAATCAATGTCTTCTCTCATACAAGCAAATTTCCTCAAACTTGCCCCCAGTGTGGAGGGTGATACTTGGTTAGGTTTGAATCAAAAGAAAATATCATTTAGGCTCAAATGGTGACACAAGGGATATATATTCTCCTTTTGCGAAGAGATAATGAAAGAATGCCATTCATCATTTCATACACAGAAGTCCTTGCAGAAAAGGTATCCCCTGGGGGATAGATTTTCAGAATTAATTGTTTATTTTCATGAAAAAAATGTAATTAATGCATGATAGAATTATTTTGAAATAATTTCTCTTATTCTGCTTCTTGCTCTTAGCATGTCTCAATTGCTCAGGTCCGTCCTCAGAAGATCGCTTCGAGATGCCCCACATTGTTTCTTCTTGTAGGAAGGGTCATGTTCAAGTGAACTTCTTGTACTCAGTGCTTGTAGGGTTTTTATTGGTAGAAAAATATGTCAGTTTGACATCTAAGAAGACGATAGTGACTTTTTTGGCTCAAAGAAAAGTATGTGTATGACTTTTGTGTATCAAAAAGATAAACACAATGTTTCAAATTCGAAAAGAATGTTTCAAGGTCTTAAAGAAAGGGAATGTCAACATTTGGTTATTTTGTAGTGACCATGAATTATTTCAGGTAAAGAATCGAGAGATTTTATTTTGGGGTTGGACATGATAAGAAAGGTATAATCTTATCATATGTCAGAAATCTATAATTCTTGAAGAATTAAAAGAATCCGTAATTCATTTGATATTCAAAGAACTCAAGATTAAAACTCGTTCAATTATTTAACCTTAGAAGGTAGCACAAATTCAGTCATCAAAGATTAAAAATATTTAAGAAAATATTAAAAAAAATAAAAATGAGTTCAAATAAAACAATCTCTATGGATGCAAATGGTAGATGCACCTCCCCTATCATTCTTAGATTATCCATGCTCCTGAGAAAATCAGGTTATGAATCTTACGCTTCAGTGCCTTACATTTTCAGCGGAATGTCTGAAGCTTCCTATGTGATATCAACATCATGGACCTCAGGGAATTGGGACTCTTTTCTCAGACTATTCTGGCAAGTTCAGTCCTACAACCAGCTGAACAACCTTCCATCGTGTTATTTCAACTTGTTGTTTCTATTCTTGATGTGATTAGGAACACTTCATCGATTCTTCCATAAATTGGTTCCATGCTTTTATGAATGCTTAAATCAAATGTAGATGCAAAATGCAAAGATGCAAATGCAGATGCAAAAATGTTGATCCCAACGTTGAATATCATAGCCCAATTTTCACTAGAAATAAAAGCTTTCACATTACAAGACAGTCCACTTTACATACATGCCTTCGTTTATATGCTGAGTCTGAAATGGATCATTGTTTCGTCTCGGATCTTCATTCTTGAAAATGATGCCTCTCAAGCGTTCTGTAACCTAACTCGGTTGATACCCCTACGGTGGTAAAGTCGGTGCGTCACTCCTTGATAAATATCGATGAAATAATTACAAATGAGAATCTACTGCTTGATTACTCTTCGGCCCAATGAATCATCGTTTCAGTCTCGAATGTTGCATAGTCTTCGAGCTCACTGCTTCGTCTTGAATCTTTGTATTTGGAACTGATGCCCATCAATGCTCTGTAACCTAATTCCGTTAATTCCCCGACGGTGCTGTAATAAGTGCGTCACTCATTGTTGACTAGAGATGACATGATTATAGATAAAACTCTACCACTAGATTACTCTTCGGATCAATGAATCCTTCTTTCAGTCTCGAATGTTGCACAATCTTCGAGCAAATCTCATTTTTGTGTTCTGAGCTTCTTTTAACCCGCAGTGCATGTCTGTATACGAGACTGCTTGATTGAAAACTTTCACTTCTTCTTGTGAAAATTTTCTCTTGACTATCTCCTTGCGGATCAACATTTTCTCATTATGTCATGTCAATGTAATGCAAACAATGATGAAAAATAACACAAGCAAGTGAGAAACAATGAGTTAGTAACACAAACACCAGAGAAAAACGAGTTAGTACAAACGATAATCGATAGAGTTAAAAGATGATATCTACAGATAAGTATAACACCTACCCCGTCATGATATCTACCCTAACATGCTTTAATTAAATAACATTCCTGCCCATACATGCTATCTACCCAAAATGATTTTTCGAGAAATTAATCCTAACTGCATGGTATCTAGTTCGCATGCAATTATTTAACAAAATTTAAAGCAAAAAAGAAAGGTTCAGAAACAATCCTTCTTTGTGTATACCTAATTTGGGTACTTATTGACGGACAGAGGTTTGGTATATCTATACCTAGGGTGACCGTTCTACGATGTATTATATGCATGGTTTAGGCTCTAACAGAAAATAGGGACTCGAATTGTCCTTGAAGTCGGTGCCCCCTTGGGCTGTCAGACCCTCGATCCTCACCTATTACAGGTTTCGAACGGAACGAGTTCAATTCGAGGGAATTCATTTCCTTATACCCATACGAGGAATAAATCCCTACGAATGTATAAGGTATATATCCCATGGGTTATTTACTAAAACTCGTACGAAGAATAAATTCTTACGAGAGTAAAGCATTCACCCGACTAATTTGGATCGAAGCTCGTGTCTAGAGCTTATGTCATGCAAATGCACGTGATGTGTGTGAGGAGGAGCGTACCTATCTTTGACTCAAAAATGAAAGAGAGATAAAACTTGACAAAAACTTGGATCGATCTGAAAGCGAAAATTCAAGTGTTAGTATGACAGTTAAAAATGAAGCAATTAAAAACCTCAATAAACGGATCATAAGTTAATTAAATACTCGAACTCATAATTTCCACCAAGACGACAAAGTGTAAGCGACTTAGCCTGACTCTCTAAAAAAAAATCCCTAGCAGAGTTGTCAAGCTGTCATAACCATTTTTTTTTGAAAAAACAATAAAATATTATTTTAAAAAACGATTATAACTTTAATTTGGAAAAATTGGTGATTTGAAATTAATTTGATTTAAATTGAAAGGGAGTCACCATTGACCTTTGGGTTAGGTAGGTCAAATACCCAAAAACGTCTTTTAAAAACAATTTTAAGAAAAATCATTTTTTAAGACAAAAATGGTATGCGTTTACAAAGATTACTTTAAAACGGGTTCGGAAGTCGATTACGCGTGGGGAAGGATTAACACCCCACAACGCCCAAAACTGATACTGTGTCGCTTACACGTTGTCGTACATAGTGAAAATTATAAATTGAATATAAAGTTAAATTACGATCCATTTATCGAACATTAATTTGCTTCGAATTTACTATTTAAAGAGAATCCTTTAATTCAATAAAAAAAAAACCTTGAAATTAGCAATCCTCCGTCAAGAAAGCTATTTCAACTATTTTTCATTGTTAAAGAATATTCTATCGTCAAATATGTAAAAGATGTATATCAAATATAAATGGCAAATTGACAGTTGCGGAAAAATAAAATACATAACTTGCATTATTCAGTGTACAGTAAAAACGACTTAACAATTAACAAACTAAAATTGATTTATTTCAAGTTCCATTTAGTTCAAATGTCGTATTAGATTGTACCACTTCGATCAAGTGATACTTTCCATGTCCGTTCTACAAATCTTTGTTCTTGAAATCATTTGGATAAAATAATCAAAATACATTACTATTAAGTAAAAGTGACAAATGGATATTTTATAAATTAAAATAAATACATAACATAAAAATAAAAATACAATACACAACAACATGTGATGGTTAAAAAACATATATAAATGTATATACATACATATAACACAAAATAATATACATCCATGAAGTATAAAAACAGAATGCGAAAATCAAACACCATATTAAAGTTTATAAAAAACTGAATAATTACAAAATGTTTAATAGATACATTAATATTTAATATACATATATGTATATTAGAACAATGGCTAATGGATACGAAGTGGGAATTAAAAATTTAAACTAAACACATATCTCGCATTAATCATAAAAGACTAAAATGAAGAGTAAAATAAATATAGTGACATATATGTGAAATAAACAAACTCAAAATAAGGATTGGATAGAGAATTAACAAATATAGAGTGATTGATAAAAATAACATAAACAATGATTAAAATTAACAAATCAAAAACTAGCTACTCAAATAAAAAATATCGACAAAATAATGAAAAAAATAGAATCAATTAAGGACTAAGTCATAAGAACAACAATCTCACTAGCACGCATGTAAACACAGTAAAAATTATGGTTCAACACCCAAATCTTATACAGTATGAGCATTAGAAACAAAATAAATCCATAAATAGCATTTGGGACTAATCTGAAATAAACAAAAACATAAAGGCCGAATCAAAATTAGACCAAATATAAAATAATGAATAAAATAATATATTCAAAACTAGCTCAACAAAAATCAAACACCAACAAGAATAGTATAATACATAAAAAGTGACTAAAATGAACTAACAAGAAAATATAATGCATGTATAAATAAACTAAAGTTTGATGGATCGGACACAAATATAACCACAACAATATTTAAAAGCAAATAATGACGAAAATACAACAAAAATAAAATAAGAGCTCAAAATGAAATGATGAAATTTCATTAAAGTGGTCAGATTACAACCATTACACAAGATATAGGGACCTTAACTGTGATTTACCCAGAAATGTTAAGAACCCACACGTAAGATTACAAAGCCACAGGGATTAAAAGTGTAGTTATCCCATAAATAAAAAACACGGATGGGGTTGGGGAGACAAAACGACTGCGTATAAGAGTAGGGATATAATCCCTTTTAGGGGTTTACTTTAAAACCCTAAATCATTTCCCAAACCCCCTTCAGCCGTGCTCCCTCTCTTCTCCACTTCCCCCTCTATTCTCCTTCAACAGACGAGGAAACCCAAAAAAACACCACCCCTCGACAGCTCTGATGAGGGGCTTTCTTATACCAAACAGCCCCCTTAAGCCTCGATTTAGAACCCCTTACCCTTCATTCCCCTTAAATCAAACCAAACAAAACCCTAACCCTCTAAATCTCCCCTTTTAACCCCTTCTCTCAAGCAAATAAAAACCCAAAAAAGTAAAAGGATTACCTTCGGTGCTCAGACGACCCTCCTAACTCCGACGAAGCGTCGATGACCACTCGTTCCCGAAAGGTAAAGTCTCCTTTTCCCTTCTTTTCCTATTTTCTCTCGGTTTCTCTCTTTTTTCCTGTGAAAATCCCCCTCATTTTTTTTTTCAGTATTTATTTTTTTGGTTTTTCCCTTATCTTCTCTCCTCTATTTCTCGTTTTATATTGCTTCCCTGCTTTCTTTGATAGTTCCTGCTACCGAGGAAGAAATAGGGTATGAATACCCTATTTCGGCTAGAATGATAACCCCTGATTGTTTTGGGAGCTTTTGTCCTTATTATATTTTTTTTATTTCTTTTGTCCTTCCATTTACACTGTTGACGTCTCATTTTGACTGATGAGAGTGATTTCTATCACTGCAGATGAGGCGACGACATCAGAAGTGGTCGGAGATGGGATCAGCAACATTCGGTGGTGATAATAGCTAGGTTTAGGGTTTTAAACCCTAAATGGCTCTTGATCTGGATCGTTGATTTGGGTCCAAATCTAAGGGTTGATATGATACAGCACTGGTAGCTGAAGAAAAGAAACCCTAGCGAGTTTGGGTCGGTTACTAGGCCTGGATCTCGGGTTAGGCTCTGATGATCTTGTACTGGGTTGATGGGTTATGCTCTGGGTATTGGGCCTCGGGTTAGCTTGTTTGGGCTCCTTTTGGCCTGCACAAAATATGTAATAATATAAATAATAATAATAATAATAATAATAATAATATTATATAAATAATAATAAAAAAGACCCGGACAAAAACGGGTGTCTACAACTACTTCTTCAACACCCTCACACCCATAATTTCCTTGTTCAATTTCCTGTTTTCCATCCTCTCCTTCCGTTGCCAGGTTCTTTAAAAACCAGGGATGCTGGTTGATTTCTGGTATGCTTATCCTCTACGAAAGATTGCGATTCAAAGTCATATGAAGAACACTGTTAAATACGCTTGAACTCGTAAAAATGTTGAAAATCGTATGGACCTTTTCGGGGTCTGCTACAAAAATCCTGGATAGTAGATGCTTGCAGTCCTTGGAAAGTCGAACATAATCAGGTATAGAATAATGGACACTTAGAATCCGCTGTCGAAATCCGATTGCATCAGATTTTTTTTTAATCAAAACCTTCATATTCTCACAAGTTATGGAAAAGGGCAGCTACCAACTAACCTGAATTGTTTTTCTGAAGTTTCTTGGATCTTCAGGGTCTTCAAAAGGATAAGCTCCAACCAGCATGACATACAAAGTAACCCCACAAGACCAAACATCTGCAATCTGGAATTCTTTTTTGTCAAAGATTAAGCACCAATGGAAGATTTTCGAGCAGCAAACTGAAGTCTTGATAAGAATTTTTACCTTGCCATCATATTCTTTTTTAGACAGGACCTCTGGGGCAATATAAGCTGGGGTTCCTACAGTTGATTTGGGCAACACACTTGACTGCAATAAGCAGTGGAAAGTTAATAATAGAGCTTATATATATGTAGAGCAGAAGCATATGTTTATTGCCTTAGAGTAGCCGAAGTCACATATTTTGAGTCGTGGTGTAGCGTTCCCATCTAATAGAGTGTTTTCCAGCTTCAGATCTCTATGACAAATTTGCTTTGAAAATGGAGATAAAAACTTCAAGTTAAGCTTTAGATAGCCCAAAAAATGGCAATTTTTTTCCAGAATTAGGGGATTTGGTTAGTGTGTATTATATGTACCATTGCATGGCAATAACTCACTCCTGATATCAGTTGTTGAAAGAAAAAACTTGCCTGATGCAGTAAAACAATAACAGTGAGCCAAGAATGAAAAGAGAAAAAAATTAGAAAAATGTTTATAAAAATTTACCTCGTCCTCACTGAATCTACCAGCATTGCATATTCTTTCAAAAAGTTCTCCTCCAGCTGCATATTCCATGACTATGGCAAGATGTGTTGGTGTCAACAGAACCTGAAAGGAATAAAAAAAAAGAACTGAAGAAGAAGAAGAAGAAGAGGAAGAAACACCACTTGAAGGGCTGCAAATCATAAGCAATTTCAATTTGACTGCTTCATAGAGTTGTTTGCTGTTTGGGGTTGAACCAAAACAAACCAGGGAAGGGAGCCCTGTTGTAGGTCACAAACACCCTGTGAAACATATATATTACCTCTTTGAATCTTATTATATTGGGATGCTTCAAAGACCTATGGTTCATAATCTCCCTTTCCACATGCTCATCAATCTGCATATCCAGGAAAAAAGAATGACAACCCAAATTAGGCTCTGAATAAACAAAGCCAAGTGCAGATGAATGAAGCTTTGAGGTAAGTAGGTAGTACCTTGGGGCCTCTTTCAATATACTTGACAGCAAAAAGCTCACCACTTTGTTTATCCCTAACCAGCTTAGCAACACCGAAGTTGCCTGATCCAATATCTTTCAGTATCTCATAACGCTCCATTTCCCAGAGCTGACAGCAGCTGTATTAGTCTTGTATGTTGCAGCTAATGAATAAATATATAAGCTTTACTATCGAGTTGGATGATTTTCAAGGACTTTTCTTGATGTCTGATGAATGGTGAAAGCAAAGGGCAAAGGATGATATGAAATGAGGGTGTCAAACTGGGGTCAACTCCAGAGAGAGAAGCAGACATTACACGTGGGAGATAATCAGAGGTTAGAGATTGAAGAAGAAGTTGCCTACCGACGTGGCTTGCTTTCTGGGTTATGTCTGGTTTCGGCTACCCCCACCATCTGCCTTTCTTCCTGCTTATCATTTGTCGCAAAATAGTAGTATTTTAGAATAATATCAAAAACTATTTTTAACGTTAATCAATTTAATTTTGATAATATTAAATATTTGCCTTTTTATTATATGATATATATTTATACAACTAATTTTATACTTAAACTTATAATGTAGGGACAAAAGATATCATTTTAATTTTGATTAATATTAAAATTTATGTATAATCTGTAAACTCTATTTTTTAATCATATAAAAAATATTTTCTATCAATTATGTAGTTTTTTAATCTGTAAACTCATCATGTGTAGCTTTTACAATTAGTGGGAACTATTTTTATGTGGATATCAAATGGCTTATGTTTAAAAGGAAAAAAATCAGAATCGACGGTTGGTAAGGCGAGTAGCAACGTATTCTAATGACGTGGACGGTGGAGGATGGTTCCTAAAATTATTTTGCATTTTTTTTAGTTTATTGTAAGTCTAGTTTTCATCTTTGGAAAATGAAACGAGATTGAAAAAGATAGCTAAGGGAAGCAAGCATATATGTCTTTCAAAACACAATGTATCCGCCGCCCATCAATTATCATTCACTTCCGTTGCCCTTTGAATTTATCCATCACATGCTCTTTTTATAGGATAAATCGAAATTTGATTCTCTTAAATTATGTTAAGGGTAAATTATATGAAATGTTACTAAAGTTTGAGTAAGTTTGTTTTTTCTCGTTAAACTTTTAAAAGTTACATATCGATCATTAGTATGATCGATTTGTTACAAAATGATCACTTGATGTTAACTAAGGAATTATTGTCATTCCTTAGCGTTTCTAAGTTTATTAATAATTGAATGAATGTAGGCATAGCTCACCTAAAATAATTCGATAATTAGTTTTAATGGAATCAACTAACTCAAAATCACATAATTTTGGTTAATAATTATGCATTACTTTTAAGTATTGTATTAGACATATATCGAGCATGAAAACATGATATTTTAAAGACCATGTGAATGTATAAAAGGTTTTTTTTAAAAAGAAAAAATTGGACATAGCCGCAAATCTATGTAACATAAATCTTTTTATTAGAGCTAATCGCTTACTAAATCAGAACGTGTGGGACGTGAATTTGTAAAATTTTAAGAGTGAATTTATAAAATTTTAAGGAATAAATATAATTTTTTAATAAAAAATATAAATAAAATATTATAAAATTTTAAGGAATAAAAATAAATTTTCAATAAAAAATATAAATAAAATATATAAAATATATGATGATTTGAATTTTTAGAGGAACAATTATCTCTTTGTATAGATAAAGCTAGAAGAGTCAGATAGTGGTCTTGATATGGAATGAGGGGTTGGTGTAATTTAATTAAATTTTTATATTTGTTATTAATAATTTTTTTTGTTTTTCTAAAAATTTATAAATTCATCTCTTAACATAAAATCATATATCGAACCCTAATTTTAATCCTTTCTAGAATAAAAATTTAGCTAATAATTTCTTCCGAAATCATATATTTATAAATTAATCTAATAATAAAAAACATATCTTTTTAACGCAAAGCTTTGTAAATTCATTATCACCCCGCGATAAAAATCATGAACTTGTCTCTGATCACACACTTATGTGCCGGTTAAAAATTAGCTTTTATAGTGGGTTGAACCACTTCCTCGTCGTGCATCTCAAAGTTGGATTATGGCTTTATCTAACTCTCCCATAAAGAAGATCATAGGCTAGAGCTTTTAAGTTGTGCTGGTCAGAGACGGTGAAGGATTTTATGTTAGAAGGACGAACTTAAATTTAAGGTGACGAATTAAAATTCTGGGGACGAAAACAAATTTTAAATAAAAAATACATACAAAATCTAAAATATATAACAATTAAATTTTTAGGAGACGGTGGGCCTCGGTCCCTGGTGTTGGTGTTATAGCATCGGAGGATCCAATTTTTTGTTTAGGGTAGACATGCATATACTCTGAAACCCAAATTTTTTAATATTTATTTATTTTATTGATTGTGTTAATCTTAAAATCAAAACAAGAAATGGAAGTTGAAGCTTTTAAGCTTCTTGTCCAAGTGCATTCCAGCACAGCAATGGCCCGACGATTTCGGTAAAGTGAACCGCCCTACATTCCTTCAAAGCAAAGCTTCATGCCCTCAATCACGGATTCCCATACTCATCGTCTATGCCTACTCTACTTAAACCATACAAAGAAGAACCAAGCAAAGCCCTCCACAAAAATGGAAATCCTGCAATGCTAAGCATCAATAAAGACTGGTATGGCTCAAGGAAGCAATTTAGGGAGAAATCAATTCTTTGATGATATAATTGGCCACCACAAATTTTTTATGCACATTTTATTTTTATTTTATCAAACTCTTTTTTTTAAGAATTAAAGCTTTTATAGTTTGATTATTAAAGAAGAAGAATACATATTCCATGTGGAAATATTATTATGTATGTTTGTCTTTTTTTTTTAGTTATTTTTAAGATAAAAGTCTTGTATATGAAAACAAATGGGTTGGGTCGGTTATTAGTAATTCACCTCCTTTAGTTTAGACAGAGAGTCGGAACTAGTTAAAAATCGACCATTGATCGGTATATACAGGGATGGACTGAGGGTGCGGGTAAGGCAGTCGTATTTCCTGAAAATTGAAAATTATTATATATTTTAGATTTTTTCTATGTATTTTCTATTGAAAATTTGTTTTCGTCCCATAGAATCTTATAGGTTCGTCCATTCTTAAAATTTTCGAAGTTCGTCCCCTAACATAAAATCTTCCGTTTGTCCTTGGGTAAAGTACGATACTTATCGACCAAATTCACTATTCCATACTCACCAACATACTTATCGAACAAAGATTTTTTCATTATTTCCAATTCGTCCTGTAATATTAACATAATTCGAATTTATAAACAATAACAAAGAAAATACTATAAATATTCAAAGTTTAGTTGTTCTGGACTAATTTGTTTAATCTTCAAAGGATACCACATCATTTGTTTATACTTAGCAATGATAAGTGTTGTTGGAGAAGAAAAGGGAATTAAGAAAGTCCTAAAAATAATATTTAAATTTTATTCTAGGGTAAATTACATAAATAGTCCCTCGACTATAGAATATTATTTTATTAAGTTCCTTGATTATTAAAAGTTACAAAATGATCATTCCATTATCGGAGTTGCTTTATTGAGTCACTCGACCATTAAAAGTACCAAATGATCACTCGACTATTCATTATGTTCTAAACTCGTCATTTTTCATTAAAAATTAACGGTCACATGAGTTAGACGTTAATATGTTGATCGGGATATGATAGTCGTTTGAGATTATAAGATCATATTTTATCATATTTTAGTCAGCAGGTGTCGACATCGTTTTTCGCCCAGGCGGTGAAAAGCTTAGTATGACTTGGGGGTTTTTTCTTTGAAAAGGTTTAGAAATGTTTTGGAGTCGCCGTCGACCTTTTGAGTTAGGTAGGTCGAATAACTAAAAATTTTCTTTTAAAAGAGTTTTTAAGAAAATATCATTTTAAAAGATAAATCAGCCTACGTGTAACCAGAGATTCATTCTTTTTTGTAATAAAAAGAGGTTCGGGGATCGATTACGTGTGAGGAATGATAATCACCCCCACAACACCCAAAATTGGTACCCCATCAATTATAAATTGTCTCTAATAGTGGAAATCTAAGAATTCGAATACAAATTTAAGTTACGATCCCATTATTCCAAATTCAACCATACAATGTTTATTGAACGAAATATTCTATGGAGGAATAGAAAATATTCCAATATTTCCAATCGGAGAGAAAATAATCCTTAAAATACTTTAAGATGAATATTTCTCTTTCCAACTAAAATTAAAGGAATATAACAATTTCTCCCAAGAATTCGAGATTAAAATAATTTGATTTGATCAAATAAAAATTTAAGCCAATTAATTCAATTTATATATGATTAGAAAAGATAAGGGATATTCAATTATTTAAAAATATCGAGACTTAATCCCTAATAAAATTAAGTGAATTGTCTCGATAAGTTTAAATAAGCGAATATTTCCTTTTCCCTTCAAATTTAATTAATTTTCAACATAATCTATTTTTTTGGGTTTTTTCTAGTAGGGTATTTATTTATTTTAAAACATCGAAATAGGACATCTAGTTACTTTAATGTAACACTCCAACCCGGATACGAATAAGAGATGTCAAATTGACTTTTTAAAACAATATTCTTAACAAAATACATATCATTTGGACTTATATTAAGAAAATATGATAATATATTGTTGAATTATGTTTGTTATAACCAATTTAAGAAAATATATGTTTTATGAATAGTACTATACGGTATGAACATTATCGTCAACAGTAATGAACAGTACCGTGAACATTACCGGATGCTAAAAAATTTTACAGATTGTTGCAAGGGTATCGATACCCTGCTACAGTGTATCGATACCCTTGCTACATAAATTTCGTCCACTTATTAAAAACTCATAAAATTTTAAAACGTTCATCACTATACATTTACCATTTACATATATACGTTTAAAACATTACAAAACTCAATCTTATGATTTTACAAAACCGATTAGAATATATATCGGATTCAAACCTTTATTTACATGCCAACTACCATCAGTATTACAAAATACATATTATTCAATGTTTTTCTGATCTGATCTTTGGAAATGAGGAATTGACATGTCTTACTTAATTTTTATCGTTCTTTCTCTTCTTGGTACCTACGTGTGAAACAATCACACACTAAGTCATTGACTTAGTGAGACATATAAAACATATAATATAAACCATATAACATTTCATATCACCAAATACATACATGCACATATACCCTCATTATCAATACAAACATCTTTATCATGATCTCTATCATTATCATGTATTAACATTCTTGTATATCATATAACACATATATCATTTCACAAAGAAACACACATAACATCATATAATTCTTATAACACATTTCATATCCCCAAAAGCATATGCATCATATATATTGTATTTGTGTGATATCTTTAATTAGCCCATGATACATTTGTGAGAACTAAAGACATGTGAGTGCATTGAGGTTGTGCACAAATGTTGTCACCACAGCTCGTAAAATTTCCACTAGGGGCACTGAAATTTGTCCCGTAAGACCACTGTATTGTCCCGAAGGAACACTGTATTATCCCAAATGAATATTGTATTATCCCGAAAGACTATTGTATTGTCCCGAAGGACCACTATATCCCGTAGGACCACTTTAACCCCCGACTCTTGGCATGCCAACTATTTATGTAATCACATAACATGGGCATTATCATTTATGTCATTTCACATATTCATATAGGCACTTATTTCACTTACACGTAGAACATTTTCAAATGATTCATATTCACTTGTCACATAGGTCCATGTCATATAACATATACCACATGTTCATGTAATCACATATATCGTATCATATAGCTTATATCATTTCTCACGTGTTCATGTAAACACGTATGTCATATCTTGTTCACATATGATCATATATATCACATAACACATAACACATAACACATAGAATAACATATAAACTTATACACGTATTCAAGTACATACTTTTATATAGTTCGTATAACTGTTAACTTCCTAAAAAGGCTACTTTTAAGGCCTTTTTCACTTAAGTTATTGTTTGTTTAAAAGCTCATCTCAGGCATTTTAGGATCATGTAGTTGCATATAGTGCCTTTGTGGTGGTTGTGCTATTTTATTTCTTAATGGTGCTGTTTGAGGGAAAGGTGCAGTTTGTTTGTGGTGTGCAGGGAATAGCAAGAAAAAAGGATTCTTTGGGAAGTAATGCCACGGCATCACACGTTGCTAAAGTAGATTGAAATGCCTTGGCATTTCTGGCGCAGAAAAATACAAAAAAATATTTCTGCATAAGGACAGTTGTCTCTGCATGTGAAGGACTGTTGTAACCGCCTGCCAGAGCTGCCAAAGGACCACTGCCACTTGGAGGATAAGGTTTACACCCAACATGTGATTCTAGGGGTATGAGGGATATTTTGCACCCAACAACCTCATCATTAACCCTAGATATTTTTTATTATATATGACACCTCATGAGGGAGAAAAAAAAGAGAGAAAAGGGAGGAGGACACATACGGTAGCAAAAATCACATTTTTTATTTTCTCTTTTCCTTTCTTCTTCCTTGGGATATTCCTCCATTGATAAAGCTCCAAGGAGTGGCGAGCTAGGAGCCGAAAGGAGCTAGCGAAAGGCTTCTTCTCAACTTCTCTTTTTGATGCTATTTTATATTTATTTGTGGGTTGTTGGAACAAATATTTTCATGACTTTGTGTTTGGATATTTTGAGCCCCACATGAACTAACTTATTTGGTGGTGGTTAATTTAATGGTTGTTTGAACTTTATTTTTAATGGTATATTTAAGTTTATTTTGGTTCTTTATTTGCTTTGCTTATGAATGCTTCACCATCTAGGCTTGTAAGAGGCATGGAAATGTTCATTTCTTAGATGAAGGTTAGGTATTCGGAAGAATTCTAGACTAAAAATACTTGTAAGTATTCGGAAGAAACGCAAGATAAGATCCTCATAAGCAATGGGTTATAGTATTTTCAAGGGCTTTGAACCGGCCTTGGAATATTATAACTTAATCCCTTAGATCTCAGAAGAGGCTAGGCTAGGATTTCAACGACTAAAAAGGGTGTCTTTATCAATAGGGTAGGCTGACCAACATCGTTGAGTGAGAGCAGATGCCTTGACATCCTATTCTGTTAGGTTCTTTAGAACACTTTAGGAAAGCCCTGTCGAGTAAGTAAAGACCAGTTAGCTTAAATATACTTGAGAAATAAGTTTAGCAGTCGTAGATCAATCCCTACCATTCATTCTCTTGGAAGCTTGTCACGTGAGGATTATTTTCTTTTCATTTTATCTTTATTTACTGTTTTTACCATTTTTCATTGCCTTGACATTTCACCATACTCAACATCAAACATCTATCATTGCCATTGCATTTCCATTTGCTACACCATCAGACCATCACTACATATCCACCAGCATACACATTTACATTGTCGTGACATTTGTATATATCAAGACTAACTATACTTGGATAGAATAGTGCATTGCTTTGGTTAGACTTTTGTAATTTCACCCAATCCCTGTGGAGACGATACTCACTCATCATTATATTACTTGAGTGATTGTGTATACTTGCACATTATTTGTGTATAATTTATAGTACTCACAACACGCGAACAAGTTTTTGGCGCCATTACCGGGGATTGGCAGCCTGAAGTTATTTAGTTTTTCCAGAGCATTTTATTTTGTTTTACATTTTTATTTGTGTATAGTTTACTTGATACTTTTGTTTTATTTTCAGGTTTAATTAGTGTATGCCTAGAAGAAATTATGAAGAGCCTTTGGAACCAATAGAACCTGAGATTGAAAGACTCTTTAGAAGAAGAAAACGTGCTCAAAGAAATATGTATCAGATTAGAAACCAAGGCATTGGTCAGGATGATGGAAATCATAATGCCGCGGCATTAGACAATGTTGATCCTGCAGTTAGGTCGCGCGTTATTCGCGATCACTTAAATCCGATGCTGGATGATCTGAATCCTGGGATTGTGGCACCTAAAATTCAAGCTGCACATTTCGAGCTGAAACCAGTCATGTTCAACATGTTGAATTCTATTGGGCAGTTTGGGGGTATGCCAACTGAAGATGCCAGGCAACACATTCGCAATTTTCTGGAAGTTTGCGATTCTTTTCGCCAAGAATGAGTGCATAAGGATTTTCTGAAATTAAAGCTTTTTCCGTATTCATTGCGTGACCGAGCAAGGGCTTGGTTGAGTGGTGTACCAGCCGGTTCTATGGAATCATGGGCCGATCTTTGCAAGAGTTTCTTATTGAGGTACATTCACCAAACATGAATACGCAACTAAGGAATGAAATATCTTCTTTTCGCCAGGGCAACGACGAATTCATGTATGAGTGTTGGGATCATTACAAGAGTTTGCTTCGGAAGTGTTCAAATCATGGTTTTCATGATTGGACTCAAGTAGTCATGTTCTATAATGGAGTCAATGCACCCACGAGGATGTTACTGGATGCCTCGGCAAATGGGACATTACTGGATAAATCACCAACTGAGGCGCTTGCTATATTGGACATAATTGCTAATAATGATTATCAGTTTCCTTCCTCAAGGCTTGGGAGTGGAAGGAGAACACATGGAGTATTTGAGTTAGATACCAAGGATTCGGTGTTCGCTCAACTCTCAGCCATCATTAATATGTTGAAGAACTTACAACGTTTCACTGATATGAAGGAAGTGAATGCAACTAGCCTGGCATGTCTGTTATGCCAAGGCAATCATCACGAGAGCGAATGCCCAACCAACCATGAGTCCATCAACTTTGTAGGTAATTACAATCGAGGCAATAACAATCCCTATTCTAACACTTATAATGCTGGATGGTGTCAGCATCCTAATTTTTCATGGGGAAATCAAGGAGCCCACAATGTTAATCAACCTACTCGGCAGTAGAATCACAATGAGCCTCAAGGTTGCCAAAATGCTATGCCATGGCATAATTCCAACAAAGGAGCTTCATCTTCAGCAAGCATGAGTTCATTGGAAGCTACAATTCAAGAGTTCATATCCACTACGAATACAATGCTGCAAGACCATTCTACTTCAATTAAGAATCAAGGAGCTTTACTTCATAGTCAAGGCGCCTTACTTCAAAGCCATAGCTCGTCTCTGAGAGCTTTGGAAGGTCAAGTTGGTCAGATTGCTACGACATTGCAAGAACGTCAGCAAGGACGTTTTCCAAGTGATACTGAAGTCATTAGAGCACCTGGAAAAGAGCACTGCAATGTGTTAACTCTTAGGAGTGGAACACAAATCAATCGACAAGTCAAGGATAGTGGGCCACAACATGATGATTCTAATCCCACTGCTGAAGTTGAATTACATGATGATAGAGTTACTGAGAAGGACAAGGAGGAGGATTCTGCTAAGGTACCAGATTCTGATGCCAAGGCAAAAACAAACTCTATTCCTGCAGCTAAGGAAGCTAGACCTCCCCTACCCTTCCCGCAAAGATTGAAGAAGCATAATGATGAAGTTCAGTTCAAGAAGTTCGTGGACATTCTTGATCAGCTCCATATCAACATACCTCTCTTGGAAGCTGTTGAACAGATGCTGATGTATACCAAATTTCTGAAGGAAATTTGTACCAAGAAGAGGAAAGTAGAGACTGTTGCCACGGTAACAAAATTTTGTTCTTCATTGAGTAAGTTGCCGCTAAAGAGAAATGATTCGGGCAACTTCATTATTCTTTGTTCAATTGGAGCTAATTTCATTGGAAAGGCTCTGTGTGATCTTGGTTCAAGGTCAACTTAATGCCGAAATCGATATTCTTGAAGCTTGGCATAGGAGATGCAAGACCCACCTCAGTTATTTTACAACTTGCTGACAAATCCCATGTGAAACCTGAAGGGAGAGTTGAGGATATCATAGTAAGGGTGGATAAGTTTGTGTTTCCAGTCGACTTCTTAATTCTGAACTGCGAAGTTGATGCCAAGGCACCAATCATTCTGGGAAGACCTTTCCTAGCCATTGGACGTATCTTGATAGACTGTGAAAAAGGTGAACTCACCATGAGAGTGGCTGATCAGTGTGTGACTGTCAATGTTTTTCGAATGCTCAAATATGTTGATGACACTGAAGAATGCCAAGGCATTTCTGAATTGAACTCAGTGATTGAAGAAGAGACTAAACATCTTTGCAAGAACAATTTTATTTAGCTAGCAGAAAATGAATATTGTGTGGATGATGAAAGCTTAGTGGAGTCCGACAACTTTCCAATAAATATTGGGTGGATGATGAAAACTTAGTGGATACACCTTCATAGGGTATCGATACCCTCTTCCCATAAAATACATTTTTGAGCACGAAAATCACCTTATTTCTGCTCAAACACTTCCTATTTCATCCCATTACATATACTTAACCCATCTACTCATACTTGAACTCATTAATACTCATTCAATACATCTTTAACATAAAAATCCGCTTCTCTACCTAGAATCCAAGAATCATACCCAATTTTCAACATGTTCTAAATTCAATTCTAACACTTCATACTCCTTAATTAGGTTGATGACAAGTCAAATTTAGCTTCATATTCAACTTATCAACTCTTTTCTATAAATTCATATAAAAACCCATTTCCTTTAATATCTCATATACCTTTCATCTTGTTGTTTCAGAACAAATTAAGCTTTCCTTAAGCTTAATTATCATCTAATGATCAAAACCCAACTTAAATTTCAGCTAATAATCAACTATTAAGAAATCTTACCTTTGCAAGTTTGAGTCCACGGCTGGGAGAAGGAAGAAGAAAACTTTGGAAAAATCTCTTATTTCCCCACGTGGTTCCTTTGTCTTATAAGAGGGAAAAATATCTTTCATGTTAAATGACCATTTTTCCCTTTGATTCCTTTAATAATTACTAAAACCTTCAGGAAATATTTCCGAATAAATCATTGAACTATTCAAATATCCCACTTTAATCACCACATTCTGAAGTTTTACAATTTAGTCACTAACTCATAGTTTGGGATGTTACAAAAATCCCCCTCTTTAAGAAAACTCATCCTCGAATTTTCAATGCTCACATTGATAAGAACATATATTCTGATGTTCTCATGTTGCTTTCTTTACTTTATCACTTCACAATTGCAATTAATGGTTTGCCTTTAATTTCCAAAGAAACCAATCCATTTCTATCTTTTCTCTTTTTCTATTGTACACTTACTTTTGAGCGTTGAAAATATATATCATGTCACTTATCATATAAACAATAACATTCATTCTTATCACCCAATATCATAAATCAATTAATTTCCTTCTTCAATCTTTAATTGACTTACAATAATAACTCAACCTTTAACCTTTATCATATATTATTAAAACATACACTTTACCAAAAATCAAACAATCTCTTCATACCACTTTACATACTTTTCTTATTTCTACATCAAACTTATAATCTACTCCTCCAAATAATCATTGTCACTCTATATTCTTTAAACTCCATCATTTAATTTCCTTAGTTCTTTATTCCTTCACAAATCAGAATATCCTTGTAATATAAATCATATCTTTTTCTTCATATTCCATTACTCTTCTCATATCGATATGAGAAACATCATCATAACATTTATACTCATATCTGATTACTAATTTTTTTATCACATCTCCATAACCTTGATAGTCAACACTACTTGCATAAAACTTTATTCTTTATCATTGTACTTTCTCCAATTGATTTAACAATTACCATATTCCAATACTCACCTCATCCATTTAAAATACTTTTTCTATTTCAATTTACATAACTTCTAACAAACCTTTTAATCCGATTCACAAAGGTTATCTTGAAACCTGTCTTATTATCAATTAAACGTTCTTAGTTCCTTATTTAATATTCCAGTACGAGACCCTGCTACTTGAGTCTGTTTGGATCTCATCGGATTTGATCCTCTGACAGAGGATACAACTAATTAAGACCTAGTCTGAAGTTGAAAACTAGAATCTTTACTTCTCTTTAATAGTGCTAAACTCTATAAAGCACTAATTCTCTTAATCATTCGAGATTTTTGTTCTTCAAACCTTTCATTCTGAGTTCTCAAGAGCTTTAGCGCAATTAACCATTTCTTGAAACGAGAATAAATTCAAAACCAGTAACACTCTTCTAATTTAAGGCGCAAGCCTTAAACAACCAATCACATGTATCTTTTTTAATCGGAATCAACTAAACAACAAATTTGTTTAACTTATTAAACTTACATTCATACACATACACATACACATGTAATTTCCTTACTTCAAGCTCATACTTCTAGTTTCCTTTGTCTTATAAACTGATTACTGATGTATACATTCTTAAACTCTTCTTATCAATTATTAGCTTTACTCAAACATACGAATCCTTACTTCCTTCACTTTATCACATTACTATGATCAAAATATACAAATGTATTCAGATCCACTTCATATTTGGTTATCATAACCTAACAATATCCTAAAATCCCATACTTCCAATACATTTTTCATCACATAATCTTGTTAGCCAATGCTAACTCTTTCCATCTAAATTACAAACCCTTATCATAATCATACTCTTGCTTACACACAATAATATCCCTTTGTTTCCAACTCATAAGCTCTGGCTTTATATACCTTATACGCTTGTCATTGATTCACTTATTCTTGAACTCTTCTACAAATTCTAATCACATCATTTGATCTTTTAACGTTCTTATGGTGACATTTGTCCACCATACTCTAACTTGCCCACATAGTAATAAAACTACTCAATTTAACTTCTCTAATTTGGAGAAATGAAAACCTTCTAACATTATCTTCCTATCATTTAATCAAATGTCTATAAAAATAGAATATTTCTCAAATTCACCCTTGAACTCGGGTGTTCTCAACTCTTTTAACTATTTCGATACATTTATTCTATGAGTGGAAGAATTATAAAATTAAAAACACATCAGAATATCATTCAACATCATGAAAACATTCTTTAATCTTATAGATGCATTCCTTGAGGTGTTCGCTCTTCTCCCTGCCTGGCCAGGGTAGGTAAATACTATTACCTTCATGTCTATCGCATTCCGCTTCACTTTGGAAGCTTTCATGATCAGATATCTAATATAACATAACAATTTAACTCTATTAATAAGATAATACACTCCTTACACTATCAGATCAGAAAATTTTTCACTTTGTGTTGGTATGTATACTTTTAAAAACACTTTTGACTTCATTTTTAGCCTAGAATCGGCTAAATTGTATCTCTAATACCATTAAATGTAACATCCCAACCCGTACCCGACCCGGATACGAATTCGAGATGTCACATTGACTTTTTAAAACAATATTCTTAACAAAATACATATCATTTGGACTTATATTAAGAAAATATGATAATATATTGTTGAATTATGTTTATTATAACCAATTTAAGAAAATATATGTTTTATGAATAGTACTATACGGTATGAACAGTACCGTGAACAATAATGAACAATACCGTGAATAGTATCGAATGCTAAAATTTTTCCAGATTGTTGTAGGGGTATCGATACCCTGCTACAGTGTACTGATACCCTTGCTACAGTAATTTCGTCCACTTATTAAAAACTCATAAAATTTAAAACGTTCATCACTATACATTTACCATTTACATATATACGTTTAAAACATTACAAAACTAAACCTTATGATTTTACAAAACCGATTAGAATATATATCGGATTCAAACCTTTATTTACATGCCAACTACCATCAGTATTACAAAATACATATTATTCAATGCTTTTCTGATATGATCTTTGGAAATGAGGAATTGACATGTCTTACTTAATTTTTATCGTTCTTCCTCTTCTTGGTACCTACGTGTGAAACAATCACACACTAAGTCGTTGACTTAGTGAGACATATAAAACATATAATATAAACCATATAACATTTCATATCACCAAATACATACATGCACATATACCCTTATTATCAATACAAACATCTTTATCATGACCTCTATCATTATCATGTATTAACATTCTTGTATATCATATAACACATATATCATTTCACAAAGAAACACACATAACATCATATAATTCTTATAACACATTTCACATCCCCAAAAGCATATGCATCATATATAGTGTATTTATGTTATCTCTTTAATTAGCACATGGTACACTTGTGAGAACTAAAGATATGTGAGTGCATTGAGGTTGTGCACAAATACTGTCACCACAGCTCGTAAAATTTCCACTAGGGGCACTAAAATTTGTCCCGAAGGACCACTATGTCCCGTAGGACCACTGTATTGTCCCTAAGGAACATTGTATTGTCCCGAATGAACATTGTATTGTTCCGAAGGACTATTGTATTGTCCTGAAGGACCACTATGTCCCGTAGGACCACTGTAACCCTCGACTCTTGGCATGTCAACTATACCCCTAGCTCTCATATTACATAATATGGGCATTATCATTTATGTCATTTCACATATTCATATAGGCACTTATTTCACTTATAAGTAGAATATTTTCATATGATTCACATTCACTTGTCACATAGGTCCATGTCATATAACATATATCATATGTGTATGTAATCACATATATCGTATCATATAGCTTGTATCATTTCTCATGTGTTCATGTAAACACATATGTCATATATTGTTCACATATGATCATATATATATCACATAACACATAGAATAACATATAAACTTACACACGTATTCAGGTACATACTTTTATATAGTTCATATAACAATACCTTATAATTTATCTCACATTATTTATATTCTAGTTTCATATATTTACTTAATTCAATTTCACATAGCTTGTTATATATATATTCTCATAATTTATCATCACATAGCTTCCATAACATTTTCCTACAGCTTCATAAATCTTTACCATATAACTCATATATTATATGTTCATTTAAGCCCATAATTGTTCCCTATATAGCTTATCTTACATGTTCGTATAATCACTTCTGTCAATGTTTCCTAATTTATACATTATTCTTATATTGTCCTATAGTCAATACTATTTAGCTTATCTCACTTTTCATTTAATCTCGTAAGTTGATTATACCAATTCCTATATATTTAACTTAAGTAATTTATATCTTATTATAATATCTTCATTTAAACTCCACTTGTTCATAAACACATATATCACATTAATTATATATTATTTCCATATATTCACTTATATTGGGTTCACGTATCTTATATCACATATTCCTGTAATCACTTTTGTCAATACCACATAGCTTGTCTTATACTTTCATATATTCATGTATTTCAGTATCACTTATCGCATATACATGTAATCATGTTGATCATGTCACCTATAATAACATATGGCACATATATCCATTTTCATGTACTCATGCACACATAAGAATCACATAAATCACAAATCAATTAATATTTCAGGAGTCTCTTATTACCATAGTAACTCCGTCATTGGCTCATCGCAAACCAATGTTTATTCGATAACATAAGTATAAGTTAAATTGCACTCACCTTAACCTTGCTTTATGTGATTCGATCCTAATTCTTCGATTGTTCCGGAATAGGGTTACATTCACTATCTACATAATTATACATTTATACATATCAGAAATCCAATTGTATACTCTAATATTTCAACTCTTAAACTAAAGGAAAACCAATTTCATTTCTTGTTTAAAGTAGATATCGGTACCCTCTATAGGGTATCAGTACACCCCTAACTGAGGTATTGATACCCTGTCTAGGGTATAGATACCATAATGACATTCTGAATTTTTTCATCTTCAGGGGGGTATCGATACCCCCTATAGGGTATCGATACCCCCTATAGGGTATCGATACCCTACTGATATTCTGTAATTTTTCATTAAAAATGGGGTATCGATACACCTTCATAGGGTACCGATACCCTCTGCCCATAAAATACATTTTGAGCACGAAAATCACCTCATTTATGCTCAAACACTTCCTATTTAATCCCATTACATATACTTAACTCATCTACTCATACTTGAACTCATTAATACTCATTCAATACATCTTTAACTTAAAAATCCACTTTTCTACCTAGAATCCAAGAATCATGCCCAATTTTCAACATGTTCTAAATTTAATTCTAACACTTCATACTCCTTAATTAGGTTGATGACAAGTCAAATTTAGCTTCATATTCAACTTATCAACTCTTTTCCATAAATTTATATAAAAAACCATTTCCTTTAATCTCTCATATACCTTTCATCTTATTGTTTCAGAACAAATTAAGCTTTCCTTAAGCTTAATTATCATCTAATGATCAAAACCCAACTTAAATTTCAGATAATAATCAACTATTAATAAATCTTACCTTTGCAAGTTGGAGTCCACGGCTGGGAGAAGGAAGAAGAAAACTCTGGAGAAATCTCTCCTTTCCCCACGTGGTTTCCTTGTCTTATAAGAGGGAATAATATATTTCATGTTAAATGACCATTTTGCCCTTTGATTCATTTAATAATTACTAAAACCTTCAGGAAATATTTCTGAATAAATCATTGAACTATTCAAATATCCCACTTTAATCACCATATTATGAAGTTTTACAATTTAGTCACTAACCCATAGTTTGTGATGTTACATTTAAGACATCCCCTTCTTAATATTTTAAAATAAATAAATAAATACTACCCTTAATCCAATTATATAATCAGTTCAGTTATGCGTATGAGGATTTTGGGAGAAATTAATTTGGAATAAAATGAACTAATATGCAAATAAAATGCAAAAATTAAAATAAAATAAAAATAGGACTAAACCACAAACAATCAAACCATCATGCCAAAATTGAAGCAAAAATAAAATATACAAGTGACTAAAATAAACATTTTCAATATACTATGCTAAAATTACAAGAAATGAAAAATAAATAAAACATAGGGCTAAATTAAAATAAATTAAAACTATATAGTCAAATTAAAATAGAAAAACACATTTGGGTTCGAAATACAAACATGCATAAAATACAGGGGTTTTTTCATAAATATTCCAATTTTATAACCTAAAATAATATATTCGCAATATAAAATAAAATTACAAAATTAGTCCCTAAGCATTTAAAAACAAATTAAACAGCCACTACACATGACCAAACTGTAAAAACACTCTAAACGTGCAAGGATCATTAAGAAAATAACCCTGAAAATACATAATATGCAGAAAAGTGGGTAAATCACAGAAACAATCCCTACAGGTGACTAACATGCAAAAACACGGCTAAACTAGGGGACTAAACAGAAATTAAACTACAAATTATACAATACGCATAAAAAGGATAAATATCAAGTTCGATCCCTACAAGAGACTATTTTGAAAAATGTGCTAAACATTGGGGGACTTAAGGTACAATTTCCCCCTTTCATTTCCTATATATATCAACCTTTTCATTTTTTTAAATTTTAATTTAATTTTTTAAAATTATTTTTAGAGATAGAGGGTCTCCCCTTTCTCTAGAAAATCGGATGGTTTCCGGTGATTACCTTCGTCGGTGGCTATCTCGTTACCGTACGACCACCGCAAATGATGGCTGATGGCCACCAAATTTCATCGGGAGGTCTGTCTTGGCCTCCCCATTTTCGATCTGATGTCAATTTTGCGACAATCAACATTGTTCATCGCAAAAAGGCTGAAAACCGTTCAACTTTCTTTTCTCCGATTCGTCGTCGTCGGCTGTTGGATCGTCACCAAATTTTAGTATGTTGTTCGTTGTGGGTTTTTATACCCATATTACATTTGTTTGGTGTAGTTGGTTGTTGCAGTTGGTAAGGGATGGGTAGCAGTGTTGGCATGGCAAGGTAGTGGCGTGGAACGTGGGATGTCAGGGGAACGGTGGTCTGTTGGCAGTGGGTGTGTAGGGTACGGCGGGGTAAGAAAATTGGTGCTTATAGCATGTTAACATACAGTTCAAATTGCCGCCAATTTTTTTACGAAAAAGATGAGTTTGGAAAAAAATGAATAGTTTAGTGATCATTTTGTAACTTTAAATAGTCGATAGACATAACAAAGTAATTCCCTATAGTCGAAAGATTATTTTGTAACTTTTAATAGTCGAGAGACTTAACAAAGTAATTCTCTATAGTCAAAATATTATTTTGTAACTTTTAATAGTCGGAGGACTTACTAAAGCAACCTATAGTCAAGGGACCATTTATGTAATTTACCCTTGATTTTAACTGATATGCATTAAATTAAGTCAATAATAAAATACTAGATGCTGAAGCGTATCGGAATTAGTTGATAGGTTTAAGTCATTGAATCTAGAATTCTCTTGAGTATAAACTCTCTGATGGGACAAGAGAAAAATACGAGATGATCTATTTCTTAGGGACCATAACCACTTTATATAGTTGATTTAAGAATCAATTATTGTATGTACTTATAACGCTGCCCCTCATCAAATTATAAATACAACTTTAATAGTATCTACACATTTATTTTCAAGATACTTCTAATACCTTATAACTTTATAATATTATCGATCATTTAATTTATGTCATATTTTATGATAACAATATAAATTATAAATATGTACCCATAATTATGGATTTTAATCCAACATAAATGATATGAAAAAATTGACATGTTGATTGAGATTATTGACGATATGATGGAAAAGTTCGATGAAATAATTTATCGGTGCAAAAGGTGGATGAAATAATTTCTCCACGCCTAACCATTAGTTTACGTTCGGATTGATTGAGATTTGTACATTTAATAATTACAAAAAGAGCTGGCAAATTGGTAAATTAAATAACAAACTAAGAAAGTGGCATTTTTGGATTCGTCTTCCATGAAAAATATGCACGGTCACTCTCACCATATATATTTTTTTCCTTCTTAAATATAGTATTTCGATTTCTTCGAATACAAGTGCGTGGGAAGTTCCAATACGAGGAGCACTAAAATAAGAAACATATAATGTTTTAAAAGAGCAAATTTTATGCTATTTTTATTAGGGTAAAATACACACATGGTGTCTCAATTATAGGGTTTTAATTTGTTGAGTCTCTCGAATATTAAAAATTATAAAATAATCCCTAGCTATAGGATACTATTTTGTTGAGTCCCACGACTATAGGACATTGTTTTGTTGAATCCTTTGACTATTAAAAGTTATAAAATGATCACTTGACTATTCATATATTTCAAACTTGTCATTTTCTATTAAAAAAATTTGGCAGTCGTATGTGCTAAATAATAACATGTTGACTAAGATATGATAAAATCTAATCTTAAAGTTGTTTGAGTTGTATTTTGTAAATCAACTATCTGTTTACATTATGTGATCGAGCGAGTGCTTAAAATATTATGTCGTTGAATTAATGATTGAAAGTAATAATAATGTTAGTAGATATAATTAAAATATGATTTTATAATCCAAGCAATACCATGACAATCATCGATCTATTATCCTATATATTCTTTTTAAAATTTGTCACTAAACATTCAAACCGACCTCATTTTTGTCTTTAGTTCTCTGTTCCTAGGAATAGGCCTGGGACAGAAGTGGTTGTCAGTTGTCTTCTACGGCCAATGGCCCCCGTGCAGCTGGGTTTCGCTCGGTAGATCAAGATTCGACTTAACTACTTTGAGTCCATGGCCATCCTTATCGGCTCAATTAGGGTTTTCGATATTTAACTTTCATTCATTATACCTTAATATCTATGACATGCATGATGCATAATATAATTTGACTTCTTAACTTTATATTATACTTTGTAATATCAATATACATAATAATATGCCAACTAATATCATATTTTAATCCTACACAGTAAACCCTAGTGCAAGGTTCTTATCTTTAAAAGATCACTAACCCTACTCAACAATGCTTTCTTTTTCCGGGAGGCCTTATCGTTTTCTACATAGAAATGGCCCGTCCCAAGATGATAAAACTCCTCGCTGTTATTCATATCTTCATCAATGGCCACAAAAGCAGACTTTTTCTGGTGTTCTGGACTTTCAACCACATCAAATATAGAACCCCTCAGTGGATCAGACCAATCAGACTCCGATTCTTCATCACATTCTTTGATCAGGTTCTTGGTTTCGTCTTGATCAACCTCCTTGAGTTTATATGGGAATTTTATATTCAAACAAGGGGAGCTGAATTTATGTTGTTTTGATTTCTTGTTATGTGCTTTATCATCTTTATGTTTATTGCTTTTCTCTTCACAAAGCAATAGCTTCCACTCCCTGATGATCTCGAAAGTTGCTGATCCATTACTCTTACAGTTTTCGTTTTCTGGGGAATGTTTATTTGAGCCTTCTTTATTTAGGGAATTAGCTTCATACACAGCCTGTTTCTTGTTGTCCTTCAGTTCTTCCTTCTCTTCCATGGCTTTTCTGTACATGTTTTGAGCTTCTGTTAGTGATTCAAGCAATATCTTGTTCTCTTCTTGTGCAGCATTCCTTTCGTCTTCCAGTTTTTTGATGCAATCCACAAAGCCCGTCTCTTTCATGTCCCATTGCATTAGGTTTTCTTCAGCTTCTAATGTTAACCTGTCGGAAATGTATTTGAATGTTTCGGCTTCGTTCTTTGCTTCATTGTACATTACCTCGAATTTCTTCAACTCTAGCTTCAGATTTTCTACTTCGTGGTTTGATTTCTCGAGCTCCTCTTTTATCATCGATGCTTCCTCCTTGGTTTCGATGGCTTCCGTTCTTACTTCTTTCAATGCTAAGGCTAAGTCGTCCAGGGCTCTCAGATTGTTCTCTTCGGCTTCTCGGGTCAATTTCAGTTCAGATTCTAGCGAGTTCATCTTGGCCTTTAATGAAGCAACGCTCTCTTCGTTATCTTTGGTAGATTGAAGCTCGAACTCGAGGCTATCTAATGAAGAATAACTCTGGGATGCGGCAGCCTCGGATGAACCTTTCATTTTCTCGAGGATTTCACGGAGGGATGTGATTTCTTGCCTTGATTCTTCAAGTGAAACCTTTTTTTTCTCGAGCTCTTTGGTTTGAGCAACGAATGAATCATACATCTTCTTCTGGGATTCTTCCCTTCTCTTAATTTCGTCTTCCAGTTCATGAATTCTCCTCTTGTCTGCAGATTTCTCAACTCTTTGTTCTTCTTTTGCAGACAACAACGATGAATCCTCCCCAAGCTGCGTCATTTATTGCCTTGTTTCTCTCAAACCTTAAACTTCCTTTCCAATCACAAATTCCACACGACTAAAAGATTATCTATCTTGGAAGACAAGATTCCAAGCAATACCATGAAAAGTTGAGAATGAAGAAGCTAAAATCTGTATTGAAATGGGAATGTTTTTGAAGGTTTATTGATATGTGGTGGTGGTGTTGATGGAGTTTTCCTTTGTGAGGAAGAACGAGAAGGGTTTTTTTGGATATAAAGGAGAAGGGATTATTTGTTGGAAACACAACGAGTTCTAAAATTAAACGGAAGTTAAACTGTTTTAACAATGCTCAAAATTTAAGCTAGAGGATAAATATTGAACAAGAACAGTGCAGGAATGTAGGGGGACAGATGTAGGAGGAATAAAAAAAAAGGTGTGGCTTTTTAGGGATATTTGAGGATGTCGGTCGTTAATTCCACTCGAACCAAAGCTAAATTTAGAGTATGTGATGTCACCCATAACGCCCAACTTATTTCGGAAACTTACTCTAATGCGTTCATTTTCCTCTGGATATGCTTCATCTCTTGGCAATAGGACTCTAGTAGCTTTATCATTTCTGATTAACAAATCTTTAAGACTTGAAGATATACTCCTGGGGAACCCAAATGAAGCTTGCTTATCGCGAATCACTCCACCACCAATGAGTCGCATATTACACCACCGACACTCACAATTGCCACGATCCATGATTTCTCTATCATCCATCATATGAGTTGTTCGACATTTGTTAAGAATATCAGTCAAAGAAAGACAGTAATATGTTGTGGAATATCTATTCAGTGAATGAGTTTCCAGCATGCTCCATTTACTTGCATCTAGCCCCATTTTGTGGTGAAAACTCTCCTACATTGAACTACCCACAAGATTATAAATACTTTAGATAGTATATAAAAGAAATTCAAAGTTACCCGTCTATAGTTCTATTGACAAAGATGAGAACAATATTGCTTTAGATTTCATTTGATTTTGATTGTGAAAGAAGACAAACAAAAGTCCAACTATATAAAAGGAAAATGTAATACATGTACAGAAATGATTCCTCAAATACAAATCATATTCAATAACCTTCTACCCTTTTACCTTTTTCTAAGAATACATGTAAATCAAACCCGTCAAAAGGAAAAAGAATTAATCCCACTACCCTACCCCCAGACTCACTTTTCTTTTTACAGAAAAAAAGGAACAAAATGGAAAAACAAAACAATAATCCCAAACTCAAATGCAATGCTGGCACAGAAATTACCTTTAGATACATCAACTGACTCCTAAAGCCTTTACTAAACTATGTTGCATGTTATCAAGCACCCATCTCAACTTGGTACCAAACCAGAATACAGATTATGCTCACCAGCAAAGTCATGTATGGAAGTTAAGCAAAAGCATGCTCAATCAAATACCCCTCGACAATGCTTGGCTTAAGCCCCACTCAGCAATCATATACCTTCAGGGCCCAGAAAGTCCGACGTGTCTCGAAACTCTAGGAGCTACAGCACCATAAGATCTGTATTGGATGCAACAATGTTACGTTGCAGATTTCATCAACATAAAAGGTCCCACTTATGCATCGGCAAAGTAAAAGCAGTGGGAAACTTTCAGGTGATCTGCAAGTTGGATGACAGAAGACTGCACAACATCAGTCTTCGGAGAGAGGGAATTAGGAAGTTCTGGTAAGCAAAGTGGAAGAAATTGATCACTCCCTTCTTCCAGGGAGATGGCAGAAAGCACGGCTCGACAGAATATGAATCTGGATAAAAGTCGCAAGAATAGTCATTTCATTCAGTACTTTTCTTTTTTGTCTCAGAATGCCTCCATTAAACTAAAACTTAATTATATTTACACCAGCAAAAGCTAATCAGATAAAAATATTAAAGATAAAATACCTAACAATAATCCGCCTTAAAAATGGATCAGATAAAACCTGTGCCCAAATCAGATCCAGGCTAGGTGATTTGCAAAGAATTACTTCCCACTTGGAGAAAGCAGTAGATAGTATGCTTTCGGCAGCGTCTAGAACCTCCTAAAATCAGAAAAGCAAGGAAAAGTATGACCCACAGGTGCAGAGAGAATGTAGGATTAACGAACTCGAATAATTTGAAAATTTACCATGTCATTATCAGACAAGGGGAATCCGACCATATGGCAAAATGCTTGTAGAGGAGCAGTCAAGAAAAAGGTAAACTGACTTCCATTCTGACTAATATCAGCGGCGGATGGGTCCTTGAAAAATGGCTTCAATGGAGAAAGCAGTAGGGCAGCTTTTTCTCCCCTTTCTGCACCATGTAAGACCTGAAATTCAGAGTAATTTATAGTGTAAGGAATCACATAGATGAACGATAACAAAGATAATAACAAGATGAGATCTCCCATTCCAAATCGTACAAATACAGTTAACGACAAGTTTAATGAAGCTACTAGCAATGTAACAGACCCCACACCTCTTCCGAAAATAGTAATAACACCTAGCAGTAAACAAACATGTTTCAAGCAGTTAATTCTCAGACTGTCATAATATTAAAAGAACATTTTAGATAGTAGGTTCACCTGCTCAGAAAGATATATTAAACCTTGAATGAGGAAAACAAAGCCTACCAATCGACATTTCAAGCAAAGGGTACAATTAATGTCTTCTGTTCAGTTATTGTCCATCATTTTCATCTTTAAAGGAATTGCAATAGAAATTACTTTATTTGCATTTTTCAGCAAGAAAATTTTATCTAATGGCCGCAGACCACTGAATAAGATTTTAAAACCTTCAAATTCCATTTTCCACCTTTTTCATTATAACCATAGTAAGATTCAGTTTCCTTTTGTTAATTGACTATCCATCATTTCCATCCGCAAAAAGCATTATGATCAATTTAACTTTATTTGCAAGTTGCAATAAGATCAATATTACTTCACTACTATCAATCAAATTCCAGTCTTATGTATCCTCTTAAAATATTCACATTAATTTTTCATCTTTTCAATCCAACTCCATACTGTGAATACCATATGTAATCACATTGAAGGTCAGAGGAAAAATAAGAGGAATATAAGTGATTTAAGGTTTAAACTTTCTAAAATTAAAGAATATGACAAAATTCTTTCAAATACCACACCAAAGAATACTATAACATGTCACCTTCTAAACACAGCAGAAAAATCTGGCAGAAACTATGGTTGCAAATAGGAAGTAAATTAAACATATCTTGTCAAGCATACACAAGTTATGAAAAACTTGCCTTGAATGCATGGCTGCTGTCACTGTCAATGATCAAGAAAAGAGGTCTTCGGGTGAAAGGAATTATATCACCGGGATAGAGGTTACTTGAACCTGCAAATCCGAGAAAATCATATCTAAGATAAATTGGAATAAACTAAATAAAATTCATATTGCACAAATTCAGGAGTTTTGCTCCACAAATCCTTAGAATAAAAGCTAAAGATAGTATATAGCATTAGATATGGCTAGAGCTACCTACCACCATTTCCTTTAGGACCTAACCACAGGTAATTGTCATAGTAGTCACTATACTCTTTCACACCATTGACATGGGATTCAGGTGCAGAGCAATTCTGTTCAAGGGAGTTGTGAGAAACGAGCATGCTTTTTCTTGTTCGCCTAGATCCTCCTGAAGTTTCTACCTGAGAGGCATTAATATGACCAGGCTTCCCTGCATAATTATCACTGTGTCAACAATTTAGGAAGAAGAAAAGCATTCAAATTATTCCGATTGGGGAAAGAGAAAATTATTTTTTCCCCCTCAGATAGCAATGATGTTGAAGAAAAATTACCTGAGGCTGATAGATAAACAAGCATAATACTCTCTGGAGGCATCTCCTCACAAATTGTTGCCATAACCTGCCCAAACATTATTCGTTAAACATCATTCGTAATGATTCTATCCATACAAATATCCGTGAAGATTATGTTGTTGACAGAACAAAAATGCATTCAAATAAGACAAAAGAAGATTATGCCATTGATAGACAACAAAAGCAAAGTCCCCCATCATAAATAATACAAACACACTGTTAACTACAATTTAATGAAGCCATTGGTGGCATAGCAGGGACCTCACATCTCTTCCTAAAATAGTAAAAGAACCTAATAGTCAACCGTGAACAAATATGTTCTGAGTGGTTCAATTCTCAAGAGGAAGCCATCATAAATCTTAATTAATTTACTATTTTTCCAACTCAAATTGGTTACCAAAAGAGTATGTTAGATGTTGATTCACCTTCAACCTGGAAAGGTACAAGAAAACTGGGAATAGAATAGTGGAACAAAATGTCTAAAAACCACCTAAAACGATCTTAAAAGAAATGAACTAGCCTAAATATCTCCTGTTAATATATATTTATAGCAGAAGCAAGTTCAATAAACATGGTTTGTAACTCACTGCTATCAAATGTGTCACAGATGGTCGATACAGGATAGCCTTCCTTGGATTCGGAGGTAGAGTCGAGTCAGTCATGTCTGCAGCCAAATTCATATCGATTAGTCCGGAAGCTCCAGAATAATCAACTGCCACACCATTCTCCTTTGGTTCAGCAGGATGCTTCTGGTAAAATGATCCACTAGGCTCCCATTCTAAACACTGCAGCATTCTGTATGCATCCAGAGTAAGTTCTGCAAATTTTACCTGAAAATGACCAGAACAACAGATTACAAGAATCTCAATTTGCAGGTTTAGAATACGGCCTCAAAATCAAAATAGTCAGACCAAAAAGTAAAATTTTCACCTCATTCCGGTGATAACTCATGACCACAGCATCTCGAAACTTTAGAATCTTCTTTGCATGGAATCGAGCTACATATGAAGCAGACTTTGGATGACTGTCAAGAATAGCACAGTAACGAAATGGCCTCGAACTTGGAATGGTAAAAGTTGTATCAATATTTATAAAGCAGAGAATTTCTTGCACTACTAGCTTCCACTCTTTAAAGTTTGTTTCCTGAAAAAAGGGGAGAAGAATCATATGCACCGACCAGGAGCTACTAACACTTTGTATAGAGTTAATAAGCCCATAAGCTTTACAAAATGTACCTCTAAAACTAAAATTTCGTTATAGCATACTTAATCATGCTCTAATATACTGCACAGCACTCAATAATGTGTTCACATTCATCAATTCAAACAAACATGTTCTGAAAATTTTTCACTTCAAATACTTTGATTACATGCTCAATGAGAAAGAATGACCATTTTTCTTCCAATGGAAGTGCAGAAGAAAAAATCTAACCCATCCTAACAAAAGCAAAAAAATAAATCATTTCTTACACACGCACAAATAGCCCTAAGGTTTACAAGAAAAACATTTTGACGTAAGCATAATCATCCTGGAACATAAGTATCCTTAATCAGGGTTTTAAAAAAGGTCCACGACCGCTAGTTCGGCCGCAATATAGATGTTTTGCCGCCTTCCGAGTTACACCCGGCCGCAATCACGGTAAATCCGAAATAACTGAAACGCGGCCGCGATTTGAAACCCTATCCTTAATTTTTAGCTCAACATTACGAAAAAAAAAGAATAAATTAAATGGTTATTAAAATATAGGATTTAAAAAAAAAAAAAGTCTAAGGCCCAACTGTTTTTCCTTTTCTTTTTATTTATAAAACACTGGAGATGATGTTACAAAAAAAAAAAACAGAAAAAAAAGATACCACAAAGATGAGGAGAAAAATAAGGGACAGAGGAAATAAAGCTGGCTGATCCATTCATATATTCAAATTTTAGATTATTTGAAAAAAAGAGTTATATTTCTCCAGTAAATTTACCTGAGTCATATTCTTACTGTTAATTTGGAAAGAGAAAGAGAGAGAGATTGAATTCTATTATTTGATAATAATTTACTGGCAATTAGATGGTAATCGATAATATTCAATCATTACCCTTTCATTTTCTTAAAATCCAAAGAAAAAAATATTTCTCAGGAAAACCTAAATTCTTTTGTTACTATTTATTCATAATTTCCCTTAGCAGACAAAGAGAGAAGACGAAAACTGGAAAAGCACCGTATCAAAACAATAGCAAAAACAAACAAATAAATAAAAATAAAAATTCAGCTTGAAATTTCCCCCACGCACACAAAGGGGAAAAAAACAAATTTCGTTCTTACCCGGAAATTAGCCTTGCAGTCATCAACAAGAGCTCTAAGCTTTTCAACTACAACTTTCACTATCTCGGTCCGGTTCAAAATCAACGAAACCAGCAAAAACCGGGCATAAAATCTCAACTCCTTAAACCGAACTCGAAGATCCTTCACTTCACCCCCTTCGAAATACCTCCTCTTCAAAATCGCTTCATAGAAAACGTAGGATTCGACTAGAAACCTAGCCCCGCTCGTCCTCATGTACTGGCCAAAATACAGCTGGCCGATCCGACCGGCGATCTCGCCAATCTCCCACCGGTTCAAACCGGCTTTAACTAGCTGCGCTCGGTTTTCTTGCTGGTACTTCCATAACCTCATGTAGGATTTGAAGACCTTGTGGAAATAGTGTTGGCCTTGTGCCCGCCCGTACGACGGGAAATCCCGAACTCGTGCGAATTTACGGTCGGCGCTCTCGACAAGAGCTCGGAAGGTCTTGGGAACGACGTCGTCCTCCGCCATGTACGGAACCGAAAACCAACACTAATTTCGATTTAAAGAACAAAAAAGGGGACGAATTGAGAGCGTAAGCGGTTCCGTTAGGGGGATTTGACGACGGTTACGACGGACATGGAGAAATATTTCAGAGAGAGAGAGAGAGAGAGAGCCGAGCTGTAGATTTTACGAGTGTCAGCGTAACAATCCCCTTTTTTTTTGTAAGGTTTTATAAATCCAGTGATTAAAAGTCACTGATTCAGTGAATTGGCGATGAAGAAGTATAACACTCTTTTCTCTGAGTAAAAACAACCTACACCGTCCGATGATAGTTTGGGAAAAGTAAGAGATATAAACGGCTTCTATTGTATGGAGATAATTCTTTAAGAAATAATTAATTTGGTTTTCTTCTACGAATTAGCTTATTCTTATTCCCATATGTAATGGGATAAAGGGAGGTAAGATAGTAGGTTGTCCCAACGTCAGGTTGAGAGCAGCTTTTGTGGGAGACCTCCGAATTATGAAACACATTCCGTAGTTTTCTTCTACTAATATTGGATTTAAATAATGTATTTGGAATAAGGAAAGTATCACTTGCGGTAGTCTTAATATATGGTTAAGAAAAAGTGTTATTAGTTTTTTTTTAACAAAACTGTTAAAAATTTACCAGAAATATTATTATTTCTATCAGTTTTATTATTATTGGGTGTTTTACTAATTTTGTTAACATATCCGATAAAATACTATCTAAAATATTATTTTTTTACTGATTTTATTATTATTAGTCAATTTACAGGAAATGTTAAAATACATTAATGTTTTAGATAGAAATAATAATGTTTTAGGTAAATTTTTATTGATTTTGTTAAAAAAATAATAACAAAATCGATAGCGCCTTTCCTTAATCGTATATTAAGACTATTGCATGAGGTTATATGGTTTCTTAAATTCTTATCCGATACAGGTCTGCAGTTTTAAATGAATTAATTATTTTTGTTAGTTGGGATTATAGATATAAAAATTATAAAATGACATCAATATAATATTGAAAAGTAAAATAGAACACACGAAAATAAAAAAATAAATAATATTATAATTTATTGGAAATTATATATATATATATATGACTATAATGTTCAGATTATACATTTTTTTCTCAAATAGATGACTAAATTTTTTTTGAATTATTTAAGTGTCTAATGTTATAAATGTTATCACTTTAAGGTGTTTAGACAGTAATAGTCGTTAAATTTATTTGTTAAGTGACATACGTTACGTTCGGGTGATTTTGATTTTTTTTTAAATAAAAAATATATTATATTTAAAAAATTCTAATTTCTTCAAAATCAAAAAAATAAATTTCTAAAAAACTCTAAAATTAACCCTAAAATCTCCAAATACCCTCAAATTCCTAACCCAAAGTTCATCACTGTCGTTGACGAATATTCATCCACTGTCGACGAAACTCACTGCCATCCATCCATTCATTGTAAGTTGCCATCATCAAATCTCGTGCGGAGAAACAAATGGGAGAGAAAAGTTGAAGGAGCCGTCTGCCTTGTTGTCCCTCTCTAGCGTCGTCCGACTCATTATCCATGTCTAGCGTCGTCCGACTCATTATCCATGTCTAGCGTCATCTCTATCACCAGTGCAAAGCCCCCTCGACGAAGCCCAGGAGCAGTCGCCATTGACATGGAAAAAGAGATAGAGGTTTGGGGGTTGTTTTGCAATTTTAGAGATTTTGGGGTTTTTTTTAATAAAAATAATAATTTTTTAATTTTTTTATTAAATATAAACATTTTTAAAATATATAAACACGATGTGTATCACTTAATAAATTTTTTTGACAGTCGTTACAAACTGGATACTTAAAATGTTAACATTATAACATAACCACCTAGATGATTCAAAAAAAAATTTAAACACCTATTTAAAGAAAATGATATAATTTAGACACTTATGTTATAATTAAACTTTATATAAATTCAAGATGAATATTTCACTCTTAGGTCATACGTCACAACGCTGATTGCTTGTGTTTTAAATCAGATTTTAATTTTAAATCTATCAAATGGTATATGTATTGTCAGAGTTCAAATGTCTAAAGTATGAATGAATCACCAAGATAACCAAACAAAAATTGTTTAGATTTAAAAAATGTAACATTAAATTCAAACCAGAAAAGAAAATGTACTATAAAAACATATAAAAAATGTGTTATAATAATAAATAAAATAATTTATCACTTTTATAAAAAAAATTAATTAGATAATAGAATATAACTCAAATGCAGAAAATATAAAGAAAGGAAAAAGGGAAAACTTAATCCACGATAAATTCAAAATTAATGTGGGGTTAATAGTGAAAATGTAAAAGAACGAAAAGTTTTGTTTTAAACAATGACAATCGGATCTTATTAATAATGGAAAGAATCAAAATTATAACGCACCAGAATAAAGAGATACATTTGGAGACAACAGTCATCAAAATACTCAAACAAAAGTAAATGATAAACTTAAAAATACGAAGAAAATTAAAATATTCCATTAAGAATGATGGTCAATATCAAAACACAATAACCTTCATACAAACTCCTTGTTTCTGTCGAATAAGACGTTTGACGAAGTAATAAAGGAGTGGATAGTAAATCAAATAATATGGCAGGCTGCTTCGTTACACAATTATGGTTACATCGACAAATAACATTTTACCAAAAAAAGATTTAACTATATGTACCATCGACTAACCAATCAGAAAAAAATATCATGTTGGTTTTTATGCGATAACCAAAACAACTGTAAAGGTATGCGAAAAAACATACGAAAAAAAAATGAGGATTGCATGCCACAAGAGCAGAGGAATTGCGTGCCACAAGAATAGAAAAACCATGTCACAATGACATAGATACTTTTTCAAAACTAAAAATACTCAAAAAAATATTAAAGATATAATATAAAAAAAAAGATAATTAATCATTCCCTGTAATTGACAACCAACATTAAGATTAATATTATAGCGGCTAAATAAAGATTAAAGAGAAAGAAGAAAACTGTATAAAATATGTAAAGAAGTGGAGAGTACGTATAAATAACATAAGGGGCATAATTATATTTTTATTGAGTACATATATTTACTGATAGCAACATCCAACCATAGAGAATTTCATTTCGTAAGGTAATATCCATACGTGGTTGTTAATTTTGTGTAGCTTATTGTAGGGAACAGAGAGACAAAGAGCTGTTGTTTTCCCAGTTCTATATATTCCCTTGCTCAAATGAAGAAAAAAACAATAACAAAACTTAAAACAAAATTGATAAAAAGAAGGATTGGTCCCTGTGGCTTTGAATTTTGGTTTTTCGATAATTTTAAAAAGAATGTTCTCACTTTATTTCGAAAAATCAATTATATCTGTAAAAAATGTATCACACTCACAGATTCGGTCTTCAAGAATTATAGTCCCTCCCACTTACAAATATATAAAGAAGGACATGTGATTTTATTAAAATAATAAATTCGTATAAATTTATATTAAAATTTTCTGGATATGAAATTAGATAATTAACAAAATATATAAAAATATTTTAATTACATAAGAAGATAAATTTTTTAATGAGTGCGATTAGAGATGATCATGGATCGGATTGGGTTATATTTTTGGTTCATCCAAACCAGTGACAGATCCAGAAATTTGAGAATGAGTACAAAATTTTAGTTTTTTTTTTTTAAAAATAAGGGGTATGCAAAAAAAATTATTTTTTTATCCTTAACACATTAAACTAAATTTAATTATTTTTCCAAAATAATGGGGATGCACTTGACTCCTATAAGGGCTTAGTGCATCCGCCTCTGATCCGAACTCGACCGAAAAAGGAACCCTTCCACTCGACCCAAGGTTTAGAAGGATCTCACCCGACACAAAACTTGATCTAGTTTTTTAGGTTGAAACCCACTCATAATCCTATATGATTTAAATATAAAAATCATTTTTTATTAAATAAAAACTAAAATAATATTATTTCAATTATTCTTAAATATATAATGAATATTTATATTATTATATTGGATCAAACTTTTTTCAATCTAAATACGAATACGACCCAACCCTTAAAAAATTGACTTGAGTCAAAATTTTAAAATAAGAAATCAATCTAATCGGATCGAATTGAAATTCATAAAATCCGACCGCCTCCAACACTCCCTATATTCATTTCTAAAATCAATAGTTTACATGAGTTTAATTGTTTTCATCATTTACTTACTCATGAATGAAATGATGAATACCTTTTAATTGATTTTTTTTAAATTCCTTTTAATTGATTTAAATAAACTTGAACGACTGTTTCAACACAATGACCAACAAAATTCTATAAAAGAAATAATATTTTAAAGCTATGAGCTGCAAATTATATGAGAAAACAAATTTGGTAATCTTTTACAAAGTAGTACAAACCTTTAGGTAAAAAGTTGGATGAATAAGGAGACCCATTGTTATAATAATGGTGAAAGTAAGAGGTTGAGGGTGACAATATATAGGAAATGAGTGGATCCGATGTATAACCACCCTTTTATCATTATTGGAGGGCTGTTTTTCCCAAGGGTTGACCTTTGTTAATAATGCAACAAGAGAGGGAGACAAGGATGTGTCCTACAAGCTTTGCCACAATTACAATAATTTATTTTACTTTTTCTGTGTTTCGTCACAATTGATGGGAAATTGTAGATTATGTTTTTTCTTATTATTCCAAGATTGACAATTATTTTCTAATCTTTCTTCTTAAGATTTTGACATTAATAAAGGGTGATTTGATTTAAGGAGGGTCGTTTTTTTTGTCATTATTTGTTCAGATCTACTCTTCAAATAATCTTATAAAACTTTATGATTTGATTTATACATATATTTTTCCAAAAAAATAATTCAATGTTTCCGCTAAAGTTGGTGATAAAATTGATCTGTAGCATTTTCTTAATTGATATGTAACATTTTCTTAATTGATCTGATTAATTAATAATTTACAAAGTAAATTAATGAGCATGGTGATTAGGTAAAGAGTTTTATGCTTCCAATAGGGTATATTAAAGGTTTACAAGCGGAAATATGACGAATACGTGAGGGCATGCAGTTGACTAAAAAAGCTGGGAAACCAATCACGAGTCATTAATTTTTTTTACCGAAAATATTACATTTTCATGACATTTCTGTTTCAATTTAGATTAATGACATGTCATATGACATATGTCATAAACAAAAACAAAACAAGACACAAGTTGATTGGTTTAAATTTTTTCAAGGTGTAAATTGAAAAAATGAGTAAACTTTAAGATTCGATAAAAAAATTTAGGATGTAAAGTTAGGAATTATATATGTCAATGTACAATGAGTAAGGTGATGGTTTGCAATAATCTAGAGGATGATAAATAGTTCACCTACTCCTATTTGGAAATAGAACCATTACTTGGCTATCTTCTAAAAATAGGGGATGAAGTAGGTTTTCTCTTTTCTCTCTTGTCCTGAGATGGGTGATTTATTGTATATCTCGAGTATTCAATAATTATGTGGTTGTCCTATGATTAGGTCGGACATGGAAATGTGAAGATCATACTTAAATTATTACATGCATATTATGTTTACTCTACGACCTAATATGTGGATCCATTGAGCTCATGAGATATGGGTGGCTTTGAAGTCGAACTCCTCTAGAGTGAAGGAGTGTATAACACTCGTCTATCCTTTAGTTACGTAACACCTAATCCGACTCAACCCGAATTTAAAGGATTCAAATGTCACACAAAATCATTGAAATTACTAATAATTTTTTTAAATCATTTACCTAAATCAAGTCATAACAATCATAATAAAAATAATTATGTAATATTTTAGTCTAGTTTACAAAATATGGAGCTCCAAATTTTATAGATCGAGTATCAATAGCAAGTTTATAAAAAAGTTACAACTGAAATAAGCATAAGGTCATCGAAAAATACATGCCTTCTACAATAATCTAAGACATACTCTGATACCACGAATGATTGGAACTCTGACCCGACAATGTGTTCTTTGATATCCACCTAAGAACTTATGAACAAAAAACATATTCTCAATGTTGATCTAACAAGCTCATTGTCATACAAATAACTCTCTTATACTATATGCATTCATCATTTAAGCATGTCGACAAATAAATTTAAGAAGCAATATCATCAATGCACACAATCCATAACACACGAGTAGACATAATGATGTACTGAAATATCGCATAGCCTCGGTAACTCACATTCCTCTAATATACTAACAATGGTACTTTGGATGAGACATGTGTCATACATACATCAAGAACGTACGCCTAACTAGCCTAATCATCAATAATATTAAGGATAAAGTCTAGATAACATAGCATTATCTTTCTAGCATTTTTAAGTGTCACAATATAATACTTGGAATATTTGAATAACCCTCTGCATAATAATAAACAATCGTCGTGCATAAGTAATTCGGGTGTTATTGTTATTTTCTCAAGTGTCAAACAAAGACACAAGTGTTATGAAATCTCACATCATAATTTTCTTATGCTTATCAAACACATTTAAGTAAGTTCTCGCTTTAAGGCTTATTACTCGAGCTTAACGATTTTAGACTCATGAGTTTTATTACTCGAGCTTAATGATTGTAGACTCCTTACTCATGAGTCTCAAATGGTAACATGATCCATGACCTTTTTCTCACTTATGGTATCGATATCATATATGGCTTCTGGTATATGAGCCAAAAATAGGTTGAAGTCCTAATAATATCCCTTGGTATCAACACCCACACACACGTATCAATACTCTCATAAAAGGTATCGATACTCCCATTAGATATCTTTAATACCCTGAAAATTGGGTTTAGTGGTTTCAGGTATTATCGTTGGACTTAGAGTGTTTAATTAAGTTCAATTTAATCAATTGGGTCAATGATGAAAGAATTGGGTTTGTAGGAAGCTCACAAAGTGTTAAAAATGGTATTTTTGATTTGGGTTTAAAAAAGGAAGAACCAAGGGAGTAATTAGACCCTTGTTTGAAAATAAGGTTGAATATCATTTAAGTTTGATGATGTAAATAGGGGTAAAAGGCTGGGAAAAACTTCTCCTATTTTCTTCACACTTTGTCATCTTCTTCATCTCTTTTCTCATCTCTTCATCCTCTTCAAAATTGAAAAATGAGAGAGCTTTATGTTTAGCAAGGCTTGCTCGAAATTCTAAAGGTAAGAAATGTAATCTACACCCTTAGAGCTTCATTTGAAATCCAAAATCATAAGTTTGACTATGGTGGCAAAAATGTGGGTTTTATAGGGTTTAAGGCTTTAAGACGTTATATGGTTCCAATATTTTTTAAGGATTTGGGAACATGTTTCTAACTTCCCTTAAATGTTGAAATGAGTTTTGTTCATTTTGCTTGCTTTGTTTAGTGAGAGAGGTAGGGGAGAGCTCTAGAGCAAGAACAAGGAAAAGCTTGGCTAGGGTGATCCTTTGTGGACTTTCTCATCAACTATTAGTGAGGTAACACATGAATCCCCTCACCACATGTAGGTCATAAATCTTTGTTTGTTTGCTTGTTGGTTTTATGTGTTTAAAGTGGGTTTTAACGGTAGCATGTATATTTGATGTCCTTGTTGTGTTAAAATAGCTCTTTATGATGTTATAAATCCCATAAGACTTAGCCAACGTTGGGTAGCCTTAAGAGGGCTTATGAGGAACTTTAGGAAGTCACTTTCGTGCCTAAACAAGGTATGTTCGAGCAGGGATATTGATACTCGAAGAACAATATCAATATTTCCTTTTTGAATATGGTAAAAATGAAGCAATTCGTGAGGGAGTATCGATACTCCTTCAAGGTGTATTGATACTTGGGTCTGATATCGATACTTAAGAGGTAGTATCGCTAGTGAGGACAATTTGAGGATTCTATAATGCAATTTGGTACCGATACTCATGGGAGTATCAATACCAATGGGAGAGTATCGATACTCTCCATCGTGGTATCAATACAGAAATTAAATTGAAACATTGAAGCTAAATTGGTATCATACTCGGGCAATATCGATACCCTAAGGCCAGTATCAATATTGATGTCTTGTTTTGGACAGAAAACTTTGCTAACTTTGTAAGCTTGAAAATAGGCTATGAGGGCATCGAGGTTTCTTAAATAAACTACAAGTGAGAATATTATCCTAAACCCTTATGAACAACAACATTAAATTATGTGGCATAAAACTAGACTTTGTTTGATACTCGAAAAACAACGAGGATACCCGAGTTACTTGAGCGTATGCATGCACTATTCGAATATGTAAGTAGATATACATGGATTCTCTTCCTAGTGCTATAACACTTTTGTATCAGTGTGAATGCACTTTTATATCAGTGTTGAGGCACTTTAGTATTAATGCTAAGGAATTTCCGTGACTAAATGGCAAGCCCATATTTTGATTCATATGATGTATTTACATATCTTTATGCTATGATTTATGCTTAACGCATTTCGTTGCAGCATGACTTAACTTACTAAACATTCGTAGTTAATGGATGCATGTAGCATAGTGAAGTCGTTTATGTGACATGAGCTCGTAACTCAACTTCAAAATTGTTTCGTTCACAGGTTAGTAGGTGTCGGACTCGGGAGTTTATTGTCAGTCAGTCAGATTTCCAGATCACCAATTGCAAGAATGTCTTGATTATTTAGTGGGCATGTATTTCATATACCCTTTTGTATTCGAGTCATAACTGGATTACTGTATTTTGAGATTTATTTTGGGAGCTCCCAGTTTGTAAACCTAACTATCATTATCTTATTTTGTTTAAATACGATGGTTTATGTTTTAGAAATGAAATGTTTAAGAAAAGTTTTGGGTTAGCCACTTCGGTGGTCTTGTGTAATGCCCGAACGCACCGAGTTTCATTTTAATCAAATTGAGTGTTACAACATTGATATCAATTTCTTCCTCAAAAATATATTGATCATAGTTCATCTTGTATCAATATTCAAACCAAAAGTATCATGTTATATTCGAAAATCACACCTAACTCATCCCAGATACTAATTTTAAGTCATAATATGATTATTAAAAACTTATAAAAATCAAAAGAGGTCATAATATATCATTTTCATGCATTTCTAATGTCTAGACCTTTCATACCAAATCCACAAGCCATAAGTCCACACAAACATGCTTTCAACCTTATTCAACAAAAAAAAATATTATATTTATAATTAAACTTGAAATTTTAATTAGGAATAAAACTTATAATTGAAAATCATTATATTTATCAAATAGGTTGCACCGTAAATTTTTTTTTAGTTGGATCAATACGAAATGAAGGTCACAAACCCTAACACACCTTATAAGGATTAGTTAAGATTAAATTGTTATCCCTAAATAATGATTGAATTTAAACATTAAATAATTAGATTGAAATGAGCGATCAATAATAAGGCTGAGAACCAAAAGACACATTTTTACAATATATTATATATACACACTCGATTATATTCATATTCAATTTAAATTAAATTGATACGAGGATCTAAAGGTTAACTCAAATTAAAAATGATTGATTTAATTTGACCAAGCTCAAAATTTGATCATCCGATGTTGATATGACCTAACAACTAATCAATATGATATTAATTGAACATAAAATCGGCTAATATGATACTGGCCCAACCCAAAAACTAATCAATATAATATTAGCTCAATTTGATATCCAATTCAATTCGACTTATCATAGATCCAAACTAAATTTGATCCGAACAATCTGATTGTCATCTTTTAATAAAAAAATACTTAAGTTTAAGTTTTGTCCCTAATTCGAAGGATGGCCGCACAAATTGAGTAAAACTTGGTGTTGATCAAAAATTAAAAATAAAAATCAGTTAATGATGGAAGAGTGGGGAGCGGAGCTGAGCTCCATTTTTTCTTTTTTTGAAACTTGGTGTTGTGCCTTTAAGGATTTAAACAGCCAATGTTTTTCAAGGGTAAAATATATTCTGGACCATTCAATTATTCATAAGATTATGAATGGATTATTCAATTTTTGTTTTTTTAAAATCACAATTGAATCAATCAGTTGATTGATTGCTATAAACATATTTATACTTTCTCTATTATTTTTGGATAAATTACGCATTTAGTACACATGGTATGTTTTAGTACTTAAACTTTAAATTTTTACAAAATCATACAAAACATTTAGTTTTTGTTCTATTTCAGTACCCGCGTTGTTAAAAATTTAACGAAACTTTTGCACGTGACATTTTTTATTGGTAAATTATATCATTAATCACTTAACTATATTTTCACTCCTGTTTTGGTCATTAAAGATTAAAAAAATTCAATTAACTACTCAATTTTCAAATTGCTCATGTTTTAATCATTTTAATTTATTTTATAATAATATTTTTTGATTATATTTTTTATTTTATTAATATATAATTAAATAAAAATTAAATTTGAAAGTTAGAGTGATAAAATTAGGAGTAATTTGAAAGTTAAGTAATTAAATTTAAAAAAATTAAACTTCAATGACCAGAATAGGAGTGAGAATATAATTGAGTAATAAATGATGTAATTTACCCATAAAAAGTGTCAAGTTGTAACATGTCGCTAAGTTTTTAACGGTGTGTACTAAAATGAAACAAAAACTAAATGTTAGGTATGTTTTTTATAAAAAAATAAAAGTTTAGGTATAAAAATGGATCAAAACTAATAGTTTAGATACTACATACATAATTTACCCTTATTTTTTATCACACTATAGTATGGTTGTAAATTGTTATTTTATATTTCTAATTTTATCTGCATATCTTTTAACTCACATGCTTTAAATATAGTTTTACAATTATTTTATATTAAAATTTTATAAATTGTTTTTATGTTGCTTCAATATCAGGTGTAACATTCGATATGCGATTTTAATATCTAAATAGAAACTGTTTGCAGAAACAGACAACAAAGAGTTCCATTATGTTAATCAAATTGAGGTAAATTGTTATTTGAAATGTTTATTTTTTATAAAAAAGAATTATGAAAATTAATAATTTTGTATTCATGCTCATGGATAAATCGAGGGACGGGTGGATCAGGCGTTCCCCGAAAATTTCAATATCTCTTATATATTTTTAGATTTTTTATGTATTTTTTTTATTGATAATATGTTTTTGTCTCTAAAATTTTATATGTTTGTTACCCTCTAAAATTTTATAAATTCATTTCCTAACATAAAATTTTGTTTGTTCCTATCATGTCTGAGTATGTCGGATATATATAAGATTTATTGATATGTTATTTAACGTGAGAGGCGTTTCAGTTTTAGTTTTGCAGCCATTGGAAAATGGACAACTGATAAAGAATTAAAACTAAATAGTTATGTTTGTTTTTATTAATCTAAGGTGATTACAAGAGGCCGTAACTGTTCTAAAAACTTTTAATCATTTGATAATGAAAGCTCAAATTTAAAATGGGATAGCTATGTTTTTACATGTAAAACCTCATGCACTCGATTACTTACCTTTGCAATTGTTTAGGGACATGCATATGATTTATATCATGGGCAAACTTAAACTCATAAAATTCTAGAGGCATAAACAAATTTTCCAATAGAAAATACATGAAAAAAAATTTAAAATACATGATAATTTTAAATTTTCAGGGGCGATTACTCGTCCGTTCCCTCTGTCCATCCGTGCAGTTCGTACAAATGCTATATACATATATATATTACTTTCTTTGTCATTCTATTACCAAGCTACTAACCCACAACTGCTTAATGTACGGTTGTCGAAAACAACTGAAAATGATCAACGATGGTAGTGAACGATGGTTCTCGGAGAGATTTTGATCGACTTAAGAGTCGAATTTAAGGATCAAATTAATATATTTGTAAAATATATAGGTAAACTTAATTTTTTTTTAAATCTAATTATAATAATATATCACATCATTAGTTATTCATACTTTTAAAAATCAATGATATAAATAAATAAAATTGAATAGAAAAAGACAGTTATATGAATTTACCCTTTTAAAAATCCATGTTGACAACCAATTGAGAAAGGAAAGTGAACCTAAATAAAATACTAAATGAAAATGGTATGGAAGTTTCATGGTATGGAGTTGCTTGAGCGTTAAAACAAGATGACTTGGAATCAACAATTAAACAAATGAAGAATCATCTATTATTCTTTCCCATTTGGGTGTTTTAGTTTTTGGTCTCTCTTGGGGTTTGGGTGTTTCTTCCTCCATTTCCCTCTTTCCATTCAAACGCCAAACCGATTCCAATATTTCCACATCCTCATCGCGCACTGACCAGATCCTCTAAAATTGGAGTTTAAAGGCAAGGAGAAATGTGGGTATTTTACCTGATCTCGTTGCCTTTAACCCTAGGCATGGTTGTTTTCACCTTGAGGTACTTCGCTGGCCCCGATGTCCCTCGTTATGTCCGCTTCACCGTCGGATATGCTTGGTTCTGTTCTCTCTCCATCATCATTCTTGTGCCCGCCGATATTTGGACGGTTAATCCCTTTTCTTTATATAAATAATTCTGTTCCAAATTTTGGTTTATTTAATCGATCGTTTTTTTTCTTTTGATAAGATAGGGTTACCAGAATTTGAATTTTTTCTGTTAAATTTTGTGCAGACGATATCAAAGCCGGAAAATGCTAATGAAAATGGAGGAATTTCGTTCTTTTGGAGCTGGTCTTATTGGGGTACCTTTCTCCTTACCTGGTACGTTTTTTTCCTCGAACGGATTTCTTTCTAGTTTATTTACAGTTCGTTAATTTATGAGCATTTTTGGAACTGAAATTCTGTTGGATATGCAAATGTGCTGTTTTCTAGATTAATTTCTTTTTATCACATTTGGTTAAATTTTCTATAAATTTGAAATTCTCCCTGGGAATGTATATATTTCTTAGATTTACCTTTTGTTCACCCTCTGAATGTTAGAAGGATCAAGTCTGTATCCATATTGTTGTTACTTTGCTGTCAGCTCTTCAGGTGGGTTTGAAATGAATGACTTAAGGTTGTACTTGTACCTTTTGTTATTGTCCATTTTGTTATTGTTGCCGGATGGTTTTGTACTTTGCCGGATCAAGTCTGTATCCATATTGTTGTTACTTTGCTGTCAGCTTTTCAGGTGGGTTTGAAATGATGACTTAAGGTTGTACTTGTACCTTTTGTTATTGTCCATTTTGTTATTGTTGCCGGATGGTTCTGTTGCAAGTAGAGATGATTCTTGAAGTTGGTTTTCTAGATTGTTGTGCATTTCCTTGTATAATCGATTATGTTATCGGTAAGCAGGGCTGTGGTGCCCCTTATTCAGGGTTTTGAAGATGCTGGAGACTTCTCCGTGACTGAAAGATTGAAGACTAGTGTGCATGTCAACTTAGTCTTCTATTCAGTAGTGGGTTCTATTGGTCTTGTGGGACTTATTCTCCTCATCACAATGAACAGGAACTGGTACATTATTCTTTCTTTATAAATTGCTGATTTTCTTCGGTTTTATAATATTATATTTGATATGACCTTGCTTGTCTTTTAAAGATTGGGATTGTATTGGAAGTCGTTTCAAGTTCTTACATTTCCTCTAAGTGTCTGGCATCTCTTGCCTTGTTTTATTATTCTATGTTCTGAATCTGAATTTTCTTTTATAGATCAGATATGTTACATGCAGATGCTTTCTACAAAGTATAGGAAAATGGACAGAGAAGGTTTTCCTTGTATGCCATCTGACTCATTGTTCTTTTAACTTGTAATTTGATAACTTTATCTTGACAGGAGTGGTGGTATCCTTGGTTTAGCTATGGCCTTGTCCAATACATTTGGACTAGTTACAGGAGCATTTCTTCTTGGGTTTGGCTTGAGTGAAATTCCAAAGACCCTTTGGAGAAATGCAGATTGGACCATTCGCCAAAAAGTTCTCTCGCACAAAGTTGCCAAAATGACTATGAAGCTTGATGAAGCTCATCAGGAGCTTTCAAATGCTATTGTGGTATTTGCTGTACCCATTGTACATATTTGTTACATGCAGATGTTATCCCTAGTAGAATAATGAATTGTTTTAGTAGATATTCATATGCATGCATGTGAAGACCTCTCTGACATTCATTCTTACTTTCTTTGTCACATGCATCATGCATGCATGTAGGCATGAACACACACATATTTGGTCATTTTACATTTTTGCAAGTGAAATGCTTTGTAGTTTCCACATGCTATTAGCAATCTATTTATTAGCAATTTATACAACGCTTATTTTTCCTCCGTGGCTAAACTTTATTCTGCTATTTTTATGTTACTTGTAATGGATTGTTTTGTCTAACTATTCATTTGCTTTATCAGGTTGCCCAAGCAACATCCAAACAAATGTCCAAGCGTGATCCTTTGAGACCATACATGGATGTCATTGATAATATGTTGGCTCAAATGGTATTTTCCGTGTTTATTTGCAAGCTTTTCTGCGAACAAGGATATTTTTTATGGAATAGTTCCGACTTTATATGCTCCATTTATTCTCCAGTTTAGGGAAGACCCATCCTTTAAGCCACAAGGTGGTAAGTTGGGAGAAAATGATATGGACTATGATTCAGATGAGAAATCAATGGCAACACTTAGGCGTCATCTTAGGCTAGCTCGAGAAGAGTATTATCGTTACAAAAGGTAAACTGGTTGCCGATATTACACTTTCAATTTGATATTATCCCAGATCATCCACTTAATCCAAATTATATACCATCTTCAAACTGTTTTATATATTCTGGAAAATGGTGATTCATTCCTAGGTTTCAATAGAGTGCATTTAAACTTTGATTCTGATTTTGTATTTGAAACTTTTGCTTCTTTATATCTGAAATGGTTGGTTTTGCAGTGAGTATATGACCTATGTCTCAGAGGCGCTTCACCTTGAAGATACAATAAAAAATTACGAATGTCGTAGTTCAACCGGATGGTTTTCGTCTGTCTATTATAATTTTACAACTTTCTAGATGCTTTTCCTCAATCATTAATATTCATATTTGATTTCATTTCAGGAAATATGTATCAAGTTTCAGACCTGGTCGCACTGGGAAGACAGGAACACTCTTAGATACAATAGGTATGTCGAACCGGTTGGGTCAAGGATGTTGGTTCTTGTCCTGTCGTTTATGTTCAAGTTGTTAAGGAAATTATTCAAAAGCTTAGTGTTTATGAAGGTCTTATTAGATGGGTTAGTAGAACAGCCAATATAGAGGCGGATGTTCTAGCTAAGGCTGGTATTGGTTGAGTATTATGTTCTGTTAAGGGCTGGTTCTTTTTGGCTTTTTATCTCTGGAGGGAGATTTGACATTGTATTACTTTGTAATGTTTTAAGATTAATGAATTCCCAGGGCACTCTTTTCCTCCTTCCGCTGATTAAGGAACTATTTTCAAGTTCCCTTAATCATGAAGGGGGTTTTTAGTGAGGCCTACTATTCCTATCAAAAAAAAAATTTGTGTTGCACAATCAGTATTTTCCTTGTTTCATGATTCTCTGCTATGTTTAGTTCTGGGGAGACCTTAGAACTTTTGTTCTTTAACTTTGCCTAATTTCTCTGATAAATTTGTTGGAGTCATCATTTGAAATCAACACTCTAAATTATCTTCTTGGTTTTTTCTGGTTTATAAGGATGTATTATATTCATTTTATAAGTAAATGTATTCTGAAAGAAAGCTGCCTTTTTTATGGTTATTGGTTGTGTGCAGGAGGGATGTATATATTCCTTTTCTATCCATGTCTAAAAGTTGGATTATAATAGGTTTTAACACAAATGATGAATCTTTTTGCAGTATTTATTTGGCGATGCATCCTATGGAAACAACTAAAGAAGATTTTGGCTGTTATACTCGGCATCATATCTGCAGCAATTCTTTTAGCTGAGGCTACACTTTTACCTAGAGGAGTTGACCTGTCTCTTTTCTCTATCCTTATAAATTCAGTAAAGGAGGAGGAGGTGCTTGTACAGGTAAAAGTTTTGCATTTTTCTCCTATGAAGAGATTCAAATCTTGTAATTTCATTGAGATTCTGTAATCTTGATCCGATTATTTGATTGAGCTAGGAATATGGTCTTGGAAAATTTTAATTTGGCAATCTGTAGTTCCCTTTGTGCATGTTTCCACTTTGACATCTTATCTTTTGTTAGATATTTCCATATAATGTGTTCTCTGCTGGACCATCCTCTTCTTTTCCCACTTTTCTGCTGATTGATTTTTCTTCCAGGCCTTTGCTTTTGTACCTTTGATGTATATGTGCATCTGCACATATTTTCCTTGTTCAAGGTCGGAATGTTAATGTTTACTCATTAACACCACGGCAGACTAGTTCAGTCAGCTTGCTCATGATATGCTCGTAAGTTTACCTTGGAAATCTATTGCTTTGGCTTTCTTTTTTCCCTTTTAATTAATTAATTTGTTTATCTTTATGTTGGTAATCAAAATACTGATAAACATGTCTACTAGGATGGTTGCTCGATATGCTCCCCCAATTTCTTACAACTTTCTCAATCTTATTAGCCTTCATGGTAAAAAGACCATATTTGAAAAGGTAATTCTCCTACTTCATTCTTTAGCTGCTGAACATTGCATCCAGTGGTTATAGAAATTGCAAGAAAGATAAATAGGGCTTGGCCCCGTCAATTACTAAATTGGCACTCAACATATCATTTGTAATGGACAAAGTGATTGAAATAGTGCAGAAATTATTTTTAATCTGTTTCAAAATGTTTGAACCTTTTTGGTTTAGAGGGGGAAGATAATACTGTTAGTATGTGTACATAGTGCTGGTTTAGTGTCCGACTGTCTATCACTATTAGCCATTGTAAAAAAAATATTGTCTTCATCTGTTTCAAAATGTTACAATATTTGGTTTGTAAGGTGAAAATGCTAGTGTTAGTGTGTCTAGTTTTATTTTCTAATCTGGTTTATCACTATTAGCCACCAAAAAAGAAAAATGTAAGAAAAGCTGCTTTAGCCTTGGAGCTGGCTTATTGCTTCATTTTCCATTCCAAAAAAAGAGGAAGAAAAGCTGTTTTTACTTTCGGTGATAACTTCTTTGAGTGAACACTCATTTGGTGATCTTTGGATTTTCTATAGAGAAATCAGGACGCTTACACATAACATTAACATCTTTTCAGTAAAGCAACATTTGATTCCCACTATCTTTTTTCGTTGGTTGGCTTTCATATAAAACTTGGTAGTTTTTGTCTGATCCGAAACATGTCTCGACTTCCTGTCCCCAAATTTCACAAAAACAATATTTTGCACTGTACCATATTTGGTTCATTTTTAAATTTTTAAATTTTATTTTCTACTTTTCTGCTTTGTTATCAAACTAGGCATGTGTGCTAATATTTTTCTTCCCCTGTATGGTTTTTGAATTGTAATCTTTAAACTTCTCATTGCAGCGAATGGGGAACATTGATGATGCCGTACCTTTCTTTGGAAAAGGGTTCAACAACATTTATCCACTTATCATGGTTGTTTACACCTTGTTAGTTGCTGGTAATTTCTTTGATCATGTAGTTGGTTTCTTTGGGAACTGGAAGAGACTTAGATTTCAAACTGAGGCAGATGATATGGATGGATTCGATCCCTCAGGATTAATTATCCTGGAAAAGGGTAAGGATGTCAATCTTCATTCGACTAAATAGTAATCACTATAAATAAATAATCTTACCTGAAATGCAAAGTTTAAGAAGTTTATTGGACATTTGCATGATAGGATTGTTATTATAGTTAGTGGTCTTGCCTTTTCTGTTCACAGCGACACTTCGTTACAGAGTTAAGGTTACGATGGTGAAAGAAATAATTAATGACTTTACATTCCTCACAATCCGCCACTTTTGTAGGGAATGATGGATACTACTATAGTCAATAGTCCATTTTTTTTATATTATGTTGTTTATCACTTGCTTGTTCATGATGAAAGCAAGTCAACGGCTTAGATGTGTATGTGACTCCTTCAAGAGATGACGGACTGTCATGTAACAATTTTCCATATTTAATGCTGCTCTGAGTCTGGTGATGGCAAAAAGTCTTTTTTTTCTTTCGGTTCGGAATGATAAGTATTATCATGAGGGGAGCAGCTGTGATTTGGGATTCTGCAAATATCTACTATTTATCATGGTTTAAATTCCTTGTAAGAATTATTTAGATGTATGACCAGCAGTTAATAAAAGTCTTTTGCTCTTTACAGAGCGATCTTGGCTTGAACAAGGATGCCAGGTTGGTGAACAAGTAATTCCATTGGCTAGGAATTTCAATGGAGCTGATATTGAGCATGGCAACAATATTGCAGTATGTAATCACTCTTAAAAGATAGTCTTTTTATCGTGCAACTAATCAAAGATCTTATGAATTACTTGTCTATTATTTCTAATCTGCAATATGTTTTCTTTATTTCTCATCTAAAGGCTTTTGGTTGAGTTTCTATCAAAAGGAATGAGCCTAGGTTTATGTTCAATTTCTAATTTGATGTGAAATGTTCAGGATCGTACATTTGTAGAAATGAAGGCAGCAACCATTTCAGCCACTGGTGGTGTGAAGGGATCTCCCTCAAGGCCTACGAAAGAAGAAACCCGAAAATATGCCTCGAGCAGAGAGGTCATCAGCAACAAGTATGCTGCCATGAGAGAACAGGGTCGAGAAATGTCAAATCCAAAACTGATGGAAAATAAAACAACCTCTGCTAGGGTCTCAGTGCTTGAAGCAAGCAACTCACATTCTGGTAGCCAGAAGGGAGGGCCATCCTCTGGATTGGCCTCAACATGGAGGTCAATGAAATCCGGTTTCCAAAATTTTAAAGCAAATATTGAAGCCAGAAAGCTTGTCCCTCTACGCCAGAATCAGGAAGGCAGACTCATTCCCCCCATCGGTTCATCTGATTCTGAATCCCTGGACGAGATATTCCAGAGACTGAAGCGGCCGTCAGTAGACCACAGCGATGAAAATGAAGAGGAGGACGACAAAGAAATCTAGATCAAGGATTCTACACGATGATGGTAATTCATTCAGAAAAATGAACTTGTTGCTGTTGCGGAAACTGATACGGAATGTACAGATCAAATGGCCCCCCGAATATTTACAGTCGTGAGGTAGTAGTGAAGGGAACGCGTTTTTGCTGCATTGGAGTCGGCAGCAGGAAATTTCAGACTAATACAATAGGGGACAAAAATCATTCCCCTTGATTAAAAGCTATTTCTGTAATTTGAACCGAACACAGGCATTCAGCTTCTTATACGTGATATATAGTATTGTGTTTCTTCAAGATTAACGAAAGAAGCAACATTTACAAAATACCAGGACACTGGATTCAAGCCTAAGCATTCTTTCCCATCCCTGCAACATCAACAAATGAATGAGAAAAAATGCAGAATTATTTCACTCTTCCTATCATTAGTCTCATACTTGTTGAATGCGTCAGAACATCCTCCTCTCCTTGAAATGTAAATGCATCTACTTTGACCAAAACCCTTTTTTCTTTTCCCCATTTCAAGCCTCCCCATCGTCATCCAGGTTTTTTGGTAAGGAAGCAATCGATTTACTCTTCTTCAACCCATTACTGGTACCGCCCTTCAGCGTGGAAGACGACGACATTCCCATGAAACTGTTTCGCTCACGTAAAATTCGATGATGAACCAGAGTAGGAGTCAGCATGACAAAAGTATAGTGAAGAAGCAACCCTTGAAGCTCCTTTGTGTGAAACGCAAGTAAGACGAGATAATCTTTCTCTAAGACAAGATGGGCAGACACCTTGGTGGTTTGAGTGCTTCTTACATGCGTAGCCTGGTTCAGAAAAGTCCATGTTGGAATTTCTTTTATGAAAAGAAACAAAAATGGTTCATGATTATTGCTTGAATTGTGTATAGATATAGACAACATGCGGGAAAAATAAATTTCCACCTAGCTTCCAAGAAGCTTCCTCGCATAGTCGTATGGACAAAACATCTTTTGCATTACAGGTCAGTGTGATAGTGTGATTGTGTATATATAAACTTATATTTTCTCAAGATTGATTTTGTCTCAAATTGTTATTTCGGATAACAATCTCAAGACAGAAATAAACTTGTTCTATCTCTTATCCCTACATTTTCTTTAATTTTATAATAATATTTATTTATTTTATTTATTATTATTTTACTATATAATTCTCTTATTAATGCATGCGTAATTACTCCGATGTTCACAAAAGTCATATATTATTTTACTATATCATTCTCTTATTAATGAACGTGTTTGTCAGCAAAATACAAGATTTCTCTTCGTTTAAAATATACTAATAATTTCTAAAATCATATATTAATATGTACCAAAAATATCATTCATTAATTATGATTTGCATAAAATATAATTAGAATGATAATAAATGTTTGTTTTCTTCGATCGAATCAGAGCCGAGTTATGTGTATATTATAATTGTTTATGATATTTTGAAGGACGTAAGACGAGGAAAGAATAAAAGGGTCTCGAGCCACGGCACGGCTAAGAATGAGAAGCAGCCTTGAGAGTATTTTGGTTTAATGCTCCTACATGTATTGGGATAAATGACCTATTCTACCTATTAATAGTAATACTCATATACATAATAATTAATCATCGCCATTCCTTGATATCATATGAATTGGGATTATTTTTCCGAAGAGAAAAATTAAAAATTCGGATATATTTATCTGATTTTTTTTGGTGATAAAAAATATAACCGTGTTTAACATAATTTATTCACAAATTAATCCACATTATTCAATTAATTCGTTTCAATTTATTTATAAAAATTTTAATAATTAAAATAGAAAATAATTTATTTGATTAATCTAGGGTGCTTACAAGTGGTAGTATTAGTTTTAAAGACTCTTAACCATTTGACGATAAACGTTCAAATGTTTTGTAGTCTCCGGTGCATGAACTTGAGATCTCTAAGAATAACAATAATTCCTTTAACCATCATCCCTTGCAACGCCATCTGAATTAATATTTATTTCATGCGATCTTTGATCATTCCTCAATCTTAATCGGAGATAAATTTAATTATTTTAAAAATTACATTTTAGTGAAAAATATGGCAACGTTTAGAACCATTTACTCTTGATAATATATGACATTACTTATTTTTATCATTTTACTTAAATAACTTTATTTTATTTGCTAGAACCAGTTGACCTCAATGATAAAAGAGTTATTGTTATTATTCTTTGAATACACGTTGATAGTGTTTAGATTCTCCGTTGACTTTTTTCTCTACCATTAGAAAATGTCATATTGTATTAATTTCTCTTAATTTGAACAATAATAGAAGACTAACACCATCTCAATAATTTGTATTAATATTTTAATGATTAACACTTAGAAAGTAAAAGAAGAAGAAGAAAGAAAGCAATATATTCTAAGAAATGAGATTTAAGCTCGATTCTGTTTATAGGTTTATAACAATAACACAAATGGTCCCTCACTATAGGATAATGTTTTATCGAGTCACTTGATTATTAAATGTTACAAAATGATCCATTGACTATAGAAATTTGCTTTGTTGAGTCCCTCGACTATTAAAAGTTACAAAATGTTCACCAAACTATTAATTATGTTCTAAACTCATCCTTTTCCGTTAAAATTTTGACGACAATATGAGATGTACTTAACCTATTGATTGAGATATGATAAAATCTGATATCATAATCTCAAATGATTATCATATCTCAGTCAAATTGTTAATGTCCAACTTAAATGACAGTTAATTGTTTAACATAAAAGGACGAGTTTGAAACATAATAAATAGTTGAGTGACCATTTTGTAACTTTTAATAGTCAAGGAACTCAATAAAACATTATCCTATAGTCGTGGGACCATTTGTGTACTTTATCAAGGTTAACGTACATCTCAGACTGCCATCAAATTTTTAACGGAAGAAGACGAGTTTGGAACATAATGAATAGTTAAGTGACCATTTTGTAATTTTTAATTGTCAAGGGATTCAACAAAGCAACTCCGTATAGTCAAAGGACTATTTTGTAACTTTTAATAGTTGATGTACTTAATAAAACAATATTCTATAGTTAGGGGACCATTTGTGTACTTTACCCTTAAATATATTATCTAATTTAGAATAACCCTTTTATCAAATATTAGTTCTTGTTTTTCAACTTGTTAAACACCAAACGAAATTAATTAACTTTAGATGCGAATTCCGTCGCTCTATAGAGATTACCCACCTATTAGCTTGATAAATTTTGCACATAAGATTTTGCTGAAGAGACTGGCATCTCACCTTCAAAGGGATATATAAACTTTAATTTGAATTAATCGATTAATATATCAAATATCGATAATTAAAAAAAAGAAAATTTTAAAAATATTAAAGTCAAATTCCGTTAAAACTATGTGAAAGTATGTACTTTCTCTCAGCAATGCGCAATGAACAAAAAATTCTTCCCGCATTGCCTTGTATTTCTTAAAGCAAGAGATATATATATATCTAAAGCCATTTTTTGTAGATCATAATGTATATCCTCTTGACCACTTGACCCACAGTAAAATAGCCTATGAAAAGCACAACCAGAAAGCCGAAATACGAGAGTGGCAAGTAAGTGAATCCCATGAAATCTCCAATTATTGAGAATGGTATTGTAATAATTCCGTAAAAGGCCATATTTTGGGACCTTTTAACTTAAGTTATTGAATGTCTAAAGGCTCATTTAGAACCATGTAGAGGCATTTAGAACCATGTAGTTGCATGTGGTGGATTTCGGTTTGTCGAGGCATTTTATTTTTACAGTGATGCTGCTTTATGGGAAAGGTACTTGTCTGATGATGTGCAGGTATTGAGAGCAAGGAAAATAGGAAAGAAAATGCCGTGACATAAGGAGATTGCTGAGCAAAATGAATTTGCCAAGTTCAACCGACATTTCGAAAGTGCGAGAAGATATTTTTGAAGTCAACTGTATCCAACTGTCCGAGAGCTCTGCCCGAGAAATCCACCTCGAAGATACGCCTGGAAGGATCGGCGCTACAACCGCCAGTTCTGCTGATGACGCCGCCTGACCCTGCAGATCCTGTCTGTCCTTGGGCGCCTGCAACGGGATTATACCGGTCACTCATGCCAGCTACCCAGGCTGTATCATCACCTATCTTGCCCGACTCCCAAGCAAAGTTAACCATGGTTTGGGAAAGTCAACTCTTAGTTCAAGGGTTAATTTTCCCCTATAAATAGAGGATGAAACCACATTGTTAGAGACTTTAGTTCCACATAGATTTGAGCTTAAAAAGTTAGAGAGAGAAAGTCTCATCTTTCTCCGTCAATCCTACTTGCCATGGCATTTCTCTTTGACAAGCCTGAGGGAGTGGCGTTATGAGCATCCGAGAGGATCCAGTCCGCTGTGAGCAGTTCTTGGTGGCCGAGAGGAGCATTGAGCAGTGCACGTCAAAGGCTTTCTCTCATCCCCTTTGTTCTTTGCTTTCATATTTTGTTATTGGGTTGTAAGGAACGAATGAAACCTGTCTTAAACTTGTTTATTTCGAACCCCACAATGAACTATTCTTATTTGGTGGGAGTTCGCTTGGATGTCTAAGTTTTATTTTCAATGAATGGTTGTTTTATTATGCTTTAATCTATTTTGTTTATGAAACTTAATGCTTTGAGGTTGTAGGAGCTACGGGAGTATCCTTTCCTTAGAAGGTGCTTAGGGTTTGAGAGAATGACTAGGTAGTTTATCTTTAGTCTTCGAGAGAAGCTAGGGAGGAATTACATAAACAACGGGTACTAGGTAGTAACTAGGCCTAATACACCTTAGAGATAAGGATAGGATTTTATTCGACTAAAAGGAGTAGAGCAAAATCGATAGATTAGATGTTAATGCTGCCGCAAAAAGGTATTGCCGAGACATATCCTGATATATGAACTAATAGGATCACTGCAGGGGTTTACGCCAATCGAATTTTCCAGGGCATTTTTAATATGTCGAGTCCCTTACTAGAGATAGCTTAGGGCACTTCAGTAGACTCTGTCGGGCTGGTTAATCATAGAGGAAATACCATTTGGAGAAATAGACTTAGATTTTCCTAGTGACTCCAATCACTCATTCTCATTGCTGCTTGTCGTGTGAGAAAGCTAAAGTCCTATAAATTAAATCTAGTATTTACATTTTATTTTGCCTTGACATTTTCATCTGCTTGCATGTTATACAATTAAATTTTCCACGACATATCCATTTTCTACCATACAACCATTATCCCATTTCTACATCAATCAATTAATTTTGCCACAGCGTTATCATTTGTACGTACCATCACTAACTTTACTTAGGTGACAAGGTAAAGTGCCTTGAAAAACCTATTTGATTTCCTAAATTCCCTGTGGAAAAGATACTCTACTTATCACTTTATTAGTTGTTCGATTGTGTATACTTGCATACATATCCACACCCATATTCAGTACTCACAAAGAGCGGACAAGTTTTTGGTGCAGTTGCCGGGGAATTGACAACTGTAAGTTAAATTGATTTGTCATAGCATTTTTATTTTACTTGTTCATATTTTCTTTTTAGTTAGCTTTACTTTTTACTTTCCTTAATTTTTCTTCATTTATTTTTCTAGGTACATGACCCGAAGCAACCCTGAAGAGCCATTAGAACTGATTGATCCTGAAATCGAGAGGCTTTTTAGGCAAAGAAGACGTGCTCAACGTGTAAACATGTACCAAATCGGAAATCAAGGTATTGGTCATGAGAAGGATTAGAATGCCGGGGTAAATTGAAATGCTGGAAATGCAGCCAGACCTCGTGCAATTCGTGATCACTTAAATCTGATCTTAGAGGATTTAAATCCTGGAATTGTGGCCTCAGTTATTCAGGCAGCCCACTTCAAGCTCAAACCTGTCATGTTCAATATGCTGAACTCTATAGGCCAGTTTGGGGGCATGCCAAATGTAGATGCCAGGCAACATATTCGTAACTTCTTGGAGGTGTGCGATTCTTTCCGCCAACAAGGGGTGCACGAAGATGTTCTGAAATTAAAGCTGTTTTCGTACTCCCTGCGTGACCGAGCAAGGGCATGGTTGAGTGGCGTTCCAACGGGTTCAATGCAGTTGTGGACAGATCTGTGCAAAAAAAATTTTCTGCGGTATAATCCTCCGAATATGAACACCCAATTGAGGAACGATATTGCTTCCTTTCGTCAAGCTGATGATGAGTCGATGTATGAATGCTGGGATCGATACAAGGCCTTGCTCCGTAAGTGTTCAAACTACGGTTTTCAAGATTGGACACAAGTGGTGATGTTCTACAACGGAGTTAACACGCCCACGAGGATGATGCTAGATGCCTCAGCAAATGGGATGCTGCTTGACAAATCACCATCAGAGGCATTTGACATTCTGGATAAGATTGCCACTAATAATTATCAGTTTCCATCCACACGGATTGGAGCTGGGCGCAAGTCACACGGAGCTTTCGAGCTAGATTCTAAAGATAACGTGTCCGCCCAACTTGCTGCTATCACCAACATGCTAAAAACTATACAAAGGCCAAGTGAGTTGAGGGAAGTAAAGGCAACCCATTCAGCTTGTCTATTATGCCACGGTAATCACAATGAGAGTGACTGCCCGACCAATCAAGAATCCATAAACTTTGTGGGAAATTTTAATCGAGGCAATAATAACCCCTATTCTAACACGTATAATCCTGGATGGCGCCAGCATCTAAACTTTTCGTGGGGAAATCAAGGATCCAACAATACCCTTCAACCAACTCGGCAGCAGAATCACAATGAATCCCAGGGTTATCAATCGAATATGCCATGGCATAATTTTAACAAGGGAGGGTCATCTTTATCAAGTATCAGTTCTTTGGAGGCCACAATGCAAGAGTTTATTGCAAAAACAAAAACAATGCTGCAAGACCATGCGACCTCCATAAAAAATCAAGGGGCCCTGCTTCAGAGCCATAGTTCGTCACTAAGGGCGCTGGAGAGTCAATTTGGTCAAATTGCTGTGGCATTACAAGAACGCAAACCAGGACAGTTACTGAGTGACACTGAAGTCACCAAACCTCATGGCAAGGAGAGCTGCAGTGTGCTAAATCTCTGAAGTGGTACACAAATTAATGTTGAAGACAAGTTTGGGGGAAGACCGAAGGATGAGTCACCCCTTGTAACCAAGCAAGCTGATCAAGAAGTGCAAGAAGAAGCACCAGTAGAAGAGGGAAAGGCTGAGGATTCGTCAAGTGAAGAAACTGAGGGGGCAAATAAAAATGCCAAGGCAACTTCTGTTCACACCCCATCAGTACATGAAGCCAGACCCCCACCTCCTTTTCCACAAAGACTGAAGAAGCATAACGAAGATATCCAATTTAAGAAGTCCGTTAACATTCTGAGTCAACTGCAAATCAATGTCCCTTTTTTGGAGGCGATGAAACAAATGCCGACATATGCCAAATTTCTTAAGAAAATTGTTACCAAGAAGAGAAAGGTTGAGCAGTATGAAACAATTGCCACGGCAAAAGAATTTTTCTATTCCTTAAGAAAGCTGCCACCAAAGAGACATGATACGGGCAACTTCATCATCCCATGTTTAATAGGAGATAAATTTATTGGGAAGACATTATGTGACCTTGGCTCAAGTGTGAACTTGATGCCTAAGTCAATATTCGTCAAGCTTGGGATAGGAAATGCAAGACCCACCTCGGTCATCTTACAATTAGCCGATCGTTCGCACATTTGACTAGAGGGGCGAATTGAAGATGTCATTGTACAGGTCGACAAGTTTGTTTTTCCTGTCGATTTTCTGATTCTGGATTGTGAGGTTGACGCCACATCACCCATCATCTTGGGGAGACCCTTCCTCGCTACCAGTCGTATTCTCATCGACTGTGAGAGGGGTGAGCTAACCATGCGAGTGGTCGATCAACATGTCACCGTAAATGTCTTCCGATCACTTAAGTACATTGATGATTCTGAAGAATGCCAGAACATTTTAGAAGTGGATACAGTAATAACAAAATAAGCAGATCAATTTTGCCAGGACAATTTCATTCAGTTGGGATCTGATGAAGGGCTGCTGGAAGACTTAAATGCCGGAGAGCCTAATGATTTTTCATCCGATGAACAGCAAGCTAGCTTCCCTAAAGCTGGCCCATGTATGCTTTTTGAACCTTTGAACTTTGAAGAGTTTGTTCCTCCCAAGCCCTCATTACAACATGCTCCTACTCTAGAACTTAAAAATTTGCCACAACATCTTAAATTTGCTTATCTGGGTAGCGATGAAACTTTGCCTGTGATTATTTCCTCTGCCCTTACTCCTAACCAAGAAACGAGTTTGTTAAGTGTTTTTTCACAGCATAAGAAAGCTTTAGGGTGGATGATGGCAGATCTGAAGGGAATAAGTCCAACAATCTGCATGCACAAAATCATGCTGGAAGAATGCCATGCCAAATCCATAGAGCCATATCGAAGATTGGACCCAATCATGAAGCAAGTTGTGATGAAAGAGATTCTCAAATAGCTTGATGCTGGAGTAATTTACCCAATTTTGGATAGTTCATGGATGAGTCCCGTTCAAAGCGTGCCCAAGAAAGGAGGCATGACCATGGTGATGAGTGAAGATAACGAGTTGATACCTACTCGCACGGTCACCGGGTGGAGAATTTGCATGGATTACCGTAAGCTTAACAAGGCCACTAAGAAGGATCACTTCCCTTTGCCGTTTATCGATCAAATGTTGGATCGACTTGCTGGCAAGGCATTTTATTATTTCTTGGACGGTTACTCAGGGTATAACCAGATTGCCATTGCACCAGAGGACCAAGAGAAGACCACGTTCATGTGCCCTTATGGCACTTATGCTTTCCGAAGAATGCCTTTTGGACTCTTTAATGCACTGACAACTTTTCAGCACTGCATGTAAGCCATATTCTTTGACATGGTTGAGGATTATCTTGAGATTTTCATGAATGATTTTTCTGTTTCTGGGGACGACTTTTAAAAATGCCTCGACAATTTGGCAAATGTACTGAAGCGATTGAGGAGGCTGACCTCGTGCTAAATTGGGAAAAATGCTACTTCATGGTAATAGAAACTATTGTTCTAGGCCACAAGATTTCTGCAAAGGGCATTGAGGTAGACAAGGCCAAGATAGAGGTAATCGAGAAGCTACCCCCACCAAACTCTGTCAAGGGAATTCGGAGTTTCCTTGGACATGCTGGATTTTATCGAAGATTCATCAAGGACTTCTCCATAATATCCAAGCCTTTGTGCACCCTGCTGCAATAGAACCAACCGTTTGTGTTCGATCAAAAATTCCATGGCGCATTCAAAGAGCTGAAGCGAAGACTTATCTCTGCATCGATTGTAGTTCCCCCAGACTGGACGACACCGTTCGAATTAATGTGCGACGCAAGTGATTTTGCTATGGGAGCTGTGCTTGGGCAACATAGAGGTAAAATATTTCATGTGATTTATTATGCTAGTCGTACCTTAAATGATGCACAATTGAATTACACTACCACTGAAAAGGAATTACTTGTCGTGGTATTTGCATTTGACAAGTTTAGGCCATACTTGATAGGCACAAAGGTCATAGTTCACACCGATCACTCTGCTTTAAAATATTTAGTGAACAAGAAAAATGCCAAGCCTAGACTAATTAGATGGATATTACTCTTGCAAGAATTCGACTTAGAGGTAGTTGATAGGAAAGGTATTGAAAATCAGGTTGTAGACCACTTATCTAGGCTAGAGAACATTTTATAATGCCATGACATTTTTGATATTAAAGAAGAATTCCCTGACGAGAAAATTTTATATGCCACGGTAATTCCATGGTACGCTGACCTTGTTAATTTTCTTATTAGTGGTGTTTTTCCTTATGAACTAAACAGCCAGGGAAAAAAGAGGTTTTTGCATGATGCCAAGTTTTATTTTTAGGACAAGCCGTACTTGTTCAAGCAATGTATCGATCAGATGATTAGACGGTGTATCCCCGAAGAGAAGCAACGCAATATCTTATACTATTACCACACAGTAACCTATGGAGGGCATTTTGGAGGTTCGAGGACTGCTGGAAAGGTCATCCAATCGGGCTTCTATTGGCCATCGCTATTTAAAGATGCCCATGAATTTTGCAAGGCGTGCGACCGATGCCAGCGCACTAGAAACATTTCCAGACGACATGAAATGCCGCTGCAAAATATTCTGGAGATAGAACTTTTCGATGTTTGGGGAATTGATTTCATGGGTACATTCTCATCTTCCTTTGGAGACTTATACATTTTGCTTGCGGTAGACTATGTTTCAAAGTGGGTTGAAGCAATTGCTACGCCAAGAAACGACTCTAAGACGATGCTCAAGTTCCTTCACAAGAACATATTCACTAAATTTAGAGTACCGAGAGCCATCATCAGTGATGAGGGCACCCACTTTGATAATAGATTAATTGCCAATGCATTATATAAATATGGAGTACGACATAAGATTGCCACGGCATATCACCCACAGACAAATGGGCAAGCTGAAGTGTCCAATCGGGAAGTCAAGCAAATCCTTGAGAATGTGGTGAACCCTTGAAGGAAAGACTGGTCCCCCAAGCTCGATGAAGCATTATGGGCCTATAGGACGACATTCAACACGCCTCTGGGAATGTCACCTTTCAAGATGGTATATGGAAAAGCCTACCACCTCCCAGTTGAGTTAGAACACAAGGCATATTGGGAAATCAAGAAATTAAACTTCGACGCACAACTTGCTGGGGAGAAACGATTGCTCGATTTGAATGAAATAGAGGAGTTTTGAGCACAAGCATATGAAAATGCCAAGCTCTACAAGGAAAGAACCAAAAAGTGGCATGACAAAAATCTTTTGCCACGGCATTTTCATGAGGGACAAAAAGTGCTTCTTTTCAACTCAAGGCTCAAACTCTTTTCTGGCAAACTAAAGTCACGTTGGTCGGGACCATTTGAAGTTCACCATGTTTACCCATATGGCGCTGTTGATATCAAGAACATGGACGATGAATCCATTTTTAAAGTCAATGGCCAGCGCCTAAAGGCTTACCAAGGAATCTCACCTGCGCGTGACAAGTCGGTGCTGCTCTTGCACGATGTCGACACTGGTCCGATATCTTAAGGATGCCCTGACATTTTAAATTTACTCATGTGCATAAATAATTTTTATTTTACTATTATTTTAGTCTTTATTATTTTTAATTAATTATGTTTATTTTATTTTTGTTGCAAGGGACTTCCCGCATGACCATCACGTGAAGAGTATGAAGGAAGCTTATGAAAATTGGGCGGCAAAAGTGAATAGTAAAATGAGGGAACTTTTTCACTTTTACCTAGGTTTAAAAATTTTTAACTTTCAATTTTAGTTTTCTTCCCGCCTAGACCCCACTATTTCTTATTTTTATCCCCCACATAATCTCATTTTTGTTTTTATCTTTATTCCCTTTTCACTTTTCCTTTAACTTTTTCTTATCTCTTCTTCTTCTTCTCTCTTTGACTGAAACTGCCATAACCGTCCAAAGTTCAAGTTTTTCCTTCTTTTCTTATTTTTCTCTTTTAAACGATGGTCCGTTCCCGCCTTCCTGCACCATCTTCGCCACCAAGTATGTCGATGATTCTGCCCGCGAACAGTTCCAAACAATAAAAAATTATCGTGTCTTTTTCGAGTTAGGGTTTATCTTCTCTGAGGAGGAAAATACTACCTTAGGGAGTGAGGTTCTCGACGTGGTCACCAAACATAAGTGGCAGAAATTTTCCAAGCATCCCATCACCGTCGACACCACTTTAATGAAAGATTTTTACTCCAATATATCCGAGCCAAACCAGCATACCGTGACGGTTCGCGACATTTCTATTTGTTTTACTCCTTCTGCCATTAATCGTTATTTTATACTGCAGGTTGTTAATGACCACCATACCAATTTCGCTCAAGAAGCTGACAATGAAACATACCAAGGCATCTTGGAATACCTTCATCTTCCCGACACTCAATGGAACGGTCAGCAAATGAGCCGCAAGACCGTGAACCGGGAGAGGCTGCTCCCGCAAGTGAAGTTTTGAAATCATTTCATGAAGCAAAAACTTTTACCCACGTCCCACAACACTACCGTGTCCTGCCAGCGGATGCTCTTGCTGCATTCAATAATATTTGGACTAGCCACTGATGTAGGGAAAATTATTGTGGAACAGGCTCATCTTTGCCTGAAGCGACCTGCGAGTGCCTTGGTATTTCCGAATCTCATCACCGCCTTATGCCGAAAGAAGAAGGTTCATGAAGAAGTGTTTAATGAGATTTTACCGGGTATTGCTGGAATTACCAAAACGAAGATCCATTTGTTGTTGGGATTAAAGGAAGCAAAGGGGAAGGAAAAAGAGACTTCCACATCTCGCGTTTCACTATCTCCACATGCCAAGGCAAATTCAGATGCCTTGGAGTAGGCAGTCCAGTGCACTCAAGAGCATGTCGGGCAGCTGTCTGACAAACTGATGACATATTTCGCCTATACCAAACGCCGAGATGAATTTCTCACCAGCGCCTTGATGGAATTTCTCCCGCACGTAAACTTCACCATTCCTGTCTTCCCTGACATACTCATGCCACAGAATGAGGATACCGAGGCATATGCAGAAGCACCTCGTCCTGCCAATACAGATGCCCCTCAATCGCATGGTGCAGAGAGTCCCCAGCCTGCTGAACCTGAAGAGCCTGCTGACGCTGAAGATCCAGAAGACCCTGATCCTGTCCATATTGTGCCGCCCAATGCCGATCAAAAAACCAACCTCCAACTCGCTCATTGTCCGAAATCTCCCCAACATGTTGAACCCTTGGCGGCAGAACACCCTGATATACCGCAACCTGCTGCACCAATAGAAAAAGAGCACCCTGAAGTACCCTTCCCCACCGAGTCAACCGATGAGTCACAATCCGAGATGCCACAACAAGCTCCTTTGCGTAGGAACCGACGTCACCTTAGGAATGCATCTTAGCATCAAGAGCCCCCACTCCCAACCGTTCCAGAAGGACCTAGCACTACTCCAGCCGCACTTGCGTCTGACTCTAAGTATTCTAGCCCCACCAAGATGAGAAAGAGCATTCGCCGCGCAGTCGCTGCACCACCACCCGCTTAAAGTCAAGGTACCTTGTATTAGTATTGCATTCATAGCATGTAGTTCCATTTTCCTTAGTTTTAGTAAGCATTAGGGAAAATGCTTCTCTCAAGTTTGGGGGAAGTAGGGTTCTCGCATCACTGCATGATAGTAGTAGTAAAATACATATGCCATGACATTAGTAATTGCCTGAATAGTTTTCTAGAATTAATTAAGGATGTCTGATGATGATGAATTTGATGGCTAAGATAGAATGTACATGACTGATTGAGGATGATAGAACCAACTCTAGGACTTGCTTCTTTGAAACCCTTGATTACACGATTGTATGTTTTCCATGCTAGAGAAACTTAGAAATCTTTTATAAGAGAATTCTTAAAATGTCGTGGCATAAAACTTTGACTGTTGAACGCCCAGTTTCTATGCTTAAAAAAAAGTTTAAAGTTTTGAATAAATGCCTAGCCATATCTGTAGAGGGACACTCCACTATGCTATGGCATATGAGTGAATGAAAGATGTCACGGGATGACTCTGCCTGACTAGCTCGAGGGTCGAAGGTATGCTCCCTTTCACCTAGAGTGTGGGATGATAGAGTGATGAACTGACTCCCCTCGTAGCAGAACTAATAAAAGAAAATAAAGGCAATGTGGGAACTGATTTAGAAAATGTCATGGTAAATTAAGAAAGCTTGCGTAAATTTTTTTTAAGTTTGTTAAGCATGGACTGGATTCAAAAATGCACACTCACATAAAGAATCTTACCCTAGGGGACAATACTAGATTTCTCGACCTAGTCTAGCATGTTGAAGCCATATGTGTTGAGGGTGAAATTTTATTCCATGAAACTATGTGGTTTCTGAACTTGTCATGGTATTTTTGTTTTGCTTATTATAATCCATTGCTTGAGGACAAGCAATAGCTTAAGTTTGGGGGTGTGATAACTCTGTAAAAGGCCACATTTTGGGACCTTTTTATCTTAAGTTATTGAATGTATAAAGGCTCATTTAGAACCATGTAGAGGCATTTAGAAGCATTTAGTTGCATGTGGTGGATTTCGGTTTGCAGAGGCATTTTATTTTTATAGTGGTGTTGCTTTATGGGAAATGTACTTGTCTGATGATGTGCAGGTATTGAGAGCAAGGAAAAGAGGAAATAAAATGTCATGACATAAGGAGATTGCTGAGCAAAATGAATTTGCCAAGTTAAACCGACATTTCGAAAGTGCTTTAAGTGCGAGACGATATTATTGAAGCAAGCTGTATCCAACTGTCCGAGAGCTCTGCCCGAGAAATCCACCTCAAAGATACGCCTGGAGGGATCGGCGCTGCAACCGTCGGTTCTGTTGATTACGCCGCCTGATCCTGCAGATCATGTCTGTCCTTGGGCGCCTGCAATGGGATTATGTTGGTCATTCATGCCAGCTACCCAGGTTATATCATCACCTGTCTTGCCCGACTCCCAAGCAAAGTTAACCATGGTTTGGGAAAATCAACTCTTAGTTCAAGGGTTAATTTTCCCCTATAAATAGAGGATGAAGCCACATTGCTAGAGACTTTAGTTCCACATAGATTTGAGCTTAAAAAAGTTAGAGAGAGAAAGTCTCATCTTTCTCCGTCAATCCTACTTGCCGTGGCATTTCTCATTGACAAGCCTGAGGGAGTGGCGTTCTGAGCATCCGAGAGGAGCCAGTCCGCTGGGAGCATTTCTTGGTGGCCGAGAGGAGCATTGGGCAGTGTACGTCAAAGGCTTTCTCTCCTCCCCTTTGTTATTTGCTTTCATATTTTGTTATTGGGTTGTAAGAAACAAATGAAACTTGTCTTGAACTTGTTTATTTCGAACCCCACCATGAACTAATCTTATTTGGTGGGAGTTTGCTTGGATGTTTATGTTTTATTTTCAATGAATGGTTGTTTTATTATGCTTTAATATGTTTTGTTTATGAAACTTAATGCTTTGAGGTTATAGGAGCTACTGGAGTAACCTTTTCTTAGAAGGTGCTTAGGGTTCGAGAGAATGCCTAGGTAGTTTATCTTTAGTCTTCGAGAGAAGCTAGGGAGGAATTACATAAACAACGGGTACTAGGTAGTAACTAGGCCTAATCCACCTTAGAGATAAGGATAGGATTTCATTCGACTAAAAGGAGTAAAGCATAACCGATAGGTTAGATGTTAATGCTGCCGCAAAAAGGTATTGTCGAGACATATCCTGTTATCTGAACTAATAGGATCACTACAGGGGTTTACGCCAATCGGATTTGCCAGGGCATTTTTAATTTGTCGAGTCCCTTACTAGAGATAACTTAGGGCACTTCAGTAGACTCTGTTGGGCAGATTAATCATAGAGGAAATACCATTCGGAAAAATAGACTTAGATTTTCCTAGTGGCTCCCATCACTCATTCCCATTGCTCCTTGCCATGTGAGAAAGATAAAGTCCTATAAATTAAATCCAGTATTTACATTTTATTTTGCCTTGACATTTTTATCTGCTTGCTTGTTTCACAATTAAATTTGCTACGACATATCCATTTTCTACAATACTGTCACTATCCTATTTCCACATCAATCAATTCATTTTGCCAAAACATTATCATTTGTACGTACCATCACTAACTTTACTTAGGTGACAAAGTAAAGTGCCTTGACAAACCTATTTGATTTCCCCAATTCCCTTTGGAGACGATACTCTACTTATCACTTTATTACTTGTTCGATTGTATATACTTGCAAACATATCCGCACCCATATTTAGTACTCACAAAGAGCGGACATATTGCAATTCCAACGGCAGAAATCAGCACTGTATAAGCAATCACAGGCCATGAAGCAATCTCCATAAAGAATGGAGTTTTCTCTGTCCTGATCAAGTGGTAAATCAGGGTCTGCATCAGTAACCCTTCAATGAAATAAGCTGAACGAAAGAAAGTTGAATTCAACCGGCTACCGGAACTGTAATAAAACCATACAAACAAAAGGGTTTGCTACATCACACACAGTACAGACCGGACCGTTCCATAGGATGAACATCGGCAAACCTTTGGTAGACGATTTTTGTGGGATTTTGACATAATCTTCTTCCATTTTGTCCCATGGAATTGAAATCTGGCCTACACTATACAAGAAGTTCTGCACAAGGAGTTGCTTCGGGGTTAATGGATCGAATCGTAGTAAAAGTGTTGCGATGAAGAGTGACAGAACACGCTCCCTAGATTAGCAATGACCGAAAGTTTAATGTATTTCATCGTGTTGCCAAATGTGAGACGGCCTTGCTCGACTCCGGCGACGAGTACGTTTATGTCCTTCTCTAGTAAAATGATATCAGCCAAGTCTTTTACAACCGATGCTGCTGAATCAACTGATATGCCTACATTGGTTGCATCCAAGGCGAGCGAGTCATTAATGCCGTCTCCCATAAATCCAACAACGTGATTACCGTCTGTCTGCAATGACTGTACTACTCTGAGCTTCTGAAAAGGGGTTAGACATGCCAGAACTGTTGCCTTTTTCACTCGCTCGTGAACGACATCCTGGTTCAACTACTCCAGGTCTGGTCCTGTTGTTACCTGTGTGGTTTTGATGCCAACTTCCTGGCAAATTTTTATTGCCAACGACAATGAATCGCTGGTTAGTATTTTTGCCTTTACTCCCTTCTCGTCCAATTGCCATAAAGCTTGCTTTGCCAAGTCCTTAGGCGTGTCGAAGAATGTTATGACTCCGAGGAACACCATGTCTGATTCAATAACATCATCGTTTTCCATGTTTTGCTCACTTGTTTCCTGCAACTTGACGTGAAATTGTTATTCTACATTCAAGGGCATTGCAAGAAAATACCAAAAGGGCAATGGTTTAATGGATATTTGAACTCACTTATTGTTGTAGATTCTTTATTGCAACTCCTATAACCCTTAATCCCTCATTGCTAAGTTCTGCCACCACGGTTAAGATCCTATGATGGTGTTCTGCAGAGAAAGCTGTTATCTCACCCCTATCTGCATCATCCACATAAGAACAAATTTCACCACTTCTTCAAGTGCACCTTTGGTTATTATGAATCTGTATATGCCTTGGCTATATACGCCTTCTCAATTAGATCCTGTTTCCAAAATAACGGACACTCTTCTTCTTATGAAACTAAAAGGGATTTCATCGATCTTTCTCTATTTGGATGGTTGGAATCGGTAACGGTTCGTGTAACACGTATGCCAAAATTGCATCGTCCAGTGGATATTTCTGATCACTCTTGAAGTAAGAATTCAGGAAGGAAAAATGTAAGACCTTTTCTCTCGGAGTACCCCAGCTATCCAGATGATTAACCATGATTGCATGGTTCATGGTGAGCGTCCAGGTTTTATCGATACATAGAATATCCCTGAAAAAACCAAAGGCAAAGTTGATTTATGAAGTTGATTTAAACAATGATCTGCATGGAATGATTCTAGTCTTTCAGATCTATATTTCATGAGAAAAATTGGACCTACATGGATCCCATGACTCGTATGGCAGACAAGCTTTTGACTATGCTTATCTCCCTTGCCATAGCAAGTGCACCCTTTGCAAGACTTGTGTTTATGATGAGAGGAAGCATTTGAGGAGTGTCGTAACCGGATTTCGCCCAGGCACGAAAATGTTTTACTTGGCGGGAAAATTAAAATGAATAAATAAATGATTTTTGATTTAAAACATATTTTGGGAGTCATCTTTTTGGGTTAGGTAGGTCAAATACCTAAAAACATTCTTTTAAAATAGTTTTCAAGAAAACATAATTTAAAAGATAAAATGATCTGTGTATAATCAAAAAAATTTAATAAAGAAGGGATTCGTGGTCGATTACGTTAAGCGAAGGATTATCACCCCTATAACGCCCAAAATTGATACTCATTAATTATAAATTATCTCTATTATTAGAAATTTAAAAATTTGAAGATATATTTAATTTATAATGTTGTTATTTCAAATTTATTACTATAATTTTAAGAAAATTTATTAATATATATAAATAAGATATAAGATATTTATTTATTTAGAAATATCAGAAAATGGTTTCTATGTGCTTTAAGACAGCTCTTTTCTTAATATTAAAAAATAAATAAATATTAAAACATTTATCTATAGATATAATTTATAAAAGTAAGATATTTATTTATTTAAAAATATCAGAAAATTGACATCCAGTTTCTTTAAGATTGTCTTTTCTTAATATTGAAAAATAAATATATATTAAAATATAATTATTTTTCTTAAAAGTTATTTATAAAATTAAATTTATAAATAGGATTAAATAAATAAATTTTTATATATATATATATATAATAATAATAATAATAATAATAATTAAATATATTGAAAATAAACTTATAAAATTATAACTAAACAGTGACTAAAATAAAGAAATTTATAACTATATATTTAAAATAAAATCAATAAAACTTGTAATTAAAAATAAATGAAAATAAAATTAATGACTAAATTATAACATACTAAAATTAAATACCTAATTCATAATTAATTATTTAAAATTACGGGGATTAAACATGCTATTTTTCATTTATTTAATTTAGGGACTAAAATAAAATTATATAAAATTCAAACATCAAATTGAAACAAATTAAAACATGTTGTTTGATTAAAATAATAATTATTAAAATCATAATGGCTAATTCGGTTATTTTACTTAAAATATATATAATTATGTTAGTGACCAAATTATAAAGGAATTAAAATTCATATACCGAATTAAAAAGATCTAAAATTTGATTCAGTGACTAAAGCATAAAATTTCAAAGTTGTGATGGCCATGGGTATATTTTACCCATAAGAGAAATTACACAAAAACCCTCACCAAAACTACATCGTTTTGGTGAGGGTATTTAAGCCCTATTATAGCCGACCTTAAGGCCAAATTTCTCATTTTTTCCTTCCTCATCCTCTCTCTAAAACTGAGAGAAGAATTCTCTCTGCCTTCTCTCTAGGATTCCCTCACCGGAGGGAATCTGTTCGGCAGTCGTCTGCCGCCGCAAACCTTCGCCGCCGGCCACCGTGAATGGTGGCTGGAATTTCAAAATCTCCCTAATAAATAGATCCCGACTCCCTAAAGCCGAATCTGACACTCTTTTTTTTCTTTTAAAACCGCTTATTATTTCCTAGATCTAAGAAAACTACCTTCGAAATTTTAATTTTCCAGCAATACATGGAGGCACAGGGGTTCTCCGGTGGCCGTGTTTCTTCTCGGTAAGTCTCTTTCCTTCTTTTGATTCACTATTGGTTGTTGTGGTTACTTGTGGGTGTATTATTTTGTTTTGGTTCGTTGCTCTCTTCGTGTCTCTTTGTTGGCAGGGGGCTCGGTGGCTTTAATAGCCACCACCGGTGATGGCTTCGGACTGGTCTCACAGAGGAGTTTTGGTTAGTCACCAAACTTATGGTGACTAACCGAAAAATAGTGACGCGTATGTGGTTGGCAACGCTTCTGGAGCCTTTGTTCGGATGTCGTGCCAGCGGCTAGTGGAGATGTGGAGCAATGGCAGTGAATACGGTGGCCGCGTGTCCCTAGGGTATCATAACCCTAGGGTTTCTGTTGGGATCATCTTGGACCGTTGGATCTAAGCCAGATCCAACGATGGACAAAAAGAGGCGGTTGAGGCATTATATATAAACCTTAAATGGGTTTTAGGGTTTCTATTAGGTCGATCTGGGTTTTTCTTATAATTAGGTCGGTCTGGGTTTTGGGCATGCAATGATATTTGTAATTATTTAATAATAATGATAAAATAAATAAAATTATAATAATATAAAAAAACAAATAGGTAAAAAAAATTAGTATCTTCAGCTGCCCCTCTTTGCTCATTCTTGTTTTAACAAGAATATGGCAAAGACAAAAGGATAATAAGTTTTTTATCCATTTGACTTCACTTGATTATGATGGCAATGTTGAACGAGTTCTTCTTGTTATGAACTCTTTCATTTTTCCACTGGGGATAACAATCTATCTTCTTCTGTGATATAATTTAGTAAAAGTTGAACAAATTCTTCTCATTATGAACTTATTCTTCTTTTTCAGATGAGTTCTTCTCATTATGAACTCTTTCTAGAAATGCTGATCTTCAAAAGTGGTATTGTTGATTCAATTTCAATAGATGATGAATCAAATTAAGGTTGAACAAGTTATTCTTATTATGAACTTCTTCTCATTCTTCAGATGAGTTCTTCTCATTATGAACACTTCTGGAAATATTGATGTTGATCTATCTCCTTCTGTGATAGAATCAAACAAAGGTTGAACAAGTTCTTCTCATTATGAACTTCTTATTCCTCTTCAGATGAGTTCTTCTCATTATGAACTCTTCTGGAAATGTTGATCCATCGAGTGATGAATTCAAACAAAAGGTTAAACAAGTTCTTCTCATTATGAACTTCTTCTTCCTTCTTCAGATGAGTTCTTCTCATTATGAACTTCTTCTGGAAAAGTTGATCCATCAAGTGATGAATTCAAGCAAAAGGTTAAACAAGTTCTTCTCATTATGAACTTATTCTTCCTTCTTCAGAAGAGTTCTTCTCATTATGAACTTCTTCTGGAAAAGGTGATCCATCAAGTGATGAATTCAAGCATAAGGTTAAACAAGTTCTTCTCATTATGAACTTCTTATTCCTTCTTCAGATGAGTTCTTCTCATTATGAACTTCTTCTGGAAAAGTTGATCCATCAAGTGATGAATTCAAGCAAAAGGTTAAACATTTTCTTCTCATTATGAACTTCTTTTTCCTTCTTCAGATGAGTTCTTCTCATTATGAACTCCTTATGGAAAAGTTGATCCATCAAGTGATGAATTCAAATCTTTGATAAAATCTTTGAAATTCCTGTCAAATATTTGACATGGATAAAATGAATGAAAATGCCCATATTTTGCAAATGTCTAAATATGATGCATGGATGTTAAGTTCATCTTTATTTGATTTCAAAGTGGCGAACTCAATCTTTCTTCAATTGTGTAGAAATCCAATAAATCTTTCTTCTTTGAAAAGATAATCTATCATCTTTAGAGAGTGTAGATGTAGATATGCTTGAATTTTTGTATGATGTCATAAAACCACTTGAGAACAAAACTCAATGGTATAGGCTCTTGAAAAGTCTGCACTCTTACAACATGTTAATTATGATAACTATCAACTGATTATGAAGCGATATTTCATGATGATTTCACAGATATTGATAATTCTTTTGATACTGAGGAAATCCTGAATTCTGATTCTGATGAGGAGAATAAACTGTTATACTTGACGAAAATGGAGTACTCAAAGGTTGAGGCTTCAATAGCCATAAAGAGATGTGGTACATATTCATCAATTGAAGAGTTGACAGATTTTATATGTGCTGCTCAAATAGCTAAAGTTACTGACGCACTTCTTCCGGTAGAAGATATGAAGCCATTATGTAATAACCCCAATTATAAAAAAAGGCGAAACTCAGGGTATGATTTGTTGAAAAGGAAGAAGCAGAGGAAGCTTGAAAAGAGGCTTCTTAATGAATACGATCATACAGTTCATCTTCTAAATCCAATGATTGGTTTTAGGGTTCTTACCGAACCAGATCAGATAACTCAAAGAATACTTCCAGAAGATGCTATTGGGCATCCTTATTTCTACTACGAGAACGTGGAACTTGCTCCAGTTGATGTTTGGACCAAAACGTCACAGTACTTATAAGATGTAGAACCAGAATTTGTAGATTCGAAGTATTTTTGTACTGCTGCACGGAAAAGGGACTATATTCATAATCTGCCAATTGAGAACATATTTCCTCTTGTTCCGCTTCCAAATGACTCTATGATGGAAATAACTTGTTTGCTTTTCAAAAGTGAGTGCAAATGTCGATAAGACCTACTTTAGATTCCATGTACTTAAAAGTATTAACATAAAGTGATAACCAAAAATATTTCGTTTGTTTCAAGATTATGTTAATCCATTTTCAAGATGTTTATGTGAAAGAATAAATTAAATTTCAAACAAAAGAAATTGAATTTCAAAAAGATAATCTTGGAATAAATAATATATTCAAAGTCATGGCAAACAGGAATGATAAAATTCAAATGATTCAACAATTTATTAGCATAAGTATTTCTAAACTAATCAACTTGATATAATTTAGAGCACTGAGGTAAGCTTATGTCTGGAAGATCTCAAACGTTGCCAGAATGCTTGTAGATGTAAAGTTCCTCCCAAAATATCAAGCTCTTAAGAGGATTTAATTGCCAGATGCCTAATATCAACATTCATTTGAGCATCCCTTTCAGGTTTTCAACTCAAATCATTCTTTTGGTTGCAAGATGCCCTTTTTGGGTTTTCATCTTGACCCTCCTTTTCTACATATATTTTTCATCATTTTCATTTTTTTCTTTTCATTTCATTTCATTTTTTTTTATTTTTTCATCATTTTTTCTTCTTCAAGCATAATATTTCTTGACAAAATATGAGTTTATTGGGTTTCTCATAACTTTTTCATCCATTTCTGTCAAGATCAAAGCTCCTCCGGAAAAGGCATTTTTTACAACATATGGCCCTTCCCAATTAGGCATCCATTTCCCATGGAAATCTTTATGTATAGGCAAGATCTTTTTAAGCACTAGATCACCCTCTTGAAATTCTCTTAGATGCACTCTCTTGTCATGAGACTTCGTCATCCGTTTCTGATACATCTGTCTATGGCAAATAGCTTTCAATCTCCTCTCATCAATAAGGTTCAACTGATTAAATCGAGCTTGGATCCATTCAGATTCATCCAATTTTACCTCTCTCAAGATTCGGAGTGATGGGATTTCAACTTCAATCGGTAAGACTGCTTCTATTCCATATACTAAAGAAAAAGGTGTTGCCCCAGTAGAAGTTCGCACATTAGTTTGGTATGCATATAAAGCAAAAAGTAACTTCTCGTGCCAATCTTTGTAAGTTTCAGTAGTCTTCGTAATGATTCTCTTGATGTTCTTATTCGCTGCTTCAACTGTCCCATTCATCTTTGGGCGATATGCCACTGAGTTTGCATGTTTGATCTTAAACTGTGCACAAAGTTCAGTCATCATTTTGTTGTTCAAGTTCAGAGCATTATCTGTGATGATTCTCTTTGGTAGCCCATACCGGCAAATTATTTCTTTCTTTATAAATTTGCAAAATGTAGACCTTTTAATATTGGCATATGAAGCAGCTTCAACCCACTTGGTAAAATAGTCAATTGCCACTAGGATGAAACAATATCCATTTGATGTTTTTGATGTGAATGCCCCAATGACGTCTATTCCCCACATAGAAAATGGTCAAGGTGTTGTCATAATATGTAAAGGTGATGGAGGTACATGAATCTTATTTGCATATACCTGGTATTTATGACATCTCCTTGCATAATCAATGCAATATGTATGCATGGTAGCCCAGTAATACCCATATCTCATTATTTTTCTAGCCATGGAAAGACCGTTTGCACGTGTACCACATATCCCACTGTGTACTTCTTCAATGATGTTTCTGGCTTCGCTTGTATTTACACATGTCAATAGCATTTGATCATTACTTCTTCTATACAAAGTCTCGCCATCAAGAAAGTATTCATCAGTCATTCTTATCAATGTTCTTTTATCAATCTCAGATGCATTTTGTGGATAACTTTGATATTTGATATATTGCAAGATATCATAATACCATGGCTTGCCATCTGCCTCTTGTTCTACACTGTAACAATGTGCAGGAATTTCATAAACTTGCATTTTGATCGACATCATATCAACTTTTTTAGTTGCTTGAAACATAGCAACTAATGTAGCCAAAGCATCTGCCATTTGATTTTCTTCTCGAGGGAGATAATTGAAGGTGACTTTCTTAAATTCTTTCACTAATTCGAGGGTAAAATTTCGGTATTCCAACAATTTGGGATCTTTTGTTTCCCATTCTCCTCGTAATTGATATACCACTAACGATAAATCTCCGTATATCTTGAGATATTTAATTTTTCTTTCTATGGCTGCCTTCAATCCCATGACACAAGCTTCATATTACGCCTGTTATTGGTGCAAAAGAACTCCAGTCTGTTTGTGAAAGGATAATAGATATTTTCTGGAGAAATTAACACTGCCCCAATTCCTCTTCCCAAGGCGTTGGATGCTCCATCAAAATAAAGCTTCCAGGATTCATCATTTGTTTTGACTTCTTCATTCATGGATATGCATAACAAATCTTTATCTAGAAAATTAAAACTCAGAGACTGATAATCATCGGATACACGACTGGCCAGAAAATCAGCTATGACACTTCCTTTTATTGCTTTTTGGTTGACATATACAATATCAAACTCAGATAATAACATTTGTCATCTAGTCATTTTGCCTGTCAAAGCTGGTGATTCCATTAAAAACTTTAAAGGATCAAGTCTAGATATCAACCAAGAGGTATGATATAACATGTATTGTCTGAGTCTTCGAGTAATCCACACTAAGGCACAACATAATTTTTGTATTGGTGGGTATCGAATTTCACAATCAGTAAATTTCTTACTCAGATAATAAATGGCTTTCTCTTTTCTTCCATATTCATCATGTTGTCCCAGTACACATCCCATCGAATTTTCAAAGACTGTCAAATAGAGAATTAACAGTCTATCAGGCACTGGTAATACTAAAATAGGGGCATTGGATAAATATTTCTTAATAATATCCAAAGTTTCTTGACATTAATCATTCCAGACTTCAGGATTTTTCTTTCGAAGTAACTTGAAAACTGGATCACATTTGATAGTTAATTGAGAAATAAACCGAGATATATAATTTAATATTCCCAAAAAGCCTCGAACTTCTTTTTTTGTATTGGGTGGCGGGAGATCTTGAATTACTTTTACTTTATCTGGATCAATCTCGATTCCATTTTGGCTGACTACAAATCTCAAAAGCTTCCCTGATGTCACCCCAAAAGTGCATTTAGCGGGGTTGAGCTTTAATTGATACTTTCTCAATCTTTGGAAAAGCTTTCTCAAAATTTGAATATGTTCTTCTTCGGTTCGAGATTTGGCAATCATGTCATCCACGTATACTTCAATCTCTTTGTGCATCATGTCATGAAATAGAGTTACCATTGCTCTCTGATACGTTGCCCCTGCATTTTTCAATCCAAATGGCATTACTTTGTAACAAAATGTGCCCCACATAGTTACAAATGTTGTTTTTTCCGTGTCCTCAGGGTTCATTTTTATCTGATTATACCCTGAAAAGCCATCCATGAAAGAAAACCATACATGTCCTGCAGTATTATCCACCAATGTGTCTATGTAAGGTAATGGAAAGCTATATTTAGGACTAGCTTTATTAAGATCTCTGTAATCCACACACATTCGGACTTTCCCATTCTTTTTTGGTACTGGAACAATGTTGGCTACCCATTCTGGGTATTTCGCTGCCTGTAGGAAGCCTGCATTAATCTGCTTCATTACTTCCTCTTTGATTTGTAACAACATTTATGGCCTCATTCGTCTGAGCTTCTGTTGAATAGGTTTATATTCTGGATTGATTGGAAGTTTGTGCACCACTATATCTGTACTCAAACCAGGCATATCTTGATAAGACCAGGCTAAGATATCTTTGAACACTTGTAGGAGATGTATCAATTCTCGTTTTATTTGGGCTGACAAAGTAGTACCAATTTTTACTTCTTTCATTTCTTCATTGGTTCCCAGATTTACAGTCTCAATTTCTTCTTTGTGAGGTAAAATTTGTTTGTCTTCTTTTTCTACTAATCTTAACAATTCAGTTGGAACATCACATTCTACTTTATCCTCACACTCATTGATTTCTTCCAGACATATGGGCCGCTCTAAATTTATCTCATGATTAAATTTAGGAATAATCAAGCTATTAACATTGTGACACCTACAAATTTAAGTCGGACATATTTTCAAAAAGATATAGTAAATTTATGAAATAAATATAAAGAATGAGAAATAATGAATGTAAAAAATATAAAAAATGTAAAGAACTATTGCCATTTGAGAATTTTAAGAAAAAACTTCTTATATTTGATATTAAGAGAACTTAACAACTGCCCTTACAAGATAACAAAAAGTTTTTATATTCTTGGGCTAAACATAAAGATTAGTTCTGAGTATTACTCTGTGTTAATACTAAAAATTACAAGGATATCTTCAGCAACCCAATTGTTAAGTGTTTCACCAGGAAGACAAGGACGAATCCCAGTCAAGTATTTGCCAGTTTGTGGTCATCTGTGATCATGTTGATAAATAATCCGCCCATAGCTTCTTCTACCATGCTTTGATCTTTTGTCAACTTTTCTTCTTTAAGAGCATCAACAAGCTTTTGTTCTACATTAACCATTCCTCCTAATTTAAACGTGGTCTTCAATTGAGGGAAAGACATGCGTTCCCACAGAATTTCTTCTCCTTTCAATCTTGCCTTTCTATTTTCGCATCTTCTTTTCATCTCTTTGTTCCTTTGTTGAAAATTGGGCTTAAATCTAAGCCCAAAACGATCTTTCTTCATCTTCATATTTACAGGAACTGAACTTCCTTGAAGATTATTTCCCAAACCTTTCCCAGTTTTAGCTCCAATGCCTAAAGTCTGTCGTACAGTCATTTTGGTGCAATCGGATAATCTAGGATGTGGAATTTTACTTCCTTCAGCAATAAAGGTTGCATTGACAAATTCCAAAGCTCGGAAAGAGCATTCGAGAGCATCATCATTGGTTTCAATATACAGAGCATCACTTGTCAGATGCAATGATTTATTCCTCAGCTCCTACACATATCAGTTGACCGTCAACAACGAACTTCAGTTTCTGATGCAATGAAGAAGGAATAGCTCCTGCAGAATGAATCCACGACCTCCCCAATAAACAATTATATATAGGGTGGATATCCATTACCACAAAGTCAATATTGTATACGATTGGTCCGGATCAGCAGTGGTATTTCCATTTTTCCAAGCACCTCTTTTTTAGTGCCATCAAAAGCTCGCACTACATTTTGATAACTCTTCATATACGATTTATCCACCGGCATCCTCTGAAGTGTAACTAAAGGCATTAAGTTAACAACAGATCCATTATCAATTAGTACTCCTAGAAACACATGGCCATGACAATGTGTTGTAATATTCAAAGCTTTCACTGATCCCATTCCATCTTTCGGTATTTCATCATCAGTGAACGTGATGTAATTATCAGCGGCTATGTGCCCCATAATCCTGTCAAGCTTGTTGAGAGATACTTTTATCAAAGCATTTCTGTGTACTTCTGAATTCATCAACAAATCAAGAATTGAAATTCGCGCTTGCTGTGTATGTAACTGTTCAACCACACTATATTCGCTATGTTTAAAAAATTTCAAGAATTCTTGTGCTTGTTTTTCTTTTACGGGCTCATTGATTGTTGGCGAGGATTCATCATCAAATACCTTTTGGGGTATCACTGTAGCTTTTCCCTTTATTTTTGACTATTCTGATGTATTCAATGTTTCGGGAGAGTAACATCTCCCACTTCTTGCAAAGAATCCGACTTCACTTACTGCTTCAGATGTTGAATCCATATTATGTACTTTCTCTTATGTTTTTTTTCCAGAGAAACAGATCATTCTACCATTGAAACATTGGTAGTATAATTCCAAGGTACCCTGCGGGTATCCTTATATGGAAATGGTAAAGGAGTCGTGATAACTACTTTCGGCTTTGTTGGTGCAGGATTCACTGTAGATGATTTCACAGTAATAATCATGGGATCACTCGCTCTCTTCTTAGGTTTAGAATCTTCTTATGCGCAAATGTCATCTTCTCTTTTTCCTGGTTCTTCTTCAAAGAACTCTATCTCTTTTTCATTCATCAGTTTTTGCACCAAATCCCTAAATTCAGGGCATAGTTAAATTTCATGTCCTTTTTCTTGATGATATTCGCAATAATTCTCGCCTTCATTATACTTTGGCTTGAATTGTTGCTGAATCATACCAAATAGGGAGAGTTGTTGAAATATCCAACCAAAGGGAGATTTAATTTCAGAAACATCCATTTTTGATTTATTTCTATTTTCTTCCTGGATTGCGTTCACGTTTTTGTCTCCATGATTTGGCAGCGGATGATTTGATGTAGCTGGTGAATTGAATTCCAGCTTTCCAGTATTAATCAAATTTTAGACCACCCTTTTGAATGTCAAACAGTTTTCAACAGAGTGACCCGTAATTCCATCATGATAAACACAGTGTGCTTTCACATCGTACCATGGAGGGAATGGTGGTTGCAGAGGAATCAACGAATATGGTCGTATGACATCTGCCTTTAATAGTGAATCATATATCTTAGCATATGGTACTGGTAAGGGTGTAAAATAAAGCCTTTCATTTTCCCTGCGAGATTCTCTCGATTTCGTTCAATTAGTGTTTGTTTCCTCTTTCTTAACCCTTGGCTGGGTTATCGTAACACTTTTCGAGGTATCCTTGTTATAAGTGTTTGCATTGTTAACTTCATTTTCCTTTTTTCGGTACATGGGTCTTTTGGAACTAGACCCTTCACTTGATTCAATTTTGCCACTTTTCATGACATTTTCAATGAGTTCTCCAGAAATGACCAGATCTGCAAAATTTCTGGTTGGGTTCCCTATTAGATGGCTTAAATAAGAAGCCTTTAAAGTATGGACGAACATTATTGTGGCTTTTTTTTTCTGATAGAGGTGGCTGAACTTGGGCCGCTGTGTCACGCCATCTCTGGGCGTACTGTCTGAATGTTTCATTGTTCTTTTTTTCCAGATTTTGTAGGGTCCATCTATCAGGGACCATATCTGTCACGTGGCGATACTGCTCTAGGAATGCTTTTGCCAGATCTTCCAGGCTCTAATGTTAGATTTGGTCAAATTAGTATACCATTTTAATGATGGTCTTGTCAAGCTATCCTGAAAGCAATTAATTAACAATTTCTCGTCTTTAACATGACCTTCCATTCTGCGACAAAACATGGTAATATGGGAAGAAGGGTATGTAGTACCGTCATATCTATCAAATTCAGGAACTTTGAACTTAATGAGGAGGATTAGGTTGGGGACTAAACTCAACTCGCTGGCGTCAAACCCATAAAACGATTCAGTTACTTCCACATATTTTATTCTTTCTTCTAAGCTCTTGATCTGTCTGGTCAATTCTTCATTGGCTTTTTTTCTCATTCAGCTCATTCAAATATGGAATTAGATGCTCAGGATTAAATTCCCCTATCTTCACATCTAATATAAGCGGATTTTTGCTTGAAGAAGCGGGATCCACTTGTTGACTTTCATTAGGTTTAGTCTCTTGAAGTGCCGATGTGCGAGCATGGATTTGCACAGGTGTGATGTCAGAATGATAAACCGGTTCAGGTGTGAAACCTAAAGGGTACATAGGTTCCTGGTCGAAAAGTACATGATTTTCATGAATTTTTCCAATGGTAGATTGCTTTTTGAGCATATCTTCTATTTTCTGCATCATACTGTCTTGTGAGTTTGCAATGCTAGCTTCAATTTTCTCTAACTTCATTCTCATTTCTTCATGTTCTTTATTATGTTGTTCCTCAAGACATTTTATTTTATCCTCCATGATTTTCTTAGTAGCTTGTCTATTACCATAATGATGTTGAATTTCTCGTTTAGCCAGAATAACTGCGATTGAAAATCCTTTTAATATTATTTTTTTGAATTTTATTTAATGAATGTTTATATTAATGTAAAATGATTATTTATAAAGAAAATAATGCAATGAACAATGAATGTATAAATGTATGCAAAAGGTATTGATCCCAAAAAGTTAACTGTCATAGAACAACTTCTATTGACATACAAAATTTCTTTTATAATAGTTCATAACTACAGATACGACATAGCTTTCCTATTAAGTTCTATGATTTCTTTCATCAACCAAGTCATCTTCTTTCCATACTTAGAAATGGGATCAACGTGATGCTCAATAATCTTTGCTTCAGCAGTTAACTCCCCAACATATCTGGCAACTTCACTCATTTGTACCATGGCCTCGAATACCATACTGCCACTTTCTTCATTTCTTTCTTCAAAGAAGTCAGTAGATTTTTGTCATTGTTAATTAGTTCCCTCGAGAGTCTATTCTAATTCAGTGATTCTGACTTGACAACTGTGCAAAGTTTTTTCAAGATCTCAGATTCGTCTTCGTAGTGAAACGTTCTCCTCAGAACTCTCTTTAAGATCACTAGGTCCTAGACGAACCTTCTCTTGGAATAAGGATTCTTTAAGTTGCAAAATGTAAGCATTAAACTCTAAGTTTTTGTTTCTAGACTGATCCAAATCCTCTTCAAGTTTTATTGTTGCTTCTTATGTTCTTTGACTAGTTTTCTGGATTTGCACATTCTTGTTTCTACATCGTTCCATCCAAGTACTGGCTATTTCTTGCTCTACTTCAAGTCTGGTGTTGAAATTCTTCCTCTCCAACTTCCATTTTTCTTTTTCAATATCGAACTCTTCAATCCTTTGGCCCCTAACTTTAAGTTCGACAATTAGATTGTTCATTTCAGATTCAAATCCCTTAAACATGGTGTTTTTCTCATCCTCAAATCTCTCAAGCATGTCGTTCTTCATCTCTTCTAATTCTTTAACTCGATCTCTTTCCTTCTGCATTTCATTCATAATCTCGCGATTTTCGGCTTTGTGTTTCATAATTCGCTCCCTTTTGTCAACCTCTAGATCATCCATTTTCTGCTTTCCTTTCTCAAGGCTTTTGAGTAAACGACTATTCTTTCCTTTCAAATCTTCAACTCGGTATTTCTTGATATTCAACTCTTTGGTCATCTGTACTGTGGCTCTGTTCGATCCTAAAGATTTCCGGGATTTGTGTAGCTCATGGTAATTCTTCTTTAACGTTCTGAACTCACCATCAATTTTTTCTTTGTTTTCCCTCAGTATTGCACATTGTGCTGAATAAAAGTCAACATCAACGCCCAGCATAGCTTTATCTCGTCTCATTTGTTCTAACTCTTTCGACCATCCTTCTCTTTCTGCTTCAAACTCAGCTCTTAAGATTTCAATCTCTGATGGAATTGATCGAATGCGATCTTCCATAGAGATATCCTTATTTTGATCTGGTAGAGGAATATTTTCATTTTTCCCGACAGACCTCCATTCCTCATAATCAGGAGTTAACATTACCTTCGCTGCTTTGGCTTGAATACAGAAAGTTGTTTTCCAAGCTGTAACGACATCCATGATGTTTCTTTTGTAATTTTTGCTATGAAATGCGAACTCAGTCGTATGTAATCCAACAGTAACAGGAACAAATTGACAACCCTCGTACTACCTTATAACTAGAAGTGGTGCATATCCGATTCCTTCCCACAAACTTAGAAGCATCACCCAGTTGTAATCACCACATTTGTAAAATAATTCCCTTTGAATTTGCCATGAGGCACGCCAAACGATATCATCGCTTTGTATATTTCGAAGGGCATTGATCCACATATCTTTCGTGACTTCTTTCGGCCATTCTTGCTCCAGAAACTCTTTCAACGGTGAGTACTCCGTACTAAAGCGACGGTACAAAACCTTTTCTGTCCTCCAAAAATGACTACGGATCCATACATATAACAATGGTGCACATCCCAAAAATCATCCACCTCCTAGCCTTCTGCAAGCGCTTAACGATCGAAAAGTCTCTACTAGAATTGTAGAAGCATGATTGACCCTTTTTAATAGCTGCTCGAACAAATCTACTACTGCAGCCTCAATGTATTCCAATACTTTCGGGAAGATGACCATACCATATATACCCAGAGCAAAAAGATCAAATCGTACTTTATCATCTGGATGACTCTGAATAATTTCTTTGATATTGGTCCAAGCAATGCCTTCGCCCTCGCCCTTTTGTTTTGTGCGGGATACTACCCATTCCTCTCGTACTCCTGCAATCTTTGCTAACTTAACTCGAAAAGGTTGAGTTTTAACTGACCTTGAATAAATTTGATTCTCGAAAGCCCCTTCTATATGTAGCAAAGTTGTGTACTCTTCAATAGTAGGAACCAAGTCCTCCTTATTGAAAGTGAAGCAATTATAACCAGGATTCCAGAATTGAATTAGAGCTCGAAGTAAGTCATCATCAACCTCGACATAGATCAAATAAGGGATGTACCCGTAAGACTGATAGAACTGCAGCTTTCTATTTGAATCCAAACTTTCCCAAATGCCTCGCAAATCTTGCATATCATTTGTTTTAGAGAAATCGGAGCATAACTTGCTAACTCAGGTACATAATCATCCTGCAGACTATCTCCCCCTTGTCTTTATAAGTCTTCAGACTATTGTCTTACTTCTGAGTTTGGAACTATTTGATTTGAACATTTTTTATCTATAGATGAAGGTTTTCCAATGAGACGATTAACTCGAAGATCAATACCTTTAATCCTTCATGATGATATGCAAACAAAAATAAAGAAAACATAAAAAGAAATGAATTAGTTCAAATAATAAGGAAGAAAAAAATTTAAATTTAATATCTACCCAGATATTTCTATTTAACATGCTTTTTACATAGCATAATTTAAATAATCTAAATTCATATGCAATTTATTTAACAAAAAATAAATAAATAAATTAAAAGGAAAAAGTTAGAATTCATTTCTCTTTTGTGTATACCTATTTTGGACAAAATTTCGGCATGGCTTCAGATCGGAAGAGTTTCTAGGGTTTACTATATGCAGAGTTTTAGTTCTAAGAGTAAAGTTACCCGAATTGTCCTTGTTAGTGCCCCTTTGGACTGCTAACCCTCAATCCTAGTTCATTAAAGACTAAAGTGGATCAAGTTCAATTTGAGGGAATACACTTTACTATGCCTGACACGGAGAATAAATTCTCACGAAGACATAGAGCATATGAACCCTGAAAACTACTTACTAGGTCTGACACAGAGAATAAATTCTCACGAAGACGTCGCTTTCACTCCCACTTAAAAGGGACAAGCTTGATTATAAAGCTTATGTTATGCAAGTGTTGTGTGTGAGGAGAAATGTTTAAACCTCTGACAAACAAATAAATATAAATTAAATAACTGAAAATAAAACTAAAAACATTAATAAAAAATAATATATATAAATATATGAAAATAATAAGTATATATAAAAATTTTAAAAAAAGAAGTATAACTTGAATTTTTAATTTATAATTAATAGAGACAACTTATAATTGGTTTTAAAGTTTGATCGGTCCCCAGCGGAGTCGCCAAGCTGTCGTAACCGGATTTCGCCCGGGCATGAAAAATTTTTACTTGACGGGAAAACTAAAATGAATAAATAAATGATTTTTGATTTAAAAAATATTTTGGGAGTCGCCATTGACCTTTTTGGGTTAGGTAGGTCAAATACCTAAAAACAATCTTTTAAAATAGTTTTCAAGAAAACATAATTTAAAAGATAAACTGATTTGCGTATAACCAAAAAAATTTAATAAAGAATGGATTCGTGATCGATTACGTTTAGGGAAGGATTAGCACCCCTATAACGCCCAAAATTGGTACTCATTAATTATAAATTGTCTCTATTATTAGAAATTTAAAAATTTGAAGATATATTTAATTATAATCCTGTTATTTCAAATTTATTACTATAATTTTAAGAAAATTTATTAATATATATATAAATAAGATATAAGATATTTATTTATTTAGAAATATCAGAAAAGGGCTTCTAGGTGCTTTAAGACAGCTCTTTTCTTAATATTAAAAATAAATAAATATTAAAACATTTATCTATAGATATAATTTATAAAATTAAGATATTTATTTATTTAAAAATATCAGAAAATGAACATCCAATTGCTTTAAGACTGTCATTTCTTAATATTGAAAAATAAATATATATTAAAATGTAATTATTTTTCTTAAAAATTATTTATAAAATTAAAATTATAAATAGGATTAAAAAAATAAATTTATATATATATATATATATATTTATAATAATAATAATTAAATATATTGAAAATAAACATATAAAATTATAACTAAACAGTGACTAAAATAAAGAAATTTAAAACTATATATTTAAAATATAAAAGCAATAAAACTTGTAATTAAAAATAAATGAAAATAAAATTAATGACTAAATTATAACATACTAAAATTAAATACCTAATTCATAATTAATTATTTAAAATTACAGGGATTAAACATTCTATTTTTCATTTATTTAATTTAGGGACTAAAATAAAATTATATAAAATTTGAACAACAAATTGAAACAAATTAAAACATGTTGTTTGATTAAAATCATAATTATTAAAATCATAATGGCTAATTCGGTTATTTTACCTAAAATATATATAATTATGTTAGTGACCAAATTATAGAGGAATTAAAATTCATATACCGAATTAAAAAGATCAAAAATTTGATTCAGTGACTAAAACATAAAATTTCAAAGTTGTGATGGCCATGAGTATATTTTACCCATAAGCGAAATTACACAAAAGCCCTAACATATTTTACCCATAACCGTGAATGGTGGCCGGAATTTCCAAATCTCCCTAATAAATAGATCCCGACTCCCTAAAGCCGAATCTGGCACTATTTTTTTCTAAAACCGCTTATTATTTCCTAGATCTAAGAAAACTACCTTCGGGATTTTAATTTTTCAGCAATACGTGGAGGCGCAGGGGTTCTCCGGTGGCCGTGTTTCTTCTCGGTGAGTCTCTTTACTTCTTTTGATTCACTATTGGCTGTTGTGGTTGCTTGTGGGTGTATTATTTTGTTTTGGTTCGTTGCTCTCTTCGTGTCTCTTTGTTGGCAGGGGGCTCAGTGGCTGTTATAGCCACCACCGGTGATGACTTCGGATCGGTCTCACAGAGCAGTTTTGGTGAGTCACCAAACTTGTGGTGACTCACCGAAAAACGGTGACATGTGTGCAGCTGGCAGCGCTTCTGGAGCCTTTGTTCGGATGTCGTGGCAGCGGTTGGTGGAGATGTGGAGCAATGGCAGTGAAGGCGGCGACCGCGTGCCCCTAGGGTATCATAACCCTAGGGTTTCTGCTAGGATCATCTTGGACCGTTTGGATCTAAGCCAGATCCAACGGTGGACAAAGAGAGGCGGTTGGGGTATTAGATACAAACCCTAAATAGGTTTTAAGATTTTTGTTAGGCCGGTTTGAGTTTTCTTGTAATTGGGTCGATCTGGGTTTTGGGCCTGCAATGATATTTGTAATTATTTAATAATAATAATATAAAAAAAACAAATGGGTAAAAAAAATTAGTATCTTCAAGGAGTAAGGGCGCATGCAACCGATATCCCGAAAAGAGTACTCTCACTCAAATCATGGAAGGTAAAGTACTCCACCAGTATCATGATTGTGACTACAAGAAGCATTACGCCAACGAGCACATACGATATCTTCCGAATACCCTTCTCGAAACTATCTGCTGGTTTTTGTTTTCAATAGTTGAAAATATGGTGTTTATGTAGGTCTTGCGTCCAGTGGAGACAACCAAACCAGTTCCGGTACCTGATACCACATTTGTCCCCTGAAATATTAATTGCAACGGTATATACCTCAGCTTATTACTCGGTTACATACGTACTAGTGGATAACGGTACGATGCTAGCTAAACCGAAGTTCCTCCCATACTTGTTTAATATTAAAAAACGCAAATGATTCAATCACCTGTCATTTTTCATGATGAAACAAAAGAAGGAACAAAAGAGTACCATGAAGCAAATGTTCTTTAATTCTAGCAGAAGAGTGCTTCTATCTTCTCTGACATCAGCTGTTTTTTCAGTTGGCCAAGATTCTCCAGTTAACGAGGACTGACTGTCGAAGAAGCAAGGTTGTAAGCAAAAGGAAAAATACATTCAAATCTTGATTCTTGATACAAAGAAAGCGGAAACTTTGAAGGCTGTTGTACCTTACAACTAGGTGTTTGGAAGTTAATAGTCTTACGTCACCAGGGAAAAGGTCCCCGGGCTCGAAAATGACTATGTCTCCCGGAACAACATCTCTTTGATCGACTTGAACGATCATTTCGGTCTCAACCTCTCTCCCCACACATCTTTGAACTTTAACTGGACATCTTACGTATTCTGAAAGTTGCATTGCTGCTTTTGAACTGCAATATTCCTGGATGTTGCATAGAAGTTATAGTTACATAAAACCGTGTTTGAAGCCGAATTCGTGGATGATTGAGAAACTTAAAACAGGAAGCACCTGATAGAATCGAAGGGAGACACTAATGAAAACCAATACAAGCATGATGCATCCATTTGGATTATCACTGGTTATGTATGAGAGTGCTGACAACACAATAAGAATGATGTTGAAAGGATGAAAAAAGGCGTTCCACAGAAGCTGCCATGAGCTAGGAAATGTGTATTCAAGAGGAATGTTTGAGCCTTTTCCTTCAGTCTCCTCTCAGCTTCAGTAAAGCTCAAGCCTACTCAAAACCAAAGTATCCATTATCCCTCACAAAATTGGTGAATTGATCAAACAGATTTACAGGCATCGATTCGATAAAAAATCGAGCTAACCTCTTTCGGTGGATCGAACGTATTCGAAAGCCAAATATATTTCTGTTCTGGCCAAAGCATATAACCAAGAATAAACCTTCTCTTCTTCTGTCCTTGAAGCCCCATCGGTCTTCACTAAATATCTCAAACAAATAGCCCGAAGTAAGAAAATCAAAATTAAAACTACTATTAGGCCATAATGGGGATGACAACTCACCTCTCGACTTAAAACGCCGGAGAAACCCAAAAACCGAATTCGAGAAGAACCCATCACGGTGGCGATGATCGGTATTACTATTACTATTACTACCATTGACAAGGCTTTCATGAACAGGGTTGGAAGAAGGGAGGGACTCAAACTGGGTTCCGAAACTGAAAAATCAGAATAATTTGAAGCTCCCCATGGGAGCAAAATGGGGTGGTATGAATAGAAATGGATGGAGAATAGGGTTTGTGAGTACAGTACATGAGATTATGAGCCCCCAAAAGAAAGATGGTTGAAAAAACAAGTTGATTGTTGTTGGTAGGGAAGTCGAAGATTTGAAGGGACGGTGAAGAATTAAATATCTTTGTTTTGGATAGACTTTATTTGGACAAGTTGAAGCATGTTTATCGCTCTGTGGTTCGGTCTCTTGGAAAATCGGGTGCTTCTTTCCAGTTGTTTTTCTCTTTCAAGTTCAAAGCATCAACTACCAGACTTCAAATGACCGTTAGGTGCAGTCTGTGTAGGAGGGAATGGTAAAATACAACCAATTCACTTCAATATTATTATTTTTTGAATTAAATTAAAGTGATTAAAGTATTATCAGTTCTAAATACTATCAATTCTTTGACAATGAACGCTCAATCACTGAGGTAAGTTGGTTCGTACAATTCACTCAAATATTAGTTTGGTTATAAACGGATCACATTTTTCTTCTTCTAAAAATTACAATTTCACTCACCATTAAAATATTATTACAAATAAATCATTAGTTATTAAAACTGAAACAAACATCTAATTTAACATAGTATAATCTATTAATTTGATCTTAATTCTAAATAATTCAATAAATTAAAGCTATTGTATTTAAAAAAATTATAAATTTAATTTTTTGTGATAATATCATATGGAAGGAGTCCAAGTCAAAGCAATAATTGAAAAACTTCATTTTATCATAAAGCAACAATAAGTTGCCACTACAGCAAACTAAGTTTTTAGCGGCGTTTTTTAGTCATACAGCGGCATTTTTAAGCGACGCTAAAAACCCTTCTAACGCAAAAAAAAACACCGCAAAAATTTACGGCGTTGGTGAACTTTAAATGCCGCTAAAGGTTATGTTTTTTTGCGGCATTTATTTTACAAACGCCGCAATAGGTTAAGTCATTTAGCGGTGTTTGTAAAATAAATTTCACCCAAACGTCTCTAAGGCATGTTATAACCAAATGTTAAGTAATCATTTTTCACCCAAACATCGTTAATAGTCATGACTTGTCGTGGCATTTTTATTCACAAAACGCCTCTAAGGCATGTTATAACCAAATGTTAAGTAATCATTTTCACCCAAACGTCGTTAATAGTCATGACTTGTCGTGGCATTTTTATTCACAAAACGCCTCTAAGGCATGTTCTAACCAAATGTTAAGTAATTATGTTATCTATACATTATCCAAAGATGTGTGCTTTAAAAATTTCTACGAAAGCATTTAAGAAAAAAGAGAAAGAGATGTAACCAGAGTTAAATAAAGTAGAAATAAATATGTATCAATTTGAAATTTACGAATTTATACATTTCAACAAACCATGTACTCTTTTGAAGCAACAAGTTCAATTGTTCCTTTACAAAGCTCAGGCCTCTCATCAGCATCTCTATGCCGGCCATAAGGACCAAGGTTTCAATGGTAGTAACGAGGAGTATCATCAGTAAACCCTGAAAGAGTATAACATAATCAGTGATATTGTCATCTTCCAACATTACAGAAACACAATCATAGAGCATAAATAGACAAGCTCAATGTGTGGTCATGGGCTCATGGCACTTATCCAACATGGAATAAAGATTTCTATATATATGACCAGAACGTAAATGGCATTTATGTGCAAAAAAATTAAAAGCAAAATTGATAAAATCCAGCATAATAAGAATATAAGAACAGATCACCATATAATCTAAGGAACCTATAGCTGACAACTAAGATATTGGGAGAGTATTATTACATTTCAAAAATAAATTTTAGTTCAAGAGCTTCCTAACTAAAGCTCTCAAATAATAATCACACTGTTTGATTCCCTAAGTGTAAGAATAATTAATCATTTAAGTTTTATAGAGAGCAGTGTGCAGGAAATCAAAGATCTCAACGAGTAATTGTCACCAAACATTTTAACAAGAAATACAAGAAACCAAATCATGCATTGTTGATCACTTCAAACAAAGCTATACTAAGAAGTGGCCCTCAGGTTAACTTATCAAACTGAGCAAAATACCTCTCCATGGAGTAAAAGATGGCAAAGATAACTTGATAGGATTCAATGATTTAAAGAATAGAAATTAATCACAACAGGTATGCTTTGAATAGACACAAATTGGTTCATGCTTTTATATCACTAAAATGACATATGTCATATATATCAATGTGAGATTTCTCCCCGACAGAATAGCTACCATCTTGGTTTCTTTCAAAATGCAACGCAAAAGGGGGGAAAACGCATACCTTTTTCTCTTGCACCTCAGGAAGAGCTCCCAATGGTCAAGTTCAATAACACTGACAAACATGACCAAAATATAACTGAAGATCATACTTTGTATTCTTAAAAGTAGTCATAACATTATACATTAGTTTTACAAGATCTCAGCAATCTAAAGTGAAATTAAAGAGCTCCCAATGATTGTCTAAACCAACAGGTGCTTAGTTGAATAACACTAAGAATCCGAGTCAAAATCGAAACAAAGAACATCTATTATCACAATATGCTTACAGTGGTGACTGTCACAGCAAAGAATTGCGGGGGCAGTGTTCCTATCATGTTCGTCACTGTTTGCCGCATTGCCTCAACAACTTGGGAAACTGTTTTTTCTCAAATTTCAGTTTCATTTCATTTCCAGAGCCTAAGAAATTATAACCCTTTTAGAAAGAAAAAAAAAATGAAACCTGTTGAGGAGCTCGTTTCACGAACAATTCCATGAACTCCGGCTGCACATTTTTCACATACTCCAATAGAATCTCTCGCCTGGTCTTAGGCTGCTGATTTTTCTTCATAAAAAATACACACTTAAAAGTTAAAACCAACATACATAAAACACCATACAAGAAAACAGACCCATGAAAGAGAGAGATATTACCAGACTGCCATTAGGAGGCTTGGAATCACCGTTGGGTTTAGACCCATCATCGCTCTTGGAAGAATTATAAGCTTTAACTCTCAAACCCAATCTCGTGTTGCTTTTAATCTTCCGTGTGAAGCGAACCGACAGCGGCGGCATGATGTTGCGATTGTGGTGATGGCTGCACGGTGATGGCTGCACGGTGGTGGCTTCACTGTGATGGTTGGGTGTTAGAGGAAAAATAGAAAAAATGGGAATAAAAACAATTAGGATCATACAATTGCGGCGTTTATTACAAAAACGTCGCTAAGGTGCATGCTATAGCTGCATTTTTGTAACAAATGCCACTAAGTTCATGATTATTATTGCGTTTATTACAAAAACGTTGCTAAAGTGCATGACTAGTGTAGTGTTTATAAAAAATGCCGCAAAGGTGTATGACTAAACGCCACTAAAGTGCATGACTATTGCGACGTTTATTCCAAAAACGCCACAAAGTGCATGACTATTGCAACGTTTATAAAAAAACGCCACTAAAGCACAAGATTATTGTGGCGTTTATAAAAACGTTGCTAAAGTGCATGACTATTGCAACATTTGTTACAAAAACACCGCTAAGGTGCATGACTACTGCAGCGTTTATTACAAAAACGCCGCCTTGTAAGAGTCAATCGCGGCGGTTTTAGTAAAAATGTAGCTAATATCTTTGTTTTGTGGCGTTTTACTCGTAAAAACCGCTTTTTGTTAAAATTTTGTGGCGTTTTATTTCATAATGCAGCAAAAAAGCCACTGCAGAACAATTTTACTGTAGTGTACTATTAAGTTATTATGATATTGTAAAAGTAATAAAAAAATAGTATAACGTATTTTAGATAAAAAATTAAATTAATAGAACTTTCTATATGAAATTAAACTTATTAAATTATTTCAAATTAAAATTAAATTGATAGAATTTTATAAATTTTAAGGAAATTATTATTATATTAATTACATCACTAATTCATTTTTTATATTTTATTATTGGATGCAATGCATGTGAATGTAGACATTTTTTTAGAGAAAATAACTTCAGTGACCGAAAATGCCTTATAATATACGATTTTAACCAACTTTTTTTGGATTTGCGAAAATGACCAACAAATTCGCAACGCGAACTCCAATTTCGCAACTCAGTTTTGAAATTCTCAACTCGAATTTCTTTTCCGCAACGCGAATATGTAATTCGTAACACAAATATGTAATTCGTAACACGAATATGTAAATTGCAACGCTGATTTGTAATTCGCAATACATAAGTCAAATTCACAAAGCGCGTTTATTTTCGCAACGCGAATTTTATTTTCAAATTCGAAACACAATATTAATTTCACAACACAAATGTAAACAATATAATCGCAACTCATAACCTAAAACCCTAAATCACAACTCAGTCACATTTCAATCTCTCACTCTCTCCAGCGACATCCGTCCTCATCTCCGGCGACATCCGTTCCCATATCCGGCGACCCCCCTCTATCTCTATCTCTCAGAGTCACCCTCACAACCATTCACGGCCACAAATAGAAAATCAACCACCGAGGGTTAGTTTTTTTAATTATTTTTATTTTAAAATTTTTGTATTATCATTAGATTTTTCATATTTAAATTGATGATAAATTTACTGGTAATTTCAATATATAGATTAACCATTTCACTTAGATTGTTTAGTAAATTCATTCGGTTGCTGCCAATACTGCTAAATTGTTTAGTCTTTAACCCTGTGAAGTTAGTATTTTGGTTGAAGTAATGCAATTCATTCAAGTTTCAATTTGCAAAAGAATAGTTTTTGAAACTTAAATTCGCAACACGAAAATGAAATTCGCAACACGAAAATGAAAATCGCAACGCGATTTAAGCTTCGCTTTGCGATTTTCATTTTCGCATTGCGAATTTAAGTTTAAAAAACTACTCTTCTTCTGTAAATTGAAACTTGAATGAATTGCATTACTTCAACCATAAAACAAAGACAAATACTAACTTCACAGTGTTCCGAATTTAAGTTTCAAGAATAAACTACTACTCTTTATGTTGTCATTGAACCTGCACGAAACCTATATGTTCCTCTTCTGGAATGTTTATATAAGGTGAAGCCGGTTGTGATTGAGATTTTGATTTTGATTGCGATTTTGATTTCCTTTTGCTTGGCACCATATGAGCTTTGGATTTTGATGAGGATCCATATTTTGGTAGAGGAAAAGATGATTGTGATGGCACTGGTGATCCACAGGTCAACCTTGTATGACCACTTTCCTTGCACCGACTACATGTCGATATCCTCTTCTCTTCACCCTTAGACGGTATACGATCGTGATTTTTTAGTCGATCAGGTAGCCTGTTGTCCATGACTGGTGGCAAAACTGTTTGTAAGTCATCTGGTATGTCCCACTCAGAAGGATGTGGAATAGGGTAGAAAATCTCGACATAAGTTTGTCGATATACTTCTGTAGTGTAGCAATCCATAGCGTATGCGCTTAAATCATCTTGGTTTAGATGAAGAGCAACTTTTATAACATGGACACATGGATAACCATATGTTTTCCATTCATACAACTATACATCTTTGCATTTAGATCGACAAGCCCATTTAAGTTATTATTCAATATTTCAAACAAAGTGTTTGAACATGTTTCAACTCTCCATGACGTTGACTTCCCAACACGTTTCGTTATCTTTTTTTCAGTTCATGGTGTAACACGACGTTCTAATGTTCCTGTAAATTTAAATAAATAACACTTAGTAAAATATATGATAAGTTATGAATTTAAAGAAATAATACATGCATGGTTTCTTTTCTTGTAGTACCACTGTTGAATAGAGGCTCGAAAAAACTCCATTAACATAGTAATGGGTAATTTTCGGGAATGACGACTTAGAGCGTTGATTGATTCTGCACCATTAGACGTCATGAAACCATATCTTGCTCCATGTTGATGTACTCTTGACCATATTTCAAACCCGACATCTTCTAGTGTTTGAGCACATTGAGGCAAAACACATCTTAAACAATTTATATGCTTATTAAAATCCACTTCACTATAAGCTTTTACAGCCTTCCAGTACGTCCATTTGTGATTTTTTATACCAGCGGACCTTGATTTTAGATTTCTGTACAAATGAACACCACAAAGTCCATGAAAAGCATATGAGAAACACCTTCTAACATCGTTGTCAATTGAGTTTGCCCTATCGGATATGATTGTCAGATTGCTAATAGGACCTATGCAATCCCTAAGATGCCCCATAAACTATGTTCATGAATCAGAGGTTTCATATTTGCCAACCCCGTAAGCTATTAGATGTATCACATTGTTAGCATCCATGGCTACTGCTAATAAGTTTACTCCAAGGTATCGACCTTTCAAATGTGCTCCGTCAACTATAATAATTGGGCGCATGCAAGTAATAAACGAACGAATCTACAAAATAATATACACAAAAAACATAATCATTTAAATGTGAAATGCATGTAACTAACAAAAATGAGTCAACAAAATTATACTGATTTACTAACCGCAGCACCAATGGCGATAAACAACAACTCAAAGCGTCTATCTCTATCTATTTTGATATGTGTTACCAACCCAGGATTTATCAGCTTTAAATTGTGACAATAAGCCGGCGGTTGGGCAAACGATGCTTCTGGCGACCCCCTCAACAATTCCAAGGCATAACATTTGGCTCTCCAAGCTTGAGAATATGAGATACTAATCTCGAACTGAGCATTCATGTCAGTCATAATTTCATGTCCTCGATATACCCTGCCATTCAAAAACATTAACTCAGCTAGAAAACCACCCAACACCTTTTTGTTTGTCTGTCTATGGTGAGGAAAAACTTGGGTTCTTGAACATGTATGTTTATCAATAAAAGTCCTAACTTGAAACATTTCGCAATCTTTTATCCTCTTTGCAATCATACGCCACGTACAGTTTTTGTCAATCATACACTTTGTTTCGAAACGATCTTTGCTTGATTTGTTAACTTTTAGTTGATAGCCATCTTCCACACATTTCGTATACAAAGCTATCTTCAAGTCTTCATTTGTATCAAAACAATCATCTTTCTTGATACGAATAACTTTTGTGTAACAATCAACTGCTATCTTTACCAACTCTTCTTCCGGTATCTGAAGTAATTCTGGCATATTCCAGTTATACTCCCCGTGGCATTTTCTTCTTTTTATGTTCTTCGGGGACTTCTTCTTTTTCTTCTTCAGGGTTATATGAATTACAGAATGGATGTTCAACATGTTCATTCACAGTCGTAACTTCCCTCCTCATTATCATCAATAACATCTTCCTCGGCAGCGACTGTTTCATCATCAAAATTCGGGTATTGACCAATATCAAAATCATTACACGCATGGTTTGTTTCTTCTTCTGAAACATCATAAAAATCCGAGTATTGACCAAGATCAAAGTCCGGGTATTGACCAAGATCAAATTTCGAATACTGACTAGTACTCACAATTTTTTCTGTTGGCTCATCATCGTCTAACTGGTCAATACGAAAATCGGAATTTAGTGCTGAAAGTTTATTGGGATTTGGATTAGGGAAAGGTTGTGGGTTTTGAGATTGTGTTTGGTATTGGAAATGTGGTGAAACAAAATTTTCTTGGTGATGAAATTGTGGTGGAACCATTAAATTTTGAGGTTGATAACAATATTGTACATTGTGAGCACCATAAACTGGGGTTGAAGAACTTAGTTGATTACTACCCGCTACTGACCCAACTTCACTACTTCTAGGTTTAACAATATACAATGTAACATCATCTTCTTGCGAAACACTAATGTAAGCAATGAATCGTTCAACATATTCATTGTCGGTTAACAAATAAACATTACATTTTGTCTGATAAGATAGCCTAATCCACTTAGAGGCTCTAAATTCAATTTCTTTGCAACACGTAACATTAGAGTTTCATAAGTTAACTTTTTTAATAACAGTTTTAGTTGAAGATTCATGGGTAAAGGCATATATTGTAAAACACCATGAACATTCTCCCATGACCCTCCAAATCACAAATCTATCCAAATATGATTAACATTAGATGATTTTATTCTACAAATTGTAAATTAATTTACTAAACAAACGAGCTATAAACTAGATATCATCACTAACTTAGAGAAAAACATTACCTTTATTAAGTTGATAGTTGATAATTTGGGAGAGAAATCATTGAAAAATTATATAGAAATAAAATTATGTAAAAAAATTAGAGATGGGGAAGGATGTCGTTGGATATAGGAACGGATGTTGCCGAAGAGAGTGGTAGATGGAGATGTAATGAGTTGCGATTTAGAAATTTAGGTTATGAGTTGCTGCTACTGCGTAGTTTATATACCCAAAACATTTGTGTTACGAAAATAAAAGTTGTTGCGAATTCGAAATTCAAGTTGCGAAAACAAAATCCGTGTTGCGATTTAGAAAATCTTGTTGCGAAAAGGAAACTTGTGTTGCGAAAAAGAAATTCGCGTTGCGAAAAAAAAAATTCACGTTGCGAATTTGAAATTCCGTGTTGCGAATTTGGAAATCGCGTTGCGATTGCAGAAACTGAGTTGCGAATTTGGAAATTGTGTTGCGAAATTAGAGTTCACGTTGTCAATTTGAGATCGCGTTGCGAATTTGTTGGTCATTTTCGCAAATCCTAAAAAAATTGGTTAAAATCGTATGTTATAAGGCATTTTAGGTCACTGAAGTTATTTTCTCTTTTCTTTTTTTATGAGAACAGCACAAAGACGTACAGAGTCAACCAGCAAGCAAGTCCTCCTTATGCAGGAGCGTAACGACCTCCTCTGGAGGCTCTGTGGACACCGTGGAAGCAATAGGAGCACCTCGTCCCATAGCTGCCAATTTATCAGCTATGCAGTTTTGTTCTCGACAAATATGTGCAACTCTGACAACCCAAACTCTAGAACGAAACTCTTGGAACGTAGAAGCCAAAGCGTGACCAACCAAGGCTTCGGAATTGTTGTTGGAAACCCGAACAACCTATAAAAAGTAATTTACTGAATGATTGTAGGTGGAGCGAAAATAAATTTGTATATGAATTGGTTAGTTCTATGTTCGATCTAATGGTTTTTATTTTTATTATTTAAATATTATATAAAAGTATAAAATTAAAAAACTCGTACTAGTATAAATTAACATTCTGGAAAACATTTTTAATTTATTTTTAAACTAAGTCTCGTTTATAAAGATATTTTAGCCCTCGTACTCCAAGTGTATGGGCAATCCATTGAGCAACCTATGAACAACCAAAACTAAAATCCAAACAACTTACATGGGCCTCCTCAATGATTCAACCATATATAGAAAGATCAACGATAAGGGTATGCAACTTGTTTACAAGCTCAGAACAATCAGTCTCAATAGTGATGCTTATGAAGGCCCTCTTGTTTATGATGCTCATAGTAATCGCTTATTCGGGGTTTATGTTTCATAGGGGGAGGAGGTTTTAATATCTCAAGTCTTCGACCTGACGGAGGATATCAACTAAGAAAGTGTTAATGGGAGTGTAATTAGTGTAACTCTCAGATGGACTCTTTCATTATCTCTTAGCCACATGAATTCTCCATCGATGATTCGATTAGTCCTTGTGATCTCTACTTCTTGAGAATAAAGGACCTCCTTGATTTACCCTCAATGAATCGAGAAACCTTAGTAGGGGTCTCGAATTTCTCCAAGTTTGTTGGTTCTACGAGTATGACCGCAAAGAGGTTGAATTGTGGTTTTTGGTGGTTCTAGACCCCATTTCTTCTATCTCACAATATCGACTGGCTACTTCATGTTGGTAAATAGAAAGCAAAATCAAATTGTTAGCACTAATTGAATAATTGTAAACAAAACAAATAGTAAACAAATAATCGCGTCGTAATATAAATCATTGCCTTAAAAATGATTTCACGTCGATGTGTAATAGTTGAGATTAACATGATAGTTCCAAATAATCGTACACCCGAAGATCAAAATAGATTAGCGGTGCTATTGCTCTTCTCTTAGCACAGAAAAAATCAAGCTTAGAAAAGCTATAAGAGAAAAAGAGGATTTCTTGAGAAACTCGAGAGAAGTAGAAAAGATTTAGAGAAAACTTTGACTTTGTATGATTTTGAAATGTCACTTAGACTCAGTATTTATAGGCTGCCAGAATCAACAAGTTATTAAACACAGACATCTCTCACGCCTATAAATTAGTAATTAACGACTGTAAACACAGCTAATAAGTCAGCTGTTATAACAGTTGGTTATCTACATCTGACTAGACGAATGAACAGACCAGTAAATCTGTCTAGGTTCAGGAATTAATGTCAGACTGAAAACAGTCTTAGTGGAACATGTTATATATGTTGATATAATTCATCGGCAGATCTCAAATTTGTTTGTTGCTTACCACCTCTGCCAGTGAAGCTATCCGTAAAGCTATCCTTATTTTGTGCGTCAATATTATACCAAAATATCTCTCCATTCTGCCAGAAACTATTTGAGGATCAGATAAACAAATAAGACATTGTACGCAGATCAGAAGAAAACATAGTTACATGAGACAATTTTATGAAATATGGGTCCACGGTGTAAGTTTTGCACCAGAAACTAGTTTTCCGTGTCCTGGTTTCATGGTCGATTGAACTTGGTTGATGGACCACACTGGTGGCCGGAACAGATGTTAGTATTGAAAGAAGTTGAAAATATAGAGTTGGTTAAACTCGGATCCTCTAAAACCAATGTACGAGTGTCCCGTCAACCTAATAACAACGTATAGAAGATATTTCCATATACGAGAAGAAGCTGCCCATCATATATATTTTGAATATTTAGACATTGTTCGAACATGCGGATCAGCGTCGCTTTGGCCGAGTGGTTAAGGCGTGTGCCTGCTAAGTACACGGGATTTTCTCGCGAGAGTTTGAAGCTGTCAGGCGACGCGTCGTTCAGTTTTTTAAAGAAATTTTCAGATTACAAGTTTGGGCCCAGGCTGCCTCACCTATATGCAAAGCACAACTTGCTCAAGCATTGAATACGTACACGTGGATGGCTTTTATAACACTGCAAAAGCCTCCCATCTCTCAACTAGGGAGTGGGTCAACCTCAAACCACCCATTTTTTCCTTTCAATTCCATATTTAATTACTTACCCTTCAATCTTACTTGATAAACTACTCAATCTTACTTGATAAACTATCTATGTATAAGGAATTAAGGATGGGCATGGACCCAAACTTTATGGTTTTCGACTAGACCCGACTTAATCGGGTCAGATTTTTTAAAAATATTTGAGATCGAGTCTGGTCAGGTCGGGATTTTTATAGGTTATATTCGATTCAGGTTCGGATTTAGGATAAAAAATACTTGATCCAATCCGACTCGAAAAAAAATTATAATTTTATCTTATATATTTAAATATAATTACAATAATATTCATCTATATATTGTCTTTTTCAATTAAATATTTATTTCTATTGAATAAAAATAATATTTTTAATAAATATATTATTTCAAGTCGGGTCGGGTTCGGATTTTATCTCAAAAGAATAGATCGGGTCGGATGAAAGGTGCATATTTTTCAGGTCGAGTTCGAGTTAGATGTATAATTTTCGAGTCCGGTCGGATGGGAAAAAAACCGACCCATACCCATCTCTATCTATGTAGTAATCCATTTATTTTTGTTTTAATCATTTAACTATCTCAAAATCATATTTAATGTAATATTTTAATTTTAGTTTTAATATAAAAATAAATGTCTAAACTATACTCAAAATTAAATTTTGGTGCCTAAACTAAATTGTACTCAAAATTAACTTTTGATGCTTAAAGAATTTATCGTTAAAAATATGTGTTTAACATTTTATCCATTACACCTTAGGTGCCTATCATTAAGAAAAATTGTCAAATGAAATGTTTCACATTTATATTTTTATTTTTTTAAATAAAATATTGTTTAATTTTTAAAAAAATTCTGAACATAACATGTGTCAATTAACAATTTTTTAACGGTGGCACATAGAAATATAACGGATAAAACATTAGACATCTATTTTTAACGAAAAATTCTTTAGACACCAAAAATTAATTTTGAGTATAGTTTGAATACTTATTTTACGTTAATTCTTATTTTTATTGTAATGATACATGTAATCACTATATAAGAATATAATCAAAGTAAATTGAAATATTTAGGATAGTGGGAATCAATCTACGACCCTCTTCCAAAAGCATAGCCACTAAGTTAAGCATATTAATTATCATAATTCACAATTTAGAAATTTCAAAAAGTCGTATAATTATTTGAAAAGAAAAATTTTAATTCAACGAACTGTTGTTTGTTTGATATTTTTATTTATTTATTTTCATTTTTATTAAAATTAAAATTAAATAAATATTTATAATTTTTACAAAAAAGTAAATTTATTTAAATTAAATTCGAAATCTAATATGACTTGAGAGTAATGTCCTTAACATTACATGTATGCTTGGTTGATATATATTTCTAAGTACATCAAATAATTTTATTCATTGTATAATTAAAATATAAACCTAATAAACAAACTCTAATTCATTTTCGGATTGCCCTCAACTTGCATCTCTCCACCTATGTTGTGGGAAATTACTGTCTTTGATGAATTGAATATGAAAACGCGTAAAAAAATATAAATTATACCACTGATTGTTTAGTTATTACTCTTTTTTATTCTAATCATTATGATTGAATTTTTGTTAATCATGTCATTTTTCGTTAACATTTAACAATGATATTAATATAACAACTAATAAAATTTATATAATTACACATTTAATCATTCCTATTTAAGTAAATCATAAGTTTATATTAAATCAATATATTTCCATCCAATAATATGACAGCACATGTCACGTGGCACACCCCTATGAAAGGAAAATAAATTGAATATAAGCAACTTTGTGGAGAATTGAACATTGAACCTCATGGAGGAGGACGGCATCAACCACTACTACAATACTGTTCTTGGTTTTATATTTACAACATTTGATATATATAGTTATGAAGGCCAGAAATTAACGTATAAATATATTATAATAAATAACCATAAATGTATTATAATAACGTATGCAGGAGCTTTGGATTGTGCCATGTGATCAAAACAAGGGTCATGAACATGAAGGTGGAGCCCGGCCAGAAGCTGCCGTATGCAAGAGCTTTGGATTGTGCCGTCAAGACGGTGAAGGCTGAAGGACCCATGGCGTTATATAAAGGGTTCATACCCACAATCTCAAGACAGGGACCATTTACGGTGGTGCTTTTTGTTACTCTTGAACAGGTCCGGAAATTGCTCAAGGATTTTTAAGGTATTAAAAGACGATGATGAAAATGAATTTTAGGAACCGTAATGTTGCGAGTTCTGTTATTGTTTTCCAGTTTGACGAAGTTGTCCATTGAATTGTAATTTGTAAGAAAACGGTAATGTCTTATTCTATTAGTGACGTTTTTATCTTGACAATAGTGTAGTGCGCTGTTGGTGGGATGGGAATTGGGATTTTGACCTTCAAGGCAATTGCCTACCACCTTCTCCAAAGTTACAAATGGCCTAATAATAGCAAGTAGATGGTCATTGTCCCGTAGACCCAAATATCAATTAAAATGTAGGTTAAATAGCCTATTTGGTTGTACATATATTATTTAATTTTTATTTTAATTATTATTTTTCAAAAATATATATTTGGTCACGTATCGTAAAAAAAAGTAAGAGTAAAGTATGCAAATGGTTTTCTATAGTGACTATATGGTGATGTTTTATTGAGTCCATCGACTATTAAAATTTATAAAATGTCCTCCAATTATATAGTGTTCTTTTGTTGAGTCTCTTGACTATTAGAAGTTATAAAATGGTCATCTAACTATTCATATGTTTCAAACTCGTCTTTTTTTGTTAAAAGTTGTTTACAATCTGAATTGAACGTTAACATATTGACTGAGATATGATAGTACTTTGAGACTTTGAGATCATATTTTATCATATCACAGTTAGCATGTTAACATCCAACTCAGATTGTCATCATTTTTTTAACGAAAAAAGGATGAATTTGAAACATATAAATAGTTAGGTGATCATTTATATATTTTAATAGTCGGGGGACTCAATAAAGCAATGTTCTATGGTCAAAAGACCATTTTGTAAATTTTAATAGTCAAGAGAGTCAATAAATTGGCATATAACCAAGCGACCATTTATATACTTCACCCATAAATTAATTATGATACTAATGTGCCGCGATAACATATTGTTACGTAAGTATTTAAAAAATTATATAACACAAGGCTTGTTCAAAATAGAACTAAAATGTAACATATTCGAAAAACAATAATAGTTGAGCGATCAAAACAAAAATTAAATAGTAGATGAATGACTAAATAAGTAGTTTACCTTGAAATGTATTTTAGTTTAGGTTAACTATGTGATAAATTTTACATATTGTACAATCGTACTTCATTAAAATGCTAAACATCAACTCTAGAATCATTCGTCTAAGACTAAATTTAAACGATCTTTAGATCGAAGTTGAACCAAATAAAAGAATTAAAGGATACTTTTCATTACTAAGAAATGATCCAGCTAATATTACTAGTAGTTTCTTTTGATTTGCTCTAAATTTTAACGTCATTTATTAAACTCAGAATTTGTGGGAATAATTTTGTAGCATGTGTTTTTCGAAAATCAGTCAAAGTTACAATGGCGTTAAAAGATATGTCTTTTGCCTTTCTTTAGAGTTGGATCAGTATATGGTTATGAATGTAAAGAATATTTATGGTTAAGCTAAAGGCAAACCAAAAGAAAGGTAAGAATTTTGTGGGAATTTGATGGCTGAATGATCACGTTGTCCGAATCCGATACGAAAAAGGTAAGAAGATTCTTATGACACAGAGGCTGAGTTGGGATGTTTCTTCCTCGCTTTCCTTATGAGCCTGTCTCAATAAGTCTGCAAATGCAATGACTGTATCGGTGGGGGAACATTAACCAATCTGCATTTGCGCCCCGCTCAACCCGAAGTTTTCGGACAAAGACAAACTATATTGTATGCATTTTTAGGACTTAAATCTTGGAGAATATGTTGTCGGGAAGATAGTCGTGAACTCGAATACGATAAAAAATACCCCCGTCTCCACTTGTGCTGTTTCTGTTCCCTCTTTTAGCTGTGTCTAATACTATAAGACCGATTTCCGTTTGCTCCACTATATCTGTACAGAAGAATCAAAACCAAGATTATCCTACTTCTCTTCATTTACAAAATCCTGGCAAACATCGAACGAACTTCCATCACAGATGGAGGTGGCTTCAAATCTTTTTCCTGTAGTGCATTTCCATGCAACTTCTGCATTTGTGCCCCAAAGATTTCATCCAATACCTGCAGTTTAGTGGCTGCCACTATGAATAACATGTAAAACTACAAATGGAAACGTTCGAGTCACTAGCACAAAATCCAAAGGAGATGGATGGAGAGTTCATCCGACCGATTCAATTTTATATCGGAACGTTCATTATCAAAGAAAGACTTACCGAAATTGCAATCCTTAGGGCCTTATACCAGGACATGTTCTCTCTTCGGTTTTCCATGAAGTGTAGAACGTCCTGTGAAAAATACAGCACGGTATTATAAACAGGTTCCATGGTTTTAGGTTAAGGTATATGAAGATATTTGCTAGTTGTACCTGTCCCATCCGGTCCCAAAAATTCCGACAGACGGTTACAAACACATGAGATTCAAACACAGAATGGAGGTTCTCTATCATATTTATCAGAAGATCCTTCAAAGGCTGCAATCGGTTTCTTACATCGGACTCGACAGCAATTTCCTTCGAGTCCTGGATTATCTTCTTCAATCTCGTAGCAGTTTGAACTCTTGTCTGTCAAAAACAAAGAAATAAAAGAACATAAGAATTTATTTGGCAAAATCTCATCATCATGAGGGGATATACTATTAAAGAAATGAGTTGAAATCACAGATGGAAGAAGGCTCATAAGAATGATATTAAAATCAACAATGGCATTCTTTGTGTTCTAGAGGAGGCTTACGCACATTCTCGGCAAGTTTCTCAACAATTGCTTGAATATGGTTTCTGAATTCAGCCCTCAGCATAACTGTAATTTCACCGATACGCTCTCCAGGAATTGAGTTTCCACCTGTTGGAGTGCAAGGACACCACAACTTCAGCCGGGATTCGATCTTGGGATGCAGTACAAAAAGCATCCTTTTCATGGAATTCAAAAGAACTCCCAACTGAAACATTAATCATCTTTCTTTAGTTGTAGGAGATAAAACGGAACTGATCAGCAAAACATGTAAACAAAACTTTACCTCGTGAGGAACAATGTAGATGACAGGTGTTCCTTTGGTTAATTTCTGAACATATTTTCCAATTATCTTAGGAGCAAGGCCGGCCTTCAGTGGAGCTAGAACATTGGCATTCTGCCGCTCTAAAGATTTAATAATTGCTCTTTCAACATCTGCAATAGCCTTTTTACAGCCACAAGTACCAAAGAAATTAACATGTTCATTTAGAATAACACAAAATAAAACATAAACAAGAAGCATATTATGCGTGAAGTTAACATGACTGTCGGACTGAAGCCTGAAGTTAAGGCTCAACAAGATCAAAGCTACCAAGTTCCCCTGAAAACTGGTACCGGTCATGCAACAATTTTACGAGTTATTTTGTAGTTTCAGGTTCACTTAATGAAATATTCCTGCCTTCCAATATTCCATAATGTTTACAGCAGTAGCAATACATAATAAAGAGATAATATTGCATCCATCAAATCCAAGTTACAAAAAACATAAATTATCGTTACTTTTGAGTTATTTTGAATTCTATAAGTCATCTCAGGGCTCCATAAATCTTAAATCTGTAAGTAAAGTTAATACAGGGAAGAACAACAAACATTTTCCAAGATGATGGTGAACTCCGGCCAGTGAGAAATGATAATTTCATATTCATTCAATGCTTCTGTTAGCCGATCGTACATACCATCAACAAAAGGAGTTGTTGATTGTTGTGTTTTAATATCAGAACATACCTGCAATCAATTTCAAGAAAATTGTCAGTTGAGGAGGGAACAAAAATACCTTTACGATCAATTTTAATAACTCATTAAGTCATTAACCCTTGACAGTTCTCTGGTCTAGGCAGTTTGCGCACACACACATATATACATAGAAAGAGAGAGAGAGAGAGAGCAGTGGCAAAACTCAACATTATTTTTTGAGGGGGGCATTTAAAAATATCTAAATTTATGAAGGGCAACAATGGATCCTTCACACACACACACACATATATATATATGTATATTTAACCTATCAGGATAAAATATGATGATCCCAAATTATATATTCCAAGCAAGACTGACTGTGGTTTTCTCCAATGTCATTTAAGGCTAAGCAAGTTAAATAGTAAAGGATGCACAAGTGTCCAAAAACTACTTAGTCAAACAATGAATAAGTCAGAAAAACAGAACCAACTCTATCTGACCTTTCCTAGATACGACATTTTCACACGAACTTGATAATGCAGTCACACAGGTCTGCAATATAAAATCTGTACCTTATCGAGTTTGCATGAATCAAGTAAAGAATGGTGTTTCTCTTCAATCCAAGATGTTATATAAGACTGAAACAGCACTTTTGCCTCAATTCCCTCCTTTATAGGTCTGCAAAATGTTAAAAGATCAGAGAAGAATGGAAAACAACAGAAAGTAATTTTCAAACCATATAAATTACAGATTAGAACAAGCTTATATAATCTATAAAGGAGCTAAAAGAAGTAAAACTTTTACTTAATATTCCAGGAAGACAGGTCCCTTTGAAAGTCTGCTGTTGCAATAACCAGTTCTATTACAGGAGGAGAAGGGCCAGGAGGGGGGCATGCAACAAGAAATGCACGCAACCTACTGCAGAGGTCCACACTGTATATAGGTGCAGAAAGATTCGGAAGGTCTATAAAACTGCAAAACATAGAAGATGGAGCAGCAACAGAAATTAGTACCGAAGAATTAATCAGTCAAACAGCAAAGCCAGAAGACATAGTAAATTACTACATATAGAAACATTTACAGTTGTAATAGATAACAAGTGGGAGGGGACAAAAAAAAACACTTGTTTCAAATACAATAAATTATTTTTGCATGCTTTGATCTTCTGAAATAAGAGAAAATCACCTAGGAAGTATATTCCACTCGTGGATCTCAATATCAGTGAAAATTTCTTTCTTGATACTCAAAATTAAAGTTTTCATCTTCTGATAAGACATTGAAAGAGTCGTTGGATCCATTAATGCACTGTCATTATTGCTCGAAATGAACTCATCTGTCTGGTGCCTTGATCTCTTTTTTGCAGCAACCTGCAAGGTTATTGCAGATTCATTGAGGGAACAAACAGGAAAGGAAAATATAAAACCATGACTATGAAGAAACAAGTCACTTATACCTGAAAATATCCACAGAACTTCTGTTGTATCTCCGGAGTTAATACATCATGTAATAGGATATAGAGCTTGATGGCAGGGACCAATGCAGGAGCAGGTGCTCCAGTGGCAGCCTTAAAAACACTCATCATCCCTGATGGTGATGATTCGTCTAAGGACTTGTAATTCTCAAAGATCACATTTAAAATATGCTGGATCTGATCCTCAACTTCTCCAAGGATACGGTTCTGATTGATGTTAAAGCATTATATTCGTATGAGGAAAGAGTTTGTAAATATTCATACATTTTTCCTGAACACGTATTACATACAAATGTAAGAATGATGCATCAAAATGACAATGGGGAAGTGGCACATTTTAACTAAATCAAAATTAAGATGGAAATTCAAAAAATATATTGCCAGTAACTTGTACCTTGAATCAGAAGATCCAAACTAACAAGAATTGAAAAGGTTAGATGAATTAAACTTAAGAAACATGATTGACAATTCTGTTTCTGAGTTGATACAAATGACCAGTCATTTTCAATATATCATACGTGCATGACACTGGAAACAAACAAAGAGAGTTTAAATTATAAAATAATTTGGCTTGAATAGCGATACCTCTTGGTGACTTAATTTGTGCTTGTTATTGCCCTTCACTGGAGATAGTAAATCATGTATTACTGTAAGGCAGTCTTCAGTTGGTGTAGCCACATCCATAACATAAGAAAGGAATCTGCAGCCAAAAAGAAAATCAAACAAAAGAAAGAAATTTAAACTCCTAATTATGAAAACATCAACTACCTTCTATTGCATCTCCATACCTTAGTTTGGTATATGCATCTGATACTCCATAGTATGATGCAAATTCATTTACCAACCACTTCCAAGGGCCATGTAGCAACAAATTTCTTTGCTGAAAGTGCTGAATTTTCATTGCAACTTCCAACAAAAAATCATATGCCACAGTTTCCGCAACAGAACCACACTGAAGAGGACAAGAAAATTTTAGTCTCACTTTTTAGTATAGTTGCTATTTCTGTTTGCGTGCTGTAATTCAAACAGTTAAAATGGTAGATAATGGTAAAGGAAAATGATTTTTTAAAAGAAAAAAACCCTTAAGTAGGGTCATTGTAAAATTTTCTGGACAAGTACATTCGCATATACCTTAGGATTATTCTCCTCTTGACTGGTTGAATAGTGTATATACAGTTGAATTCTGCCAACGAGCTCATGTTCTGGCTCATGATATAATGGCCACCATCGAAGCTTGTCACCCTGCATAACCAATGTTGTAAACTTTCAGCCTAAACATCTGCCCTTTTACCTTACGACTTAAAGACTAGGTATTATTAAAAAAACCCTTACAGGGTCATCAGCAACAGAAACCACTTGTGCTAGGACATGGCCACAATACTGCCCCTTGGAGTCGTGAACTTTGACAATCAAATCATCACCAAGACCATCAGGTAAGCTGTGTAGAAAAATGTCAGGAAAGAAAATTTTCCACAGGGTATGGAGCAAGGATAAGGAAGGATAAAAAAGATAAGATAGCGAACATGTGAGATAAGTGAAGCAAAGGGATAGGAAAAGATGCATAAGGGGTAAGAGGAGCTACATACAACACATGAGTTTCGTTCGATCCTGGTTGCATTTTGATCACATCATCCTCAGATGAACTTTTCAATTTCAGCAAGCAACAATATGTTTCTGAGAAATAAATCACAACCTAGTGTTAGACAGCGCAAAAAGTGTACAAATCAATCCATCAAAAGAACATATACATGCTAAGAGCACCCTATTTTCTGATCCCAGTCATCATGATCAACAAAAACAATAAATGCCTAAGCCTTTTTTACATTATTTCTGGTGGGTGGTGAAATATATTGCACAAACAGTGCTCTATTTAGGATCACATCCCCTTGCTATGAACATTTAAGCCAAGGTCTAATTTGGCATATATTCATAGAACTAATTTCTTTCAGTTAACCAAAAACAAAGTAATTTCTCTTTGGTCTTATTATTCTTAACCAGCGGGAATACAAAATACAAACTTAGCCTGATAACAAGTAGTCCAAGAAAGCACTCTCTCCTTGTTAAAATTCCTTCAAATATTGTTTTTCTTACTTGGTAGAATAGGATGAAGCTAACACCTATCCCCTTGTGAACACCTATTTGGAAAAAATAAGAGTGCTGACCATAATTTAAATTATCATATAATTAAGAACAGTTCCATTTTGCATCCCCATCCAAAATCAAATGGAGGGAAATGGTAGTCACCTAAATATTCACAGTGGAAGGTTAAAACTATTACAAGTGTGGCATTTTGTGCCCTTCAACTCACGTGTCTCATAAAAGTTTCTTACAGGTGTAGTTGATAGCAGCTTTTGATATACCTAAGTAGCATTTCCCCAGGTCAAATCATTTCTTAGAAATCAACTAATTAGTCCTTGATAGTGCCAAAGATTCATATATTTGGTTCCAATTACAACCAAACAATTGTTTAGATCATTAAAAGAGACAAGTTTGACATGGCTTCATAGATCACAACAGTATTTACTGAATTTATGGAGTGATTAATGACATACCACACAAATTTTAGGTGGCAAGGAGAGAATCAACACATACAAAGAGAAGCATCGTGACCCAGTAAAGGATGTTGAAACCAATGGACAAGGTGAAAAAGGATATGGAAATTTCCCATATAGTTTAGGTATTTCTTTGTATTTTCTATTAATGATTTAATTTCGCACCCCTGAAATTTCTAATATAACTTCCTAAAAGTCCACAGCTCTAGCATAAAATCATGTGTCCGTCCCTCATCATGTTCAAGAGTAATGATACCCTAACTACAAAATTTCTAACCAGGTTTAAGTATTTGATTCATCACAGCAGACTTCTAAATTTTCATATAACTAAAAGGGGTTTAAATACCTGGATTTACATCATATGATGTCGAATTGCTGTGCAAAGTGGTCACTCCAGTTTTCAATAGCTTGGATACCTCTTTTATATACTGGCGGCTTGCCTTCAGATAGGCTAAGCTTTGCTTTGAAAGAGATACATTTGCAGGAGTATTGGGAGTCACTCGAACATTCCGAAGAGCTTCCCATCCAGAAAACAACATTGAGTTCATTTTGCAGAAACGTTGATGAAGGGATTCCATCTTCATTAGTGACAGATTGCAGCCAGGAGGAGGGTCTAAACCCATTTTGACTTTACGCACTGTCCAACAGAAAGAAGATATACGTGTAGGCTTAACATGAAAATTTATGACTTGGTGATTTTCCTTTCCGGGAACATGACAGTACCTTGCACTTTCATTTTGCCAATGAATCTCTTCGATTTAGTAGCAGCTGCCTCACTAACTAACTCAGAAGACTGTTTTGCCAATAGCTCTTCTTCGGGTTGCAATAGTACATTCTGTAAACTACAAATAAAATGTGAGTTAGAGATATGTAATTCAAAGCATGAAGGAAAGTACAGAGTTTCACAACATGCAGTAACAAGCCCGACATAAATCAACATTATGAAAGTATCATGTAAATGGACCACATAACCAACTATAGAAAAGAAAGCTTAAATCTTACATTCACAGATGCACAAAGGTAGGCATGCATGGACAAAGGAATCACTGCAAGAAAAATTTTAATCACCCAAGGCATTAGAGCTAAGATTAATCACCATCTTCTAGTGAGCTTAAGAGAAGCTAGCCATTGCAAAGTATAGTGATCTGGTTAATGATGCATTTAATCTGACTGCAAATATTTAGTATGTTCTAAAATGGTTCTTTATTAAATGAAATTACAACACAGACATAGCAACAGCTTCTACGTAAGTCACCGGCAACCATGACTTATGATCCAATGGTTAGGTTGGACGATAAATATTTTTACAGGATCAAATCACCTCAATGATTCTTTGATAGACATCAATGAAAACTAACCCTATTGCATAGGTTTCCGGTGAACAGTCATGGAAGGCAAGGAACTAAGCAAAGCAACTCTATGACATGGTCAGTTTGTCCAAAGTTCCACTTCTGTCCATCCTTATTTCTGACCTCATATTGCCGAATTTGGGCAACATTTCATACTTTTATCGGAATATAAAGTTATAGGGATTTCATTATTAGAATAGTTCCATTCAACAAATCTTAAGTTGGATTTCAGAGTTAAACTGGTGTTCTGACCACATATTGACCTTAAACAGGCAATGTATAACTGCAAAATCATGAAACTAAAGAAACAAAAAGGGAATACTAGCACTCACCCAAATGCCTTCCGCAACTCTGAACATTCTTGATTCAAGAAGTACGGAGCCTCTTCGGTGCAACCTTTGGCCCATGAATTTAAGCATAAACGAACACATGCATCATAAGACAGAACTGCAACCCATGGACCAAGCCCACTGAAACATTTTAATCAATGCAGTCAGTTGTCTCCGACTTTATGAAGGTAAAATGCCTAAACCAAGGAAACCCATGCTTAGCTTAGGAATTGTCTAACCTTGCATGAAATATAGGGAGACGTATAGGCAAATTATTAGTAGATTCATTGGCTCCTCCATGTCCCCCAACCCTGTAATACATTATTGTTCCATCAAAGTGCATTGATGACGACATCAAGGAACTTAGGCTCAGAGATTCAGACATACGAACCTAACTGATTGGTCGAGGATCTCATCCCTGTTGTTATCCAGAATAACGGTATCACTGTGAGAAGGTTCTGTCGTTTGCATTTTTCCAGTATGAAAGCCCTACATGTACATAAATAGTTTGAGTATGACAAATGGCACAACGTTCTCGATTAACAATGAATTTAAGTTTTATAATCACAAAGGTCTCACATTTCAATCTTATAAAGTCCAGATTGAATATGCAGGTTAAAGAATACCTCCTAATGAATCCATTTAGACATCTCCAATCCCATAACCGATCGAACAATTAGAAAATTCAAAAAGGTAAACATTTTTAGGATGTGAAACATGAAACCCTGGATATCCTACCCATTGGCAATGGTGATATCACTCAATGGATTTTGCACATACAAAAAGCTAAAATCCTAAATTTAAATAAGCACAGCCAAAAAATCAGGAAAAAGAATTACCAAGTGCCCAGTAATTTTCTACTTTAAAGCTTCAGGGGCATAATTTAAGCAACTTAATAAAAAATTACCAAAAAATAACACTAAAAGAGAAACTTCATGAGTAAAGAAAATTCTTAGAGAAGTAAGGACATTTTAACACCTAGTTTCAACAGAATGCTTGAATAGTTTCGGCATCACAAGACACTGATCCTCAGAAACCAAAAAAGCTTTTGCATCCAGAAAGATCATTGCAATGCCTACCCCAGAAGTAACTATAGAAGAATCTGAATTCTATGCCTGTCAATGAGATGCAATAGCATTGTTGCTTATATACTGCATAAACCTAAATTCGGTGCTACTGGCATAAGGCCCCTTAATACAAGTTTAAAACATTAAGATCAGACCCAGCCAGCACCTCGGGCTACATTATAAAGTAAAAACTTTAGTAGACATTAACATCAGGAATCAATGAAAGTTCTATATTCAAATTATAAAAAAAATGTTTGCAACATACCTAAACAGATGCATAAACATATGAATTTATACAGATAACCAAATGAAATGACTACGTGACGATCCCATCTTAACCCATCCTTGGCAAGAGCTTGGGTGAACATTGTACAATTTATTCTGCTGAAAACTAAAATCAAAACCCTGAAAGAGAAGTTAACACCCAAATTAAAATTTGGAGAACTAATAAGCGAAGGTCCATAAGCAAAAACTAACAAACTAAATCAATTAATAAAAGAAAATAGCTAATACTGACGTTGTTTGGTTTCTCGCCTTTCTAGTCAGTCAGTGTGATAAAAAAAGTCCAATACTTTACCCACAAAAATGCAAACTACACAAAAACTGAATCATTAATATGATGGATTATTGTTTTTGGTACATTGAAAAGATAATCTATGAAAAAGATGGAAAGATAGATATACGTTTTTAATTTTATTTTACTGTATTTACCAAAGAGATTATGGGAATTCAGTTCAACTTCACATGCCAAGCACTGATCAGAGTATAACAAATCAATTACTGAAACCCCATTTGCTTTAATGATCAACCCACTTAAAGGGTATAACTAAAACTGGATAACAAACGAAAATGCCGCCGGCCAAAGGAGACTTTGAGGAAGAAGAGATGGAGGAAATTCTGACACAAAGTGTGAAAAGAGACAGTGAGAGAATAAAAAGAGGAAAAACAAAATCTTGTTTGGTTTTGAACTGCTGCTACAGACACATTTTTTCTCAGCTTCGTAAAAATTCATTAAAGACTACAGATTCTTTTTAAAAAGGAATAAATGTTTCAACTTTGAAGCGAAATTTAGGGAGAGTAATCAAGTAACGTGGAGAGGTGAGAGTGTCATGATGGAAACTGAGTTAGGGTTGAAAAAGGGAGATTTGGGAATGAAATTGAATCAATTAGGGATTGCAGAGGATTTGGGAATTTGGAACGGGAAGAAGAGTGAAATTGGGAGAATTGGAAGTAAAAATGAAGAAGTTACTGTCGGGGCTAAAGTGGATGAAGTAAAGGGGTTACCTGATGGAAATAACGGGCCAGGATGATTGGGCTCCAGTATTATCCTTTATGGAATCAGCCTGCATGAGTCAGCATATCAATTTGTTATCTTTGTTAGATTTATAGTACATGCCAGCTGTAAGGTACTTGTGCATATAATATTGTACCTGATTCTATGGAATCATGCTGAATGAATGAATGACAAGTTTCTTCTGAATCCTTTTCTAATTCTCTTCTGAAATCCCCAAAATTCACCCCTAATTCATAACAAATTGGTAATCAGAGCTAAGTTTTTGTGATCCAAAACCATTTTTCACGCTGGGAAAGACAAGAAAAATGCAGAAAACTGGAACCAGTGAGGTACCAGAACAAACCACGGAGGTCAAAGAGGATACTTTACCATCGTGGTGGAATGAGCAGAAAGCCGAGTTGGAAGGAAGATTACAAACCTTAGAGGAAGGAATGACGGAAAACAGAGGGTATTTACAGAGGATCTTACAGCTGGTCAATCAAGCAGCTGAGGATAAAGATTCACCTCAGTCAGTGAAGAATCAAGCCACAGCAGCTGAAAAACATAACCAAAATGGAGGTAAGCAACCATGCTTGATTAAGGTTCTTAGTGAGCATGAGAAGTATACTTTTCAACCTAATAAACCGGGGATATTAGCTTCTAAACCTGTGGGGTTTACTGGTCCTATACCTTTTAATCAGAAACTGCAAGAAGAAAATATTATGGGCAGTTCTAGTGAGGTGAAAGTGGACAGTAAGGGTTTGTCTGGGAGTTCAGGGCATGTTTTACCTCGACCCAAATTAGAACTACAGATGTTTGATGGCAGTAATCCCAGAGGATGGGTTAGAAAATGCCAGAAATATTTTAATCTTTTGGGAGTTCCCGAGGAGCAGAAATTAGATGTGGTTGCAATGTATTTAATGGGAAAGGCTGAGACTTGGTTTGATGGCTCTATTATGCAGAAGCATAGAGTGACTTGGCATGAATTTGAGGCAGACTTGTGCCATAGGTTCTGTGACAGAAATTATTCAGACATTATTGAAGAGTTTAACAAGTTAATGCAGAAAGGAAGTGTGGAAGAATACCAAGAAAGTTTTGAGGAGCTGAAACCTTATTTGCTACAACAGAATATGCATTTGGGGGAAGCTTATTTTGTTTCCAGCTTTATTAGTGGCCTCAAGGAAGACCTTAAGCACAAGGTTAAGGTGTTAGAGCCTAAAACTCTATCTGATGCATATAGGCAGGCCAAACTTTATGAGTTGGCAAGTGAGATTGAGACAAAAAAGTATAAAGTTCATACAAGAAATTTTGCTTACATACCTCAGAATACTCAGCCAAAGAACTTGAACTCTGGTGTGTTAACTAAAACAAGTTCCCTGAATACTAATGCTAAGCAAAGTTTGCTGGAGTACAGGAGGTCTAATAATTTATGCTTCAAATGTGGGGAGAAGTTTTCCCCTGGATATCAATGCAAGGTCAGACAACTAAACTGCATGGAAGAAGAAGAAGAGTCGGCTGGAATTGAAAAGATTGAAGAAGAATCTGAAGAAAAGGAAGAAGCAGAGAAGGAAGCTCTGGAAATATCCATTAATGCCATCACAGGAAATGTGGGTCACACTACTCTGAGAATAGAAGGGTTTATCAGGGGAAAACCAGTGAATATACTGATAGACAGTGGAAGCACTCATAGTTTTGTAACTCCTAAATGGGCTAAGGAGGGAGTGGAGTTGGTAAATACTCCACCTTTAGTAATTACAGTAGCCAATGGAGAGAAACTGTACATCAATGCTAGGAGTAATAAGGTGAGCTGGAGAATGCAAGGATATGAATTCCAACATGATTTTAGAGTTCTGTCCTTAGGAGGCAGTGACATGGTGCTTGGTGTGGATTGGATGGAGGAATTCAGTCCCATTTTGATGGACTTTAAGTCCAGAACTATCAGTTTTGTGAAAGAAGGAAAAACTGTTGTTATTAAGGGAACTCAGAAATTACCCCTACTCAGAGCCATCACAGGGGAGAAATTTCAAAATTAGCAGAAAAGGATACTGAATTGAGTGGGGAAATTTTTTGGTTGAGTGCAGAAGCTACTGAAAGTAAAACTCCTACAGCACTTCAGAAATTACTAGAAGAATTTCAGGAAATTTTTGAAGAACCTAAAGGAATGCCTCCAAGAAGGAAACATGATCATGCTATTGTCCTAAAACAAGATATACAGCCAGTAAATCTAAGGCCCTACAGATTTACACACTCCTATAAGACTGAAGTAGAGAAACAGATTGCTGAAATGCTAACAGCTTCTATCATTCAAGTTAGTCAAAGCCCTTTTGCTTCTCTTTGCCTGTTAATCAAGAAGAAGGATGGAACTTGGAGATTCTGTGTAGATTACAGACAGCTTAATTCTGCTACCATAAAAAATAAATTCCCTATTCCTATAGTGGAGGATTTACTAGATGAACTTAATGGAGCTGCATTCTTCTCGAAAATTGATCTAAGGTCTGGATATTGGCAAATCAGAATCAAGGAAGAAGACATTCACAAGACTGCTTTCAGAACTCACCAAGGACATTATGAGTTTAAGGTAATGCCCTTTGGGCTTACTAATGCCCCAGCTACTTTTCAAGCACTGATGAATGATTTATTTGGGGAATATTTAAGAAAATTTGTTCTAGTGTTTTTTGATGATATTTTAGTTTACAGCTCTAGCTTAACAGAACATGAACAGCATTTAAGAATTGTTTTAAGGATTCTGCTGGTAAACAAGTTATATGCTAAAAGGAGCAAATGTTTTTTGGTCAACAACAAGTAGAGTATTTGGGGCATGTGATTTCAGCACAGGGAGTGGCTACTGATCCTGCTAAGATTGGAGCTATGCAGAATTGGCCTTTACCTAAGAATTTGAAAGCTCTGAGAGGGTTCTTAGGTTTAACAGGTTACTACAGAAAGTTCATTAAAGGATATGGCGAACTGAGCAAACCTTTGACTAATATGCTCAAGAAAGAGGGCTTTTATTGGACTCAGGAAGCAATGGTAGCATTTGAGAAACTGAAACAAGTTATGTGTAAAGCACCAGTGCTGGCTTTACCTAATTTTGAGCATAAATTTTTTTTGGAAACAGATGCTAGCTCAAAAGGCATTGGAGCAGTACTATCTCATGATGGAAGGCCTATAGCTTATCTCAGTAAGGCTCTTGGACCAAAACATGCAGACCTATCAATCTATGAAAAGGAATATCTAGCCATTTTAATGGCAGTTTCCCACTGGAGACACTATTTAGAAAGTGGATCATTTGTTATCAAGACAGATCATGAGCCCCTCAAACATTTACTGGAGCAGAAACTAACGACAGTAATTCAGAAAAGGGACTTACTAAGTTGTTGGGGCTGGATTATACAATCCAGTATAGAAAAGGCAAGCATAATAAAGTGGCAGATGCTCTTTCTAGACAACAAGCAGATTCTGGAGAATTTTTACAAATGGGCATAACAGTTATTACTCCTACTTGGATTCAGGACATTCAACAGAGTTATGAGGAGGATGAAATTGCACATAAGAAACTACCTATTTTGGTTCTTCAATCAGATGCTATAGAAGACTGGAAGTTGGTTCAAGGGGTTTTGTATTTTAAAGATAAAGTATATGTGGGCAGCAAAGGGGATCTAAGAGAAAAGATTATTCGGGCTTTGCATGATTCAGCACTAGGAGGACATTCCGGCATTCAAGCTACATATCAAAGAATCAAGTCCTATTTTTTCTGGCCTAAAATGAAAACTATGATACAACAGCATGTGCAAGAATGTGAAGTTTGTCAACGGACGAAAATTGAACACATTGCTAAACCAGGGTTGTTACAGCCTATTCCAGTCCCAAACAATGTTTGGGAAGTCATTACCATGGATTTTATTGAAGGTTTACCAGCTTCTATGAAACACACATGCATCCTAGTGGTGATTGATAAGTTTACAAAGTATGCTCACTTCTTACCCTTATCTCACCCATTTACAGTGGTAGAAGTTGCCAGATTATACTTAGACCAAGTTTACAAATTACATGGTCCCCCTAAGGTTGCTATCTCAGATAGAGACAAAATTTTCACCATTTTATTTTGGCAGGAGTTATTGAAACAATTGGGAACGACTACATTCTTTAGCACTGCTTATCATCCTGAAACGGATGGACAGACTGAACGGCTCAATCAATGCTTAGAACAATACCTTAGATGTATGTGTTTGCTTAAACCATCATCATGGTCAAAGTTCTTAGCTCAAGCAGAGTGGTGGTACAATACTAATTACCACACTGCTTTGAGAATGACTCCATTTGAGGCACTATATGGATATAAACCTCCTACCTTAAGTTGGTCAGACGAGTCTAAGGTAGGGGCAGTTCAGGACATGATGCAGCAGCGTGTTCAGTTAAATACATTGCTACGATAACAACTACTAAAAGCCACAATCGTATGAAACAGATAACAGATCGTAATCGCACTGATAGAGAGTTTCAAGTGGGAGACGAGGTTTACCTGAAACTTCAGCCTTATCGACAGACATCACTTGCTCTGCGAAAAAATCTGAAACTTGCTGCCAGATACTTTGGTCCCTACAAAATTCAGCAAAGAATTGGTAAGGTTGCTTACAGATTACAGTTATCGTCCGATTCTAAATTACATCCCGTGTTCCATATCAGTTTACTCAAAAAGAAAGTAGGGCACGGTAGAGTACCTTCCATAGATCCTCCTGCTCTCACAACTGATGGCCAGATGAAAGTTTACCCAGCAATAGTCTTGAATAAAAGGATGATTAAACGCCAAAATCGAGCAGTTACCCAATTATTGATTCAATGGACGAATATGGGACCAGCTGAGGCGACGTGGGAAGATTATACGGTGTTAAAGGCTCAGTTCCCCGATTTTGATCCTTGGGGACAAGGATCCTCTGGTGGAGGGGTATTGTCATGATGGAAACTGAGTTAGGGTTGAAAAAGGGAGATTTGGGAATGAAATTGAATCAATTAGGGATTGTAGAGGATTTGGGAATTTGGAACGGGAAGAAGAGTGAAATTGGGAGAATTGGAAGTAAAAATGAAGAAGTTACTGTTGGGGCTAAAGTGGATGAAGTAAAGGGGTTACCTGATGGAAATAACGGGCCAGGATGATTGGGCTCCAGTATTATCCTTTATGGAATCAGCCTGCATGAGTCAGCATATCAATTTGTTATCTTTGTTAGATTTATAGTACATGCCAGCTGTAAGGTACTTGTGCATATATAATATTGTACCTGATTCTATGGAATCATGCTGAATGAATGAATGACAAGTTTCTTCTGAATCCTTTTCTAATTCTCTTCTGAAATCCCTAAAATTCACCCCTAATTCGTAACAGAGAGTGAACGAGCGCCTCTTTTGAACGGCTGGGATTGTTTAATACTAGTAAAATTGTTTTCTTTTTGATTGCACACACAAAAGGTAGTACCTTGAGTTAGGTTAGCGGAGGGGAGTCGGACTCACGCGGTTTCCGAATATTTGTGTTTTTTCAGTCCAAACTGGGAATGTGTTGTAAATCCCCGGTTCCCAGCTATTATAATCCCCTGATTTCCCGCGCTTAACAACACTTAATAGCGGCGATATACAACAATTGTTTTAAGGGTAAACTACGTACTTAGTATCTAAATTATCAGTTTTTATCCAGTTTAGATCTAAACTTTTAATTTTTTCAAAATCATATATAGCATTTAGTTTTTTTATTTCATTTTAGTTCACATTGTTAAAAACTTGATGCATTTAATACTTAAATTATCAGTTTTGGTCCATTTTACTACCTAAACTTTTATTTTTAAAAAAAAATTAACGTTAAATTTTGAACATGACACTAAAATGAAATAAAAACTAAATTTTAAGTATGATTTTGAAAAATTAAAAGTTTAGGTACTAAATATGTAATTTACCCTTGTTTTAAAAATAAAAAAAGTATTTAACCCTTTTACTTTTGAATCGATAATTCAATTTCTCAATCACACCACATAACTATTTAATTGTTTCAATCAAGCCACTAGTTGTTAACAGTTTACGGAAATGATGATGTGACACTCAAAAGGAATTGGCATAATTATAGTTATGTGACTTGATTGAAACAATTAAATAGTTAAGTTGTAATACCCTAAGTTCTGGGTTATAGTTCGGGTCAACCCGAGACTTAAAGTTAAATTTAAAGGACTCTATAAGATAATTGGACCAAGTTTAGTATTGGTGGGCTATAGTCAGGGCCCAAGAGAGTTATGGAATAGTGATGAGTGATTAAAAAAATAAAAGTGAGGGACTAAAAATGTAGTTTTCCCATAGTTCAAATTAAAAGATGAGAACCCATTTATCTTAATAGTTTCTCATGTGAAAGTCATCCTCATTTCTCACCAAACACTCATCCTCATCCTCTTCTTCTTCTCTATTCTCTTTTTTCTTCGTCATCTCCTAAGTGAAATTCTAAAGATTCAAGTCTAGTTGTTTTGCCAAGGTAAGAATATTTTTTCCATCTTTCAAGCTTGAGTTTAAGTTCTACTTCTCTAGTTTTAGCCGTAGTTTTCAAAAATAGGTTTTTATGGGAGTCTATGAAATGGAGGATTCTAGTTTGAGATTAGGAAATGATGAAGTTTAAGAGATGTTTTTAGACTCTTGAAAGTCTCCCAAATAAGCTAGTAACATCATTTCTTTATGCATTAGTGAAAGAAGTTGGAGAATGATCCAAGGCAAGAGGAAAAGAGAAGTTTACCCTTGGGTGATTTTAAGGAGTTTTTTTTCAGCCAAACATTCAATGTAGCACATTTATAACCTTTTTTATGCCAATTGTAAGTCTTAGAATGCATTTCAAGATATAAATTTTTAGTTGGGAAGCTTGTATGGTCATTCATGGTAGATTTTAATGCTAGATGTTATTGAACTTGGTTAAGGCCCCTTTTTGATCTATTTGATAGTGTATAAAACTATGTTTGGCTTTTGGATGTGTTGGAGTGGCTTTGAAGAAGATTTTAAGGATTTAAAAACGTGCATGAACCAAATTTCAACAGAGGTTTAGAAACCACTATGGTTAGTTTTGAAACCAGTAATCCGTTATGTAAAAATTTTCTGGAGGTTTCAAAACCCTTAGGGGAGGTTTCGAAACCCTTTCTTATTTTGGGCCAAATAGATCTCGAATGGTACACGGATGGCCGTGGACTTATAGTATGCTTTTAATTGAGATAATTTCTAATAAAATGATAAGTTAAAACAAAATATTGCTAATTTCAATTAGAAATGAGAAAAATTAGGGCGACATAAAATTAGCCTTGATTGATGTTCGGGAAACAAGACGAACACCCGAACCACTATAGAATAAGAATACGTTTTTATGTTAAGATATGGCCAACTCTAAGATATTTCATTGGGCAAATCTTTGCTAATTGGGCGTAGATGCGCCAAAGCTCAACAAAGAAAGTTAGCGGGTGATGTAATACGATGTAGAATTTCAGATTTCCACCCTAGGTAGGATAGAGGGGTGTGTGAACTCCGAGATGTAGCCCCTCAGCCCTACCATGATGCCTACTTTTGTACGTATGTTTAGTTAGTATACGCATATACTAATGATTATGAATTAAGTATGTTTTAAGTATAAATATTAAACGATACATGTAGTATAGTTCAGTTATTATTGTGGCACTAAGCTTGTGAGCTCAGCGTTCGAAATTTGTTTCCGTGCGCAAGTTAGAAGCATGAGCCTTTGGAGGAGCCTATACTTAGACCGACTAGCACCAGCCACCAACTTTTGAGTATGTCTCATCTTTTGTACTAGTGGTGTAACACCCCCAACCCATATCCGACCCAGATACGAATCCGAGATGTCACATTAACTATTCGAAACATGTATTTTATAAAACCATAGAAATTTAAAACTTTCATTCTATAAAGTCAATATTTTACATGAACATGTTCAAAACATTATCAAACTTCATCAGAGCGTACATTCTTAATAACTTTGTTTACATGCCAACATACTATTTTTCATAACAAAACATACTTTACAAGATATTTCTGTTCTGAACTTTGCGCGGAGATATGCTGCTTTACGGATCCGAAGCTTGATCTTCTGACTTATCCACACCTAAGTGTAAGACACTTACACGTTAAGTCATAGACTTAGTGAGACATGTAAATGCACAATACAAACTAATAAATATACATATATCATAATACACATTATAATTACATACCTATTGAACCAATCATTAACATATTTATCATTACTTATTTCCTTGTAATTAAATCTATTATATCATATGAACATATATTTGACATAAACGTATAATATAACTCCAAAAAAATAATACATGAATAAATATTAATGTCATATCATACATAATCACATATCATCTCTTATCACAAAATACATATGCACTCATTATCATTATCTTCTTTTCTATTATCATATGATTCTGAGCTTATCATTTATAACTGTCATATAACACAAATATTATTTCACCAAGAACACATATATTATCATAACACGTATTTATTATCTTTAAAGCCCATGCACTCTTTTAAGAACTTAAGGTATGTGAGTACATAGAGGTTGTGCACAATACTGTCACCACAGCTCGTATAAATCCCACTAGGGGCGCGTAGAATTTGTCCCATAAGACCACTATGTCCCGAAGGACCACTGTGTCCTGAAGGACCACTATGTCCCGAAGTACCACTGTTAATCCATCGACTCTTGGCATGCCAACTACATATAGCTCTCATAACACATGTCATGGGCAACACATGACATGGGCAACACATGACATGGGCATTACCTTTTATATCTTTTCACATATTCACGTAGGCACATAGTTCACTTTCACATAACATATTTCCATGTAATTCACATTCACTTATCACATAGCTTTTCACTTTTATTTGTATTTCTTTTCACATAGCTCATAGTCCTAATTCTTATCTCATAACACATGTTCGCATATACATGTTCTCATACAATCCCTTCATTCAATTATCACATACATAACATATCATATGGCATTCTAATAGAAACACATATGAGTCATATTACTTTTACATATATTTTATCATATATCTTATGATCACACGACCTATTATCATAAATACATGCATTTACATAGTTCACACATAAAGATTCATTCAACCATTAGACATATACAATTACTCATATATCATACATCTAACACCATATCACTACATGTTTATGCTTTAGTACTCATATCATATAATATCGAATTAGACTCATCGCAAGTCTTAATTCCTTAACATAACGTACACTTAATATCATGTACTCACCTGGTCTTCAATAACACTACCAAGCTTTTTCTCTTTCTTGCGTATCTTACTCTGACAACCTATCTGAACTTTTCTTTCGATCGAAGTCTACATAATCATATACTTATACTATCAGTATCCAATTGATATACTATAATCCATTACTTCTTAGACTGAAAGAAAGATTTATTACATTTCCCATTGAAGTGCATTGGTACATTCTACAGTGCATCGATGTATTCCTTAACATGTGCATCGATGCATTCCTTAACATGTGCATCGATGCACTATCCATGCATCGGTACACAAATTACATTCGATGTTTTCATTTTAAGGGGGTGCATCGATGCACTCCTTATGCATCGATGCACTAATTGCATTCGATGTTTATTTATTTGAGAGTGCATCGATACACATTGAAGATGCATCGATGCACACAACCCAGAAATTCCATTTTGAGCATGAAAATGTCTTACTTTGTCCTCAAATTCTACTTATTAACCTCTCCTTATACCTTAAAACTTATATATACATATGTAAACCTTCTTATAACACTATAACACTTCACCATCTCTCATAATTCACCATAATTCTTGAATCAAAAAATCAAAGAATTTCATCAAATTTTCCATGTGTTCTTAATTCAATTCTATCACCTCTAACTTCTTAATTAACCATTTGACAAGTCAAATCCATCCTTAGAACTTTAAAAACCTTTCTATAACAAAAGTTCATTTTTAAACTCTTAATAGAAACCCCCTTTTTAATTCTCTCATCTTGGTGTTTTAAGCTTACATAAGCTTTACTTAAGCTTACATAACACCCAAATAATCAAAACCTACTTAATATTCAAATAAACAACCATAAAAATCCAACTTACCTTTTGTAGCTAAACTCCACGTGAAGGAGAGAAAGCAAGAAGAAGAAAGAAAACTTCCAGATATCTCTCTTCCCACGTGTTATCTCCCTAAATAAGAGAGATAAAAATATCCTCCAAGCTAAATTACCATAATACCCTTATAATCCTTTCATAATTGCCCTTTTATCCAACACTGAAATATTCTTATTAAATCCTTAAACTTCTCAATTTTTCTAAATTGATCCCCAAATTACTAAAATTCTCATTTTAGTCACTGACCCGATTTTGGGATGTTACAAGTGGCATGTAATTTAATGAAATTGTGTATGTCATGTCAAAATGTAAATTTCAATATTTTGTAAATCTTAATTTCAAGTATTTCAGGGACTCTTGAATATGTAAACAAGGCACATGAATTTATAAAAAAAATTGTATGCCAATTTATGGATTTATGCAAATGATCTTGTTGAATTTTAAGGAAAAACTTTGGTAAACTTCTTTTATAGTTCGTATAACGTCATAGTCTGTTGGTCTTCAAATCTTACTAGATTAGGACGTTACATTTAGTGGTATCAAAATGTCAGGTTTAGTCGTTTCTAGGACTTGTGGGTTAAAGTCGGATTAGGGTTTATATACATGCATGCCTCTATAACTTTGAGATATAATTTTAAGTCTGAAATAGTCATAGTAACCCTCATTTTCTTACTTATTTCAGAGTATAAGTATGGAAAGTGACTCAAATCATAGCTAAGAAGGTAGAGTTGAGAGTCACGCCTCCTTAACATGTGACTTAGGGGATGAGTTCGTCCCGAATATTGAGACAAAATTTCCAGTTAACTCATGGGTCGATGAAGCGACATTATTTATAGATTTAACAGTTACCTTGAGACATATAGTGTGAGTCATCCCTAGGACTTCGGCCGTGCCACATTCCCTTCTAGTACCATATCAAGAATCATCGGTGGAGCGCCTACGCCGGTATAAGACAACTAAATTCTTCGGCTCAAGAGATGATGATATGGTTGTTGTAGATCAGTGGCTTAGAAATACCCTCAGTACACTCAGATAGTTACATTTGACTCCCAAGGAAAAATTGGAGTGTGTCGTCTCATTGCTTAAAAGTGATATCATTGATTAGTAGAAGACCATCGAATAAGCTCTGAAACCTCAAATACTAACATGGGAGCTATTCTTATCAAAGTTTAGAGGAAAATACATCGGAAAAACTCATATAGATAACTTGAGAAATTAGTTTCTCAATCTGAAGCAAGGCGACCACTCGGTAATAGAATATAAAGTAGAGTGGAGTTTTTTTGGTTGAACCGCTATGTACTGGAAATGATTCCGATATTGTATCACCGTTGTATGAGGTTTAGAGAAGGCATCCACCTCGATATCCTCACTCATTTCGCTATCGATCCACCTAAGTTTTTTTCAAATTGGTACGTCAAGCTAAGGTAGTTAAGAGAGTGATAGGGATGAGAGCTAGAGCATCTAAAACTGTTCCAGAGTAGACTCAATTGATAGTGGAGTCTTCGAGACCTTCTTAAATGCCAATAAAAAGGGCCAATGACTCTCAAGGTTCTTGGAGATCCCCGACCGGTCAGTCTAGATGACGGGGTCAGAGTTCAAATTTTGGGGGTAAACCAAGGCCTCATAGGAGACCGTTGGCGATTGTGTCAGTGGCTAGTTCTGGGAGATCATTGAGAGCGTTGTATCTCGACTGCTAGACTTGTAGGAAGAAACATCTTGAAGTTTGTCACTTTAGGAAAGGGGGATGTTATGGTTGTGGCTCCCTTGACCATTTTATCTGAGATTATCTTGAGACGTAGAGAGTTACATCAAGTCAGACACAGATATCAACTCAGTCTGCGCAGAGGGGTAAATGACCCTCTAAAGGTGGTAGTTATGCTTTTAGCCAGTAGAGTAAGGGTGTTGCCAAGTCTATAGATGGGTTTGAGTCGTGTGTAGCTTCTCGACAGTATGTGGTGAGAACTCAGGAGGAGTGCGACCCAACAAATGTGATCTCAGATATATTCATTGTGTTTTCCATTCTAGTTACAACTTTAATAGATCCAGGGTCTACACATTCTTATATATATTATAATCTAGCTCAAGATATAAACCTCCCAACCGAGAATTTAAAGATAGGGGTTAAAGTGTCAAGTCCGTTAGGGTTGGATGTTCTAGTTGATAAAATTCATCGTCATTATCCTATAGAAATCAATGGTCAGTTTTTCCCGTTGATCTTATATAATTACCTTTTAAAGAGTTTGATATGATTCTTGGTATGTTTTGGCTTTTGATACATGATGTAACCCTAAGATGTAAGGACAAACGACTTAAACTTAGAAATGACATTGAAACTAATCTGATTATGAATAGTGGAAAGCCTGGGTGTTCAAGAATAATTTCGGCGATCAAGGGTAAAAGAATGGTAGAGAATGGTTACGAAACTTTCTTAGACATGTGGTTGATACTTTGGTTGTCAATCCTTCAATTGAGAATATTAGAACCGTCAAGGATTATACGAATGTCTTTCTTGAGGAATTTCTAAGGTTACCTCCGGATAGAGAATTAAAGTTTAGCATTGAGGTGTTACCGGGTTTCGCTCCGGTGTCCATTGCATCGTACCACATGGCATCAACCGAGCTTAAGGAATTAAAAGTCCAACTTCAAGATCTTCTAGAGAAGGGTTTTATTCGACGGAATACCTCTTCTTGGGGAGAGTCGGTTATTTTTGTAAGAAATAAAGATGGATCGATGAGATTATGTATCGATTATAGATAGTGAATAAGTTAACCATCAAGAATCAGTACCCTCTCCATATAATATATGAATTTTTTGATCAACTTAAAGGGGCTTGTGTTTTCTCAAATATAGATCTAAGGTTGGGGTATTACCAGTTGAAGGTTAATGATCTCGATATATCTAATACGGTGATTCAGACAAGGTACGATTACTATGAAGTCTTTGTAAAACTGTTTAGACTTACCAACGTAACGAGTTATTCATAGACTTAATGAACTGCATTTTCTACATGTACTTAGATCAGTTCGTAGTGGTTTTCATAGATGATATACTAGTTTACTCGCGATCTAAGAAAAAACACGACCGACACATTCACATAGTTTTATAGACTTTGTGAGATTGTCAGTTGTTTGCTAAGTTTGGAAAGTGTGAGTTTTGGTTAGCTAAAGTATCTTTTTGGGTCATGTAGTTTCAGCAGAAGGTATTCTAGTGGATCCCCATAATCAAGCTGTGTTAGAGTGAGAACCACCGAAGAATGTGACGGAAGTTCGTAGTTTTCTAGGTCTTACAGGCTATTATCGTCGATTTCTAAAATGATTCTCTGTTAGATGCTCCTATGACGAAGTTATTTCAAAAGGGAGTTCCATTTGATTGGAACGGAAAGTGCCAGAAAAGCTTTGAGCAATTGAAGTCTATCTTGACGCAAGCACCAGTTTTAACCCAACTATAATCGGGTAAAGAATTCATAGTGTATAGTGATGCTTCTTTGAATGGTTTTGGGTGTGTCCTTATACAAGAAGGAAAAGTGGTAGCTTATGCATCCAGTCAACTCAAGTCGCACGATCGTAACTATCCTACCCACGACCTAGAGCTAACAATTATGGTGTTTGCGCTTAAGATCTAGAGACATTATCTATTTGGGGAAAAATATCATATCTTCACGGATCATAAAAGTCTTAAATATCTGGTCACCCAGAAAGAATTGAATTTAAGGCAACTTATGTGGGTAAAGTTGTTAAAAGATTATGATTGTGTGATTGATTATCACCCGGGGAAAGCAAACATAGTGGTAGATGCTCTAAGTCAGAAATTGATCTCAAACTTGCGAGCTTTGTTAGCATGGTTAAGGTTGACAGAGCAAGGAGGCTTGTTAGCAAAGCTTCAAGTATAACCCAAGCTAGTAAGTGAAATTAAGAGGTTACAAGGTTCAGATGATCGTTTGATGACCCATGTGGAACAAGTTTATCGAGGCGAAGCTCCAGGTTACGAGATAAGAGAGGGAGATATTTTGTACTTTAGAAGTCGATTATGTGTTTTTGTAATCGAATCTTTGCGTAGCAAGATCCTTCATAAAGATCACTGTAGTCCGCTCTCAGTACATCCGGGGAGCAATAAAATGTATCAAGAACTTCGACCATTATACTTTTGGTCGGGTATAAAAAGAGAAATGTTCGAGTTTGTGGCTAAATATTTAGTGTGCCAACAAGTAAAATCAAAACATCAAGTTCCTTTAGGATTGCTTCAACCGATTCATATTCCTCAGTGGAAGTGGGAGAGAGTGACTATGTATTTTGTGATCGAGCTACCTATGACTAGATGAAAGCATGATGCAGTTTGGGTTATTGTAGATCATTTAACTAAGTCAGCTCATTTTCTTCTAGTGCGGATGTATTCCACCCTTGAGAGGCTAGCACAGTTGTATAATCGTAAAATAGTAAGGTTATATGGGGTTCTAATTTCAATTATATCCAATAGAGATCCTCTCACTTCTCGATTCTGGAAGGTTCTCCACTAATCCTTAGGCACCAAGTTACATCATAGTACTACTTTTCACCATCAGACGGAAGGTCAGTCAGAGTGTGTTATTCAAATTCTTGAGGACATGTTTAAGTGCATGATTATGGACCTTGAGGGTAGTTGAGAGGACTATTTGTCGCTAGTGGAGTTTGAGTATAATAACAACTACCAGTTTAGCATTCAAATAACACCTTACGAGGCTTTGTATGGACGCAAGTGTAGGACCCCTTATGTTAAACTGAACTTAGCGAAGGAAAGTTAGTGGGTCCTGACTTGATTAGAGAGATTAATAAGAAGGTTCAATTGATTCAAAATCGAATAAAAGAAGCGTCTGATAGACAAATGTCATATGCAGATTTAAAACGAAAGAACACCGAGTTTGTTGTGGGTGACAAGGTAATTCTTAAAGTGTCTCATTGGAAAAAGGTGTTACGTTTTGGACGTAAAGGAAAGTTATCCCCGCGCTTTATTGGGCCATACAAAGTTCTTGAAAGAATCGAGCCTGTAGCATATCGGTTAGCCCTACCTCCAGAGTTGGAACGTATCCACAACGTGTTTCACGTGTCTATGTTAAGAATATATCGTCCCGACCCTTCCCATATCCTACTTGTAGAGCGAATTAAGTTAAGCCAAGAAATGTCGTATGAAGATAAACCTATAAGGATTTTAACAAATAATGTAAAAGAGCTGCGAAACAAAAGAATCCCTTTAGTGAAAGTGTTGATGAGGAATCACGATGTCGAAAAAGCTACTTGGGAAATCGAAGAAGATATACAGCTTCAGTATCCTCATCTATTCTGCGTAGGTAAATTTCAAGGACAAAATTTTTTGTTTGGAAAGGAGAGTTATAATATACCAAATCTTGGGTTAGTAGTTCGGGTTAACCCAAGACTTAAAGTTAAGTTTAAAGGACCCTATAAGATAGTTGGCCCAAGTTTAGTGTTAGTGGGCTATAGTCATGGCCCAAGAGAGTTATGGAAGGGTGATGAGTAATTGATGAAAATAAAAGTGAGGGACTAAAAATGTAGTTTGCCCATAGTTCAAATTAAGAGTTGTGAACCCATTTATTTTAAGAGTTTCCCACATGAAAGCCATCCCTCATTTCTCACCAAACACTCATCCTCTTATTCTTCTCCATCATCTCTTTTCTTTGTCATCTCCTAAGTGAAATTCTAAGGGTTCAAGTCTAGTTGTTTTGCCAAGGTAAGAATATTTTTTTTCATATTTCAAGCTTGAGTTTAAGCTCCACTTCTCCCTTTTCTTCATCATCTCCTAAGTAAAATTCTAAGTGTGTCAGAACATCACACTGTTAGACCTCGATTTCGACTATTCTCTCTATCTCTGTAATTACGAAGAAAATGAGAAACCATATCTGACGACACATGAAGAGATGGGAGAATGGGAAAATCATTAGGCCACATGCGCCAAGTCCAAGTCTAAGTCTAAGAAGAAAGCATCGTCGTCTTCTGCTTCCGCTTCAGCATCTACCGCTGAAGAGTACTATTATGCATCTCAAGTCAGTTTTGGTTTTTATCTTCTATTTCATACTTCAGCCGAGACTCGACCGAATTGGGTTGGAGGTTCATGGGATGCACCGCAATACACTCAAGGATCTTCCACAAAACATGCGATTACAAGTGAGTGAGACCATATCCTATACGATCACAAAAGCCAAGTCGAAGCAGTTACGACAATGATGTCGTCAAATGTCATAAATCCATCACCGCATTTCGAATGTGGATTGCACAGTGTGTTAAGTACACCACCTTGGCAAGACGAAAATGATTAGGACGACCAAGGCCTACGACCCCGGCGTACTCGACGAGCCTCGCGACATTATCATTCAACAACTCCTCAGCATCGTCAAGAACTTAGAAGACATAGATAATTTTTTTAAAATTTTCATGTAAAAATTTATTTATTGCAATTTTTCATTCACTTTGTAATTTGTAAAATAATAAATTCATTTTTCTTTTAATCTTATTTTTTTTAAATTTTACTTGGTCGAACGCGTCACCTCGAGGTGACGAGTTCCAAGTAGTCGTTGTTGCCCATCTGCCCGTTGACCAACGGCTAGAAAACACCTAGTATTTTTGAATTCGAATGAACTCGTCACTTCGACTTGACGAGTTCGTTCTATTTTTTTAAAAATTTAAAAATTTTATTTTTTTTAAATTCAAAAAATATTTTTAGAATAATTGTCACATTGGCTTGACGAGTCATTATAATTCCAATAAAATAATGGTCCATATAGGGCCCACTACGCGGGGACCAATTAAAAATATTTTTTTATGGTGACGAGTTCGGGTTGTATTGTAGCAAATGTCGTATTTTGCTAAATAAATTTTGGGTAGGCCGTAAATATTTTACCCGTTTGGGGTATTGGGCCAAAACATAAACTTTTTAGGGTTTTATATGTGTTAGTTCCACCACATTGCACGTTCTAATTTTTTAGGCTTGACACTCCTCATTTTAAATTCAACTTAGTTTTTGGGTTTTTTTTGGCCCAATACCCTTGAATATTATTTTTAATTGGTCATCGAGGAATGGTCCCCACGCGGGCCATTATTTTAATGTCGTTAATATGACTCATCACCTCGAGGTGAGGAGTCTATTAAAAAATTATTTTTTTAAAAAATACTAATTTTTTATAATTTTAAATTAAAAAAAGGAAAAAAATATAGAGATAATGAGTTCTTTCCAATTAAAAAAAATAGTCGTTTTATAGCCGTTGGTCAACAGGCAGATGCAACAGTTAATTAGGCAACGGGCACTTGGAACTTTTCACTTTGAGATGACAAGTTTGGGAGGATAAAAGTTAAAAAAAAATTAAAGAAAAATAAATTTATTTATATTTGAAAAAATACATAGTAAATAAATAATTGCAAAAAATAAACTGTTTATTGAAAAATTACAAAGAAAATTTATTTATATTTTCTAAGTTTTAGACAATGCTAAGGAGTGGTCGAATAATAATGGCATGAGGCTCGTCGAGTATGTCGGGGTCGTAGGCCTTGATCATCGTCGTCGTCGTCTTCACCTTACCGAGGAGGTGTACTTAATACACTCTGAGATCCACGTTTGAAATAAGGTGATGGACTTATTGTATTTGACGCCATCATTGTCGTTACTAATTCGACTTGACCACATGTGATATGGCCTCATTCACCATGTTCTGTCGAAGATGTTTGAGTGTGTTGTAGTGCATCCCATGAATCTTCAAGCCAAGTCGATCAAGTCTCGGTTAAAGTATGATATGGAGGATAGAAATTGAAACTAGCCTGAGAAGCATAATAATAATCTTCAGTTGCAGATGCTGAAGTAGAAGAAGATGACGACTATGTTTTCTTGTTGGACTTGGACTTGGTGCATGTGACCTGATGTTGTTCCCATTCTCCCCTCTCAATGTCGTGAGATATGGTTTCCCATTTGCCTTGTAATTTTCAAGATACAAAGAATGGTCGAAATCTAGGTCCAGAGGTGTATTGTCGTAATGCAGGGGGATCGATAGTTGTCACTGATTCCATAGTTTAATGTAGTAAGCGTGCTTCACCTGCCAATTTTCGATATGTTTCCCATGCGTATCAATTCTATGGAGTCCATCCATATCAACATTTGTGTATGAATCAGCTGATGTGACATAAACTATCACAATACCCTATTAACGGCATATCACTCAACAATGTCAAAATGTAATTACGGCGTCGTAGTACATCATAAATCGAACCTCTCAAAAAAATCACTGTGGCAATAACTGGTAGATCTCGTCGTCAATATACATGTAAATATTAAATATTAAATATCAAATGTATATGAAGATAACCTCTCAAAATGCAAGAAAACTGTAAATATTAAATATCAAAGTTAATATATATGAAGATAAAAAATTTCAACAAAAAAATAAAACAACAAATGTATTTCGCATATCGACCGACGATGTCAATCCTCATCCGTATATCTTACGCGGTGACACCCGACAACTTCGTCTCGATTATTTTATGACTATATCTAAAATAATTAAAATTAAAAAATATTATAAAAAAATTAAATTAATCAAATTCAAAAAAAAATAAAGTTAAAAAAACTATCTTGCAGCCCGAGGAAACTCAATCGAGGCTGATGTAATTGGCGTAAAAAATGAAAATTGATATTAAGCCCAGAACTGTAGCAATATCAGACATCCTGCTACATTGGCTTTTTGACTCAGCTGGACAATTGCAGCCTTTCAAAGCTCCCGGTATAGAAAGGCTAAAATCAACGATCCCCAACTAGTATTGCGACACTCAGTGAAGTCTTTCAAAATTCGCAGATACTGAGTGTGCGCAAAATTACCGAATTTATCCTGTAATAATACCCCTATATTATTTGGAGAAGATATGCTTAGGGCGCAAAAATAACTCGTCCTCGGTAGAGTCGTTAATCACTTGTAATTCGGGCTCTAACCACGTCATTCGTACCAGTAGCCCTTTATGACATCGGATGATGGCATTTTCCCCAAAACTTGATATATCAACATCGTGGGTTCATAATTGTTTTGTCTCGCCACGGGGCTTCATTCACAGGAACACTGAGATGGTAAGCGACGTCTTTCAAAGTAATCGTCACTTCACCACTCAAGAAATAGACTGTGTGCGTCTCGGGCCGCTAACGTTCGATCAGAAACTCAATCAACACCGGGTATAGCTTGAAGCCACGTACAAATATGGATGCAAATAGATTGGATTGTTGTAGATATATCAACATCCATTAATGCTACTCTTCGTATGTTATCCTGCGCTTACGAATACTCTGTTCTTCTTTGGATTGAAGTTCGATCGACGAAATATGGAGTTATCCATACGCAACATTTCTTATAGGGAAACCATTTTTTTGGGATTTTCACACAACATATGATTTTTTGTATTTTTTGGAATTAGGGTTTAATGAAAACTAAAACCCCAAACCCCTATTTATAGCTTTAGCCTAAACAACTATAAACGATTAGTTGGTTCAAAAATTCGGCCGAACTTGTCACCTCGAGGTAAGGAGTTCCAAGTAACCGTTGCATATGTCGTTGACCAACTGCTACAAAACAACTATTTTTTTTTAATTTGAAGAGGTGACGAGTTCCTCTTTTTTTTCTCTTTTTTGTATTTAAAAAATAATTTTTAATAAATTCATCATCTCGAGGTGACGAATCATATTAACGATATTAAAATAATGATCCATGTAGAATCCACTTCTCGGGACTATTTAAAAATAATATACAAGGAAACTCACACTTTGAGATGGCGAGTTCCAACTACACTATAGCATTTGTTGTATTCCCAAAATAGAAAGCGGGTAGCCTTCTTACCCAAAACAATTTACCCGCCAGGGGTATTGGGGAAAAAAAAGCCTAGTTTTCGAGGTTTGGGTTTGAACCAATGCTGATCTGATGTCGTTGGAAGTGGCACCTTAGCGAAAGGTAACCATCCAAGAAGACAACATCAAGCATGTGGGTATTGTACCCTATATTGATTATGCTTTAAGGGCAACCAAAAACATCCCCATTGCTCCCTTCCACGTAAAGCACTTGCTTAATCTACTATACTAACATCATACCCTTCATAATCCTCTCTCCATTTCACAGACGTATTTGACCCCTAAATTCCAATCACCCAATTAAACCAACTCCCCTAACTGTCATTTCTAAAAACATCCCATGCAAAGTACAGCTTCGTTCCAAGCTCCAACTATAACACCGGTCCTATTCCTCCATCAAGTCTCGATCTTTGGACTCGGATTTAAAACGTCAGGGCTGGTACTAGACCACAAAGAGAGAGAGAAAGAGAGAGAGAACATTATCTCGAGGATGGACCAGAAGCAGATTGCTGATGATTCCAGGGTGAGTAATTGGCTTTTCTTGTTTTGTTTTTAATATATAAGTTGATTATGTTGTGTACTGCAGGTTGATTTTCAGAAGCAGAAAAAGCAAGGGGCGGCCATGTGTGAAGAGGAGTGGAGGATTCGAGGAGAGCTGGAGAGTGAAATAGAACGAGAGCTGGAAGAAGAGATTAAAGAAGGAATATACCATCTGGCATTTAGATTGCACCGCCTTTATCAGCACAAAAGGGACAAAACACTTTCTGAGGTGAATATAAGTGTAAAAATGGAGGTTGGAACCAGAATTGAGATTAAAGAGAGTAAGAAAGATCAAAAGGGTCAGCCTGTTAGACGCCGGACCATGAGTTCAAGATCAAAAGGGTCTAGATCTAATGCTAAGAAGTTTGATTGGGCTAATAGTCTGAGAACAGGATGGGCTGATCATGACCCTGCAATTCTTAACAGGAAAACTGAAAGATCATACCAAGCTAAGCTACACACCAACAATGATCCTAAACTTGAAAACACAAGGAGAAAAGGAAACATGGGTGTAAATAACAAGCTTCTTGAGCTGGGATGGAAGTGGTAAAAGGAATTTGGTTTGAGTTTGTTTATTTGTTCATATACTGCATGTGAGTCTGCTATATCTAATACTGCCAATAAATGGGATATGTATAGTTTTCCAAGGATCACCGTACAAATGTTTGTTTTCTTAAAAATTATATGTACTCAGTGTAAATGTTGAATACAGAGACGTGTATGATTGAAAAGATTGTATATCTTAAATGTAATTGCTATAACTAGAAATCTCTAGGCAAATAATATTTCTTTTCATTTATGTGATCGCTCAATAAATTAGATTATATATATTACCGTACAAAGATTTAGAGAATATTGAGTTGGTAGAGTCCACACTAGGAGGGGTGTGGCATCCCAAATCAAAGGTTTTTTGGGAGACCAGATGGAAAGAGAGAGAGGGGAATATGGTAGGGGAATGCAACGTCATAGTCTAGTCCATGTCCAATTGTTCATATCAACGCCTCAAAACAACATTATAAAAGCAAAAGTTATGTCCATAAGGTGTAAAAATGAGCCTAACTTTGTTAGCTTTATCTTCCTCGGGGATTCTCTTTTGTTTTTGGTTGTTTGCTTTAGAAAAGGAAACGATCCAAAAGAATCTAGGGAGGACCCCCCCCCTTGGGTTACACTGGCTTGTTGTGCAGTATTATTTGGAGTCATATAGGACCCAAACCCACCCCAATCCGTCTCATACTTCGCACCCACTTCCTCCTACATTTTCATTTTCCACTCTCTCATTATTTTGCTTAATAAGAGAAACCCTAGCTACATTTATTTTTTATATTCATATCCGTGTCACGATATATATTTTCAAGTTTTAAGAACTATACATTCTAGTAATATCGTATCTAAATTTGAAACCTACGACCTCTTATTAAAAATAGGATACATTTTACTATTAAATATATAATATATCTTGCCCAAACTAAACAATCTCAATAGTTAAAAAAATGATTATTATTCTTTAAGTTTTTAAATTCGAATACGACGTCTACAAGAGTATATGAACATTTATTGTCAAATAATTAAAAATCTTTCGAAGTGATAGATTATTTTAAACAATGTAATATATCTTGTGTTCTACCCAACATTTGTTTGCAATTTATTTACTTTTATGTGAATTACGTACATACCCTATTTATTTTTAATAGTTTAAAAATAGTAAACTGTATAAACGACAAAACACTTAATAATTTTGCGATCTCAAAATCTTAAACTCAAGAATTTAATGAAACTGAAACACTCACATCAATTGATCCAAACGCTTGAATTTTTTTTTTAATTTTTTTTAAGAGAAAATGATAAGTTATCCCTTGAGGTGGTATATATAACATTTAAAATGATAAGTACCCTACTAACGTATTTTACCAAAGATGATGAGAAATCAAACTGTTTAGGATTTCAACATAATCCGTCCAGTAATCATAAAAAGAAACCCTTTTATATTAAATAAAAAAATGAAAACCCTAAATAACTGGGTAATTTGCTGTTTTTAGATGGATCACACAAAGCGTGTATTCAACTTGAACATGAGTACATGGAAAAAATGTACACATCAAATAATATAGTTTTTTGGGGACTTATTATGCAGTCTAAGTAGAAAAAAGAATATATATATATATATGATCTAATTTCGAACAATTAGGTCTGCATGGTACATACATTATCAAAAGACTAATTAATAAATTTTGAATAAATACTAATCACTCCCCGTCATTAAAGAAATGCAGTTTTTAACTTGGTTTTGAACTCTAGAAACTGATGTGAACCCAAAGCTTTGAATCAAGTATCCAAAATCAAGAGTAAAGACAATGCAACATATTAAGTAGGAAGAAGATGATGAATCACAGTCGGATGCAATTAATCTTTTGACCAAAGACAATGGACTGGACCACACAGTTATGCAGTTCCCATACATACAAGCATATGCAGCTTTAACCGATACTGTGGTTAAAATTCCCGAATCAAGCAAAGTGTTCTGCATATCTTGTTGGTAAAGATTTGGACACTAGAGGATTTGCAGCAGCTAAATGGTCAAAAAAATCAAGCACACCTCTCGTCTTAAAATCTTACCTTTTAAAAGGAATCATATCCCTCTTTTACCTGTCATGTGGTTTGAATTCTGACATAACAGCTCACCCAGCAAATAATCCCAACTCAACCACTAAACCAAACAGAACCTGACCAACAATGGTTGTAAAAACTAAACAAGTGCATTCATTCTCATGCCAAAGCACATATATCAAGGCAGCTGAAGATTTGCTTAAACAAAAAGGTTGGGTTAGAAGAAGCTAAATATCTACCATTAACTCTTACATGCAGATAAATTCACGTACAAAAGGTTAACTAATTAGGTTTTTAGCAAATGTTTAATACTTGATACAAGGATAATCTTGATTAGTCCCCTCCCTAGCGGCCTTGCCTGTTAAAGCTCAAAAAACACCAGTTAAAGCTCTTCCATGTTCAGGCCTCTTTCATTTGCATTGCATGTCTCTCCACTTAGCCTCAATGCTCCAATATCTAAACCCATTTTCACATTCAAACATGTATTAGGATTAGAATTAACATTAAGTAAATATGATTAATAATTACTAAAAAAGTACCAAATGTTAGCCCTCCTTGAGAAATCTAACTTCTTCTTTTTTCAATTTAGTTTTGCCTTGACTTGAAGAAGCTGTTTTCTAGGGTTTCTTACCTAGAGTGTTCTTGTTGTTATGCATCCATACTTTGAAGACGTGCCTTTTGATCCCAGTTTCATTGCAGAACTGTTGAACTATGGCTTCATCGTGTTTCTGAATCCGCCACCCTAGCCTCTCAGCCAACGCCGCCATCTTCTCCTTCTGTTCCGGCGTGAACTTTGTCCTAAACCTCTTCCTTGAACTCGCCTGATTCGAAACATCCTCTTGATCTTCCCGGCTGTTTCCTCCGCCGCCTCCTGATATCGAAGGTAGAGCCAACGGCCTTTGCTGTCCCGCCACGTGGAGGTACCCGGTTGGAGGTCTAAAGTAAGGCGTGAATTGCGGTGGTTGGTGGTGGTGGTGATGGTGGAAGTAGAGATCCGTCATGGGAACGGAGTGTGGGGAGCCGAGTTCCGTTTCCTTTCGGTGGAAGTTACGGTGGCAGTTACAAGCTGCGCATTTGAGAGCGTCGAGGGTACCTTCAGTTCCAGCCGGCATGAACTCACAGCAACCGTCGACGGCGTAACCGCCGATTCCCACCGCGTGGTTCTTCAAACACTCTCTATACCTAGGCTTCCTCTGCAGCTGAGCCGCTGGAGTTATTGAACCCGGTTCAACACCCGACATTTTGGCTGGAGATGAGTTTCCAAGCGAGTCATAACTCGGTGCAAAACCCATCTCTTCTTCTTGCTCCTCTTGATCCTCAAACTCCATTTCTCCCACCAAAGAAAAAAAAAATTTACCCCCAGAAAGAGATTTAACAAAACAAAAAATAAACCTTTTCTTCCCTATAGAAGACAAAGAAGATAATAGGAACAAATAAATGTGACCGTAATATTTTCCCCCTTGAACCTGATTTTTTTTTTTAACAAAGGATCCTTCTTGATTACTCTCCCGTTCCAAAAAAATATAATAATAATCTTTAACCTCTCATCTGATTGATTTTTACAGAACTGTAAAATACATGGGGCGGGTTTTTAAGAGAAGAGTGGGTACAGTGAAATAGCAGGCCTGAGGTTTGTCCACTGTTGGGTACAGTTTGCAGAGCGGACAAATTAATGGAATCCAAGTTCACGCGCTTTCTCTCCGCACTGAAACTTACGTTGTAATTAATTTCGTGGATTTGGATGGGACCCTTTCTATTTTTTTCTCGTTGCCGAAAGTCAGGACCTCAAAGTGAGGTCAAGTGGCGCGTGAGACGGCGCGTAACCTTGTAGTACGGAGGGAAGGAGTTTGGTGTGGAAGAAGATGGGACACGGAATTACTTGGAGGAGCAATAAATTGTCGGCATTAAATGCAAAGCTTGGGCAAACCTCTGACGTGTGCCAAAGTTTCCGACATTGGTGGTGACGCGCTGTTGGCGTCAACATGCAATTAATATCCCGCTGTGTTCTGTAAGAGAGAGAAAATTAAGGAGGCAAAAGTAGGAGCTCAATGGGGTTATTAATACTCTCCTGTGATTCGCGTGGAGGGAACGTGCTTAGAAACTCATTAGTGGGGCGGTTGTCTTAGGAGGTTGAAAGAGTAATTTTACCTTACCAAGCCATGCAGGCATGCACACACCGGGATGATGGGAGATATTTTCTCTTTTACTTTGTTTCTTTCCTTCATCATTTTTTATTAAGTTCATAAATTAATATATTTTTAAACACTTTTAATTATTTTATAATGAATATTCAATAGTTGTTGATGTTTAAATTATAATCTCTAAAGAATAACGATTCATTTAATCACTAAGATAAGTTGTTTTACTTTTCTTCATCATTTTTCAAATAAAAATTGTTTTGAAGATGAAATTATTTTTTTTCTTCTTAAGTTTCTTTTGGAAAAAGTAAAATAATATTAATCAATTCAATTTTCATAATTTTTTAACTCAAATAAGTTTTATAATTAAAATTTTACTTTATCTATTTCTGAAGCCTAAAACGTGGGCAGAAGTGGGTATGATTGAAAATTTTGAAATTGATAGATTTAATTCATTACTAGACGGTTTATAATCTGTTGCATTAAAGCCTAATAAATGGTGGGAGCAACTACTTCACAAGAGAGAAGGTGTCCTAGTATAAATTATAGTAAGGAGGAGCCTTACAATTCCTTGGTATGCATTCATTGTCTTATTGCCTCTCCTAGGTAGGTTAGTAGTGAAGTCTAAGTTAATATTGTGAAGAATTCAAGTGGATCCCATTTGCTACTTATGTATGGGGAAGTAGAAAAACTAGTGAAAATCCTTACAAGTTGCAAGAGATGTCAAGAAGTTAAAAGAACAAGCGAATACTGTTGGCCAACGTTTTATTGAGAAATTACATCATTTAAAAATTTGTTTAGTAAGAAAATATCATTTAAAACCTAATAATTTTTTTTTTAAAATCCTAGTCTCTCTCTTTCTCCTACTCCTTTTCTTCTTCTTCTTTTTGCTTTGAGTTAGTGTCGTTTTATATAGATTAGACTAACTTCTTCTTTGTTGATTTTGTTTAGCCGGCGACGACACCAATTTTAATGCTGGTTATCAATCGTCAGTTTTTTTTTTAATATAAATAATTATGTCTTTCTGACACGTTTATTATTGTATTTGTGGTATGTTTATCTTTACATTTATGGTATGCTTTTCTTTTTTTCTCGGATACGTTTTTCATTTTTTTTCTTGGTCGTTCTTTATGTATTTTTTAAAGTTTGATTTGACGACACCACGACTGATAAAATGACGCTTATTTGAAATCTTGTTGATCTTCCCTGCTAGGGACATTCGATTAAATTTGGATGTGCGATTTGTGTTTGTTGATAGTTACTATGATGCTTGACTCTAATTTTCGATTCTCAATGGTCTTTCAATAACTTTCTTTTGTGGTTCATTTACAGTACAATCAGATTTGTTTGTATCTATTTTTGTTCAAGTCTTTTAGTTGGGTTTTTAGCCTTTTCCATTTATGATTCTTATATGATATAAAGTGGTTAGTTTCAATGTTATAGGAAAATGACCAAATTATGTATTTAGTTTACGATAATAATTGTTAACTCTTATTGTAAATTTGGATATTTTAACTTTTTAATAACACTAGCGATTTCTATTAAAAAGAAAGCTATTCCCACTGTCTCATAAAAGATGTCTATTATTAACTTTTTTTTATCAATTGTTCTAAACTTTGACTAATTATTATTTAAAATTTATTATCAATAAAAATATGTAAAAATGTATTTTTAAAACCTTTAATCAAGTAGTTTTCAAATATATATTTTATAAAATTTAATTATTTAAAATAATCAAGATTAAAGTTTAATTTTTTTGACTTTTTTAAAGTCAATAAGAGACTTTTTTTTTTTGGGACGGAGGGAGTATTTAGTACATCAACTAAGCAATCTTAGTAGTTAAGAGATTGTTGTTATTCCTTTAGGTATCATATTTGAGAATTGCATATTAGGGGTATTCATAATATGGTACTCGGACTTCTCGGGTACCCGGTTCTATGGGCATCACATTTTTCGACCCATGTCTCAATCTGTGACTATTAGGTACCCAGAATCGGATACACGTGAAATCCGAGTACCAGTACAATCAAGTATCGAATATTAGTTAATCTTTTTTACTTTTTTATTTTTTTTAAATCACATAGTAAACACATAAAATTTAAAAGTTCATGATCTATACACAAAAATTAGTGATTTAAAATTAATTTTAATGATAAATATTTGGATATATATGTATTAAAGTATTTCAAAAATATTAAAAACATTAATATCAATCGTGATTTTTTCCTTTAGAAACTCATATTGACAATTAATAAAATTAGATTTAAAAAATTTAAAACTTAAAAGTACATAATACAAACCTAGAACTAATTTAAAGACTTAAATTTAGTTTTAAGGTAAAAATATTAAGGAACTTAAAATAAAAATATAACTTAAAATTAAAATTAAAAAATATATATTAAAACTACTAGGTCAGGTACTCGGTTATACAAAATTCTCGACCTAGTCTCGAACCAACTCTCTAGGAAAATCACGGGTCGGATAACTTTTTTAGAAAACTACCCAAATTTTTAGGATTCAGGTCTACATATCAATCTGATCGGATAGTTTTGAACACCCCTATCATGTATGTAAAGTGTATGAGCGTTTATTATAAAATGATTGAAAGACTTTGGACAAATATTATTTTATATTCACTAAAATTTAATAAAAAAAAGCTACCTAAGCATCGAAAGCAATAATGAAATTTCAGTATTCAAGGTTTCCCATTTCAGATAAACTTTGATGATGATATTTTTTCGTAACGGTTCTTAAACCTTGAGATGGTGTGAGTCGACTTAATTTTTAAGTTTTAAATGGGGTGAAGTTAAAAAAATAAGAAATTTAAAGTTGTCATGGATTTTTTTGGTTAGATAGGTTAAATAATTAAAAATGCATTTTTAAAAAAATTGAGAAAAAATCTTTTAAAATATGAAAATAGTCCGCGTTAATTAATAATTCATTTTGAAAAGGATTCAATAGTAGATTATGAGTGGGAAGGATGAGCACTCCACAACACCAAAATTAATACCTAAGTATACGTCGTCTAAATACGACAAAATCTAATATATATTTAAATTATGATCATTTTATACATTCAAATTTATTTAACTTGAGTGAGATTTATTAAAAGGTGTTTAGTTTAGTAATTCAAAAAAACGTTTAATTTATAAAATAATTTGATTCATTCGGGTTTATTTAAAAATTATGTCCTTTTAATTTAAAAGATTAATGAAGATCACTATCGTCAATTCCTTAAACTAAAAAACATTGACTTAAATTTTTTTGAAAACTAAACCATAATAAAAAGTGATTGTGATAAATATGACGAATGTCATGGTTAGGAAGTATAGATGCATGTATTTAAAAAATATTTAATAATAATATTTTTAAGAAAAATATTATTAAAATGATATCATATTGTACAAATAAATCTCGAGAACACACTTGCCTTATAATCAGAAGATTTTTTCATGTATTCTCTGCACAAAGAGTCATTGCCTTGGTTTTTACTTAATACTAGAAATGATATAATATTACATTAAAAATTCTTTTTTAAAAACATTCGAAATAAAATGATAAATTTTTGTACGAATAATCATCGAAAATTCATTTCTCTTATAGTTGAGAGAATTTTCCATTGATTTCCATACAAAATTTCATTGTCTTGACTTTTATTTAATATTAAAAACAATATAACATTACATTAAATATTATTTTTTTTAAAAAATTAATAAAAGAGTATCTTTTTGTACTAACATTCCTCATAAACGTGTTTTCCTTATAGTAAGGAAACTTTTCATAGATTTTCACATAGAAAGTTATTATCTTGATTTTTATTTATTATTAAAATTAATATAATATTATATTAATAAAAAAAATTCGAATATAAAAGATTTATTATGCGCGAACCGCCATCCGCAACACACTCCCTTTTAATTAAGAGACTTTTCCATAAGTGCCCTCTACAAAATAAATTTACCTCAAAAATTTCAAGTATCATGTGTATAAATATATATACATATATATATATTCGAATATGTAAAATAGAAAATAATAAAAATAATTATAAACGTTATAAGATTTATGTAGTAACATAAGGTACGACACATTATATATATATAATTAATAAGTTAAAAAATGTTCAAAACTGAACAGTGATATGCATATTTATAGTACATGCTTGTTTTTTTTTGTCGAATAATATAAACAGTTAAATTATTTGAGAAAATAAGGTAAGTAGAAGTCATTTTGAGTTCTACGACAGAATTTATCACGTTAAGATAATGAGTTTTAATAAAAAAATATTTGATTCAAACTCGTTATATTAAGTTGACGAATTTTAATAAAATATAATTTTTTATTAAATTTTATCACATTAGATAAAAAATTTACTGAAAATATTTTTATTAAAAATAATTACTTCATCGTGACGAGTTCTAAATAAATTTTTATATATCTTATTAAATTTATTAATTAAATTGTTAGTCCTATTAGAGGGAAAAAACCTACATGCTTTTTGTAGGCACTCAATTCCTTTCAGAAGAGTTAATAATTAATCTTGGAATCTGTCACACAATAAGACAAAGCTCATTCGAATGGAATTTGTTGATTGAGAGTTAGTGCAATCGTGGATAATAGTCAAATTATGGTTTAATTAGTCCCGAATTAGTTTCATACATTTCAGATCAGATTTAAAATTCAACTTCCAATTACAATCCCATTACATTTACAAATGAATACCCAGTTTTACCCATAAACCCAAATACAACTTGTCACTAGTCCATTAACCTCAAAAAGGCCTAAACCAAAGGCTCAATGCCAAAGCCCATAACAATCTCGATTGTTGGAAAGCCCAATCATTTTATAAAATATTTCTATGAAATAATGCATAAATAACTAGATACTTATCACTTAAGGTAAAATAAATTTAATATTTTTATTTTAACTTTTAAATTATATTATTTATTTAAATTATACTTTTATCAAATATTTTAATTATACCTAATACTTAATTTTAAGTAATACATTAAATACATTTTATAATTTAAATTTAATAATCAATTTTTAAAATTTAATCTTCTAACACTTACTTTTCTTCATTTCGAATATTGTCTTAATTAGAATACCATAAAAACCTAGTTTCATTTAAAAAAATTATATTTTCTATCTTAAATTATTAAATTCTTAATCTCAAAATTTTATTGTAGGTATTGTTAATACATATTACGGATAGTGGTAAGTCACAAAATATCTTTGCAAAAGAATATAGGAATAATCTCAAACTTCAAATATAATGGTACATACAATTTTATTCAAAAATCACCTATCAAAATAAAAAAGTATCATTCTAGCATCTGAGTATGTACCAAACGAGCACCCTTTCTAACAGAACAAGGCGGAAGTGTGTTTTGTGAAATACGCTTGATGATGTGACACAAAAGCGAGTCCTGCAGGATGCTTTACCAGAGTTTTCGCTTAGGTGGCACGCCAGCTGAAAGGCGCATTATGCCAACCGTGCCTTCCATATTGCCCAATGTTTCTACCCAGCCTTCCCGCCTAGCTTACTTGCTAAGCACCTCCCCACCCCCTATATAAATCCCTCCCTTCCCTCAACTAATCACACCAAAAATTATCATAATCTCATCTTTATCTTAATATTTTCTTTCAAGTTGGTTCAAATCGTTGTCGGAAAAAGTTTCTGAAGGTATAAATTTGTTTTTTATTCCTTTAATATATTTATTGAATATTTTATATTTTATTAATTAATTGTAATTACTATTTTTTTTATTTTGTGTAGTTGTAAAATGAAAGGGAAATAATATGGAAAATGGAAACCAATGGTCGTCCCATTCTAATTATAAATATAATTAATTAACGTTTTGATTTTTTATTGTGATTCATGTGCATTATTGACTACCTTATCTTCTGTTGTGTTTTCTATAGAAATATATATATATATATATATATATATATATTTAAAAAATATTTCTTACTTAAATATTATTTTTTGAATTCAAATGTGATTTTAGGCTAACGATTTAAGTACAAACGGTTCTCTTATATGAAGGTCTTGATATATTATTTGAAATAAGCGTTGAATGTCGGGTGGTAGAGAATCAAGCAATGAAACTCAATAGTGATTAAAAGCAAGTATCTTCGCTAGTCAATCAGTCACCATGTTACATTCTCGTGGGATCCAAGGAAAATTTTCTACTAATTCATGTGATTAGATAGGATCGAGTGGGATTTCTTTAGATTATGAGAGGGCACATCTTTGGCGTTAATATAAATCGATCTAAGCCATTAATTTACGAGAGATCAACTATAAATATAAAGGCTCTCCACCTCTTTTGTATCACATTCCATCCATTCTATTTTCTTTTTGTTATTTTGTTCTTTGTTTTCTTTGTTTTTGTTCTCTCTTAGTAGTTAGAATAACCACGTTGATGCTTAAGTTTTTGCATCTATCGAAGCCTTGAGGATCCGACGAGATCTTTAGTAAGTTTAGGTTCTCACAAAGCTTATTTTCACGCTTAGTTAGGCACCCAAGTGATCAAAGAATGTCCAAAGATATCTAAAACGACGCTCCGACTAGACCGAAGTTTTAAGGACATGACACTATATATACCCCTCCTCGCTTCTTGTTCTTAAACCTCAAATTCTCTTAAGCCTTCAATTTCGCTTTGTTTTCTTTTTAAATAAAGAACTCTCATCAGGTTCGATATTTTTACGATCATGTCTCGAGTTGAGGATACGGCGGGAGCACATCGTTGCCATTAATTTTGTGAAAATGACTAGTGTTTTTAAAATATTTATTGAATATTTTATCGAGTGAATTCTTTTTCTTGGTATTAAATCAAACAAATAAAAGAGATACATATATAGTACAAGAAATACAGTAGTAGGAAGCTAAATTATACAGAACGGAGTTGTCTTGACATACAAAACCTAATAAACAAACTATCACGTAATCTAGAGACTTCCGAACACAGAAGTTGAATCTGTCAATGCACTTTCCTTGGAGCTTGTCACCTCCTCTAAATCGCTTCTGTTTTTTCACATGAAGATATTAAGTAACTCTCCAGCAAGTTCTAACCTGCATCTCATCGACGAATAATCTGTAAATGATAACCAAAGCATGTTCGACACTTCTTCTAGACTTATTCTATAGAAGATAATAGGATGAAGAAATATATGACTTACTGTTCTTATTGATATGGACAATATATATACAGATTATGTGAGCACAAAGGAAGGAAAATAACTACTAATAAAAAGGAAACAAAATAAATTGAGTAACTGCCAAATACTACAAATAATTACAAAGAAATATTCAAACGTGAAAATCCCTTGATTTTCTCCTTTGACTTTCTCAACTTGATTGTATATCCTTATCAAATCCCTTGATTTTCTTCTTTGACTTTCTCAATTTGATTGTATATCCTTATCATGCCCCCGCGAGATGGACGACTGTGAAGCAAGTCCAATCTTGACCTTGAGAGAGTCAAACTGATGACGAGCAAGAGGTTTGGTAAGAGCGTCGGCAAGTTGATCAGCTGTAGAGATGTGTGACACTTGAAGCAAACCATTTTGAACTTGTTCTCGGATAAAGTGATAGTCAAGAGCGACATGTTTCATGCGCGAGTGGAAGACCGGATTGGAACAGAGATTTGTGGCACCAACATTATCACAATAAATAACTGGTTGTTGGGGAAGAGTGACACCTAGTTCCATAAGGAGAGAGCAAATCCATCGAATTTCAGCAGTTGTGGAGGCCACCGATCGGTACTCCGCCTCAGTGAAAGAGCGAGCCACTGTACGTTGTTTCTTGGAGCTCCAAGAAATAGGATTGTGACCGAGATAGACTATGTATGCACTAGTGGAGGTGAAATCGTCTTTGTTACTGCCCAATCAGCGTCTGAAAAGGCATGAAGTGCTAGTGGGGAGGTGTGACGTAGTGTGATGTCGTGCTCTAAAGTGCCACAGAGATACCGCAGTAGACGCTTGACCGCATTCCAGTGGTCACTGGTTGATTGATGCATAAACTGAGAGAGTTTGTTCACTGTATAGGCAACGTCAGGCCGAGTGAGAGATATTTGAGGCTACTAACAATTGTTGATACTCGGTCGGATCAGATAGTGGAGTCTTAGATTGTAAAGTGAGAGTCGAATAATTGCTAGTGGTGTAGGAGCAGGCTTGGCTTCAGTCACGTGAGTTTATTAAGGAGATCAGCAATGTATTTGCGTTGACTAAGGAAAATACCATTGTTGTTGGAGGTGACTTCCACTCCAAGGAAGTATGTCACGGGGGCCAAGGTCATTGAGAGAGAAGCGCTGAGAGAGTTGTTGAATGAAGGCATGTATAATGTTAGTATTGTGCCTAGTGATAATGATATCGTCGACATAGACTAGAAGATAAAGAGTGGTGCAACGATCGTTGAAGATGAATAAGGAGGTGTCGGCAACTGAATTGGTAAAGCCTGATTGGAGAAAAATTGGCGCAACTCATGGTACCAAGAACGGGGAGCTTGCTTGAGGCCATAAATAGCCTTGCGTAGCTGTAGACACGATAAGGATGGTCACGATCAATGAAGCCCAAAGGTTAAGATATAAATACATCCTCAGTGAGAGTTCCCTGAATGAAGGCATTGTTGATATCAAGTTGTCTGAGTGACCAACCCTGACTAACCTCAAGGCTGAGAACAAGAGGTGATACTGAGGGGTCGAGAGGTGCATTAGGGTCATTGTGAGGAGACGAGGGCGGTTGGTCACTAGTAAGGTCACACTCGGTTTCACTAGAATGATTGGCGGGCTCTGGTGTAGGTGTGACGCGTGTGGCATTGTTTTGAGCTGAGTATTGGGGTTGGCTTCGGCGGTAGGAGCAGACATCTGTGGGGGAGGAGCAGACATTCAAGGATGGTGTTGTAGCGACTGGTAAAGTCATAGAACACCACTCAGAAATGATGGATGGAGTGGCACGAGAAAGAGAAGTTTGAGAAGTGGCAAAATAAAAAATGGACTCAACAAAGCGGACATATTGGAAAGTGTATAGACGAGCAGTAGATGTGTGAAGAAAGAGATAGACACTTTGAGTGGGGGAATACCCGACAAAGATGCAAGGAGAATAGTGAGATTCGAGTTTGCGGGAAATGTATGGGCGAAGCCAAGGATAGCAGAGACATCCAAAACTTCGAAGTTTGGAGTAGTTGGGAGATATACCAAAGAGTTTGAGATATAGTGAAAGGTGGTTTAAAGTTGGTGTAGGAAGGCGATTGATGTGGTAGACGATAGTATAAAAGGAAAAAGGCCAATATGATACATGCATGGATACATAAGTAAGGAGAGAAAACTCGTTTTGACAATGTGACGATGACGACGTTCAGAGTACTCATTGTGTTCAGGAGTGTGAGGTGGAGAAGTGAGATGTGAGACTCCATTGATAGTTAAGAATAAGAGAGAGCTTGATATTCCCCCCATTATCAGAATATAGAGTTATGATTGAACGATTAAAGAATTTTTGACGAGGGCCTTGAAGCGCCAAAGACATCATGTGTGTCAGATCTGCGTTTGAGGGGATAAAGCCATATATATTTGGTAAAATGGTCGACAAATATAACATAGTATTTGAAGTTATCAACAGAGTAGACTGGTGATGTCCATATATTAGTAAATATAACTTCAAGTGGTGAAGAAGTGGAGAGAGTAGAAGTAGAGAATGGTAATTTATGACTTTTATTGCATTGACATAAATTGCAATTAAAATTGAAATTGGAAGGACGAGAGACATCTAAATGAAACGAAGATAATATTTTTGAATATTGACAAAGAAGGATGACCTAGCCTACAATGCCACTCGGGCAAAGTGGTTTTGACACTGGAAAAGGCGATTAAAGGTGACTGAGTAGTGGAGAGTGGCCATTCATACACACCATCCTTAGTCTGACCCTGCAAAAGGATTTTCCTCATACGAAGATCCTTCACATGAAAAGAAAATGCTAAGAACTCAATAGAAGTATTGTTGGATTTGCAAAATTGAGAAATAGAAATAATATTACGTTTCATGGTGGGAACACATAAAACATTAGATAGGGAAAATGAGTAAGAGGGAGTGGTAAGAGAGGTGGAACTAGTGTGTGATATGGGGAGTCCAGAGCCATCGCCGATCATAATTTCATTTGTTCCATCATAAGGATTGTGGAGGGCAAGATTGTTGTGGTCAGTTGTGACATGATGTGAGGCACCACTGTCAAGTAGCCATGTAGTGTTGGAGGGATGGGTGGTGGCAACATTCGCTTGAGCTTGCCTAGGAGACGGTGGTTGATACTGTGATGAGATGTTAGGACGAGGAGGTGGTTGAGCATGTGGAAACTATTTCGGAATAGAGGACAGCTGGAGACTACATGACCTTGAGTACTACACCATTGGAAGCGACCAAGGAATGGACGAACATGAGAACGATTGTCTCGAGTGTTGCTGGGAGAACTTCTTGTGATATCTTGAGTGGGTATGGATATGAAACCAGGGAGCCGAAGAGTCTGATTGGTAGCGACCATGGAGTAGAGCGAACATTAGTGAGATGAGCTGATGCCGGTAGAGGTGAATGACTTATCTTGTTACAGAGTGACAGTTATTTATTGATGAGTTTTTCATGGAGTTCATCAAAAGAGATGGTGGAATCACGACCATTGACAGAATCAATGATAGACTGATAATTTTTATCAAGGCCTTTAAGTACTTTTTCTATTAGATCTTCATGGTCAAGAGGCTTACCGATAGTGGCAAGTTCGTCGGCCTGCATTTTAATGGACTGCATGTAGTCTGTAATGGATTGAGAACCTTTGGTAATATTTTTAAGATGGTATTTGAGTTGCTTGATATGGCCACGATGGGAGAGCATAAGTGTTGGCAAGGACTTGCCATGCTTCATAGGAGGTTTTAGATTGGGTGATGAGAGGAACTAAAGAGGGAGAAAGAGTGTCGACAAGTGCTCTAAATAATAGTTTGTCTTGACATAACCATGTCTGGTATGCAGTGTTAATAGAGATAAATTATTGGTTTGGTGTTGGGTTGAGGAGCAGGGTAGGATCCATTAATAAATTTTTGTAATTCATAGCCTATGAGATTGGCTTTCACTTGGGTCTTCCAAGAAAGATAGTTGGCGGGTGTGAGTTTAATGGAGTTATGGATAGTGATCATGGTTAGCGGTTTTGTGGGTTCTTGGGCATTGGGGATGATGACTTGGTTATTCTCATTAGCCATTGAAAATAAAAAAAAAGGATGAGAAGCTTGCTAGAGATCAAAGAGCAAACCGTGGTTGTGATACCATAAAGAAGATAATAGATGAAGAAATATATGGCTCATTATTCTTATTCATATGGGCAGTATATATACAGATTATGTAAGCACAAAGGAAGGAAAATAACTACTAATAAAAAAAACAAAATAAATTGAGTAACTGCCAGATACTACAGATAATTACAAAGAAATATTCAAACGTGAAAATCCCTTGATTTTCACCTTTGACTTTCTCAACTTGATTGTATATCCTTATCAAATCCCTTGATTTTCTTCTTTGACTTTCTCAATTTGATTGTATATCCTTATCATATTCTGATATTGGAAACTGTGATAGAGTAGACCATATATTATCATACATGTGTTCATGAAAATGAGTCTCTGATCTGGATAGGTTGGCAGAATCTAGAGACTTTAATCAGATTCTTTAACATAATAACAGTTGATAGTTGACCATATATTATCACTTGTTTCTTCCTCTCTACCACGTAAGTGTAGTCTGCACTCCATTGTTGAAGACCTTTTGGTTCTAACACGATAAAAGTTTTGAAAGGAAACCTGAATTTAGGATATTAAGGCAAGATTGAATTTTCAAGGGACCAAATATATCCCACAAATTTTGGAAAACAGAATACATGGTTTACGAGAAATTATTAGGTGAACCTTTTTCCCTCATCAGCAATGATCCCTGACCAATAATATCATGCCAAATAAGAATCAATTTACATGTAATTAATATTTTGTCAACACATCATTCCAACTCAGCATTCCCTTTTTCCTTTCTTTAAAAAACATTATCTTTCTCCATTATTATTCTTCTATGTGCTCATTTCTCTTCAACAATAAAATAAATTTTCATTACCTTTTAATCCCAAAAAATATCTCATAGATACTTAAATTCAACAGTGGGTTCTTTAGAATTTGATATTTTCTTATGTTTTTGTTTGGTTCTTAAAATTTTACTATTCATTTTTATGATCTCTTCGGTTCTTCCATCAATTTATCACTTCTTTAAATAGATTTTCTTTTATTATTGCTACATTATTATGTTGTTCTTTCAATTTCTTTGATATGTTGATGGATTCTTCCATCTTTTTTTTTATTTGACATTGTTTCTAATTTATAAAGTTTGACGAAATTGTTGTTATTTTTCGTAAAGATTTTCATATTATTTGATTTATTGTGATTTTCGAATTTGAAAAATCAATAATAATTCCTTAGAAAATTGTATTACGAAAAGGAAGGAGCACAAGTGATACGGGTTGGAGATTGAGGAAGATGATCTTGTCGTTGCATTTAAAAGACCAACAAACTCATTCTACCTTCTTCTTTGTCTAAAGGACCGTCGTCTTCAGCGTGAATAAACTCATCAGAAAGGCAAAGCCACCTAACTCAAAGGGCTATACTTTCTTTGTCTAGAGGACCGTCGTCTTCAGCGTGAATAAACTCATCAAAAAGACAAAGCCAGCTAACTCAAAGGGCTATACTTTCTTTTGGGATTGAAAAAAGAAGAAACAATATTTTGTTGTCCAACAAAAAGAGCACTGGAAAAAATAACAATGGAGGAAGAGGATGTTGAGTTGGAATGATGTGTAAAGATGAATGGAAAATCATTTTACTGTTGAAGAGAAATGTGTAAACCCTCATACTGATGCGGTTAATCCGATCCGATCTGGAGTGTCACATTAAGGTCATCGGAGCGACCTACCGTAAAAATAACAGAAAATTTAAAACTTTTCTTAAAACATGCAAACTCATAAAATTACTTGTGAATACAAAATAAAATTTATCGGTATTCGAAATAAAATAGATTTTCAGACTTTTATATAAGATAAAATAAAATACAATAACTGAATTCGATAACTGCACTGATATAATTCTTTTATCCTGCAATGATGAGTAATAGAGTGAGCTTCGGGAAGCTCAGTAGTACAGAACTACCAGATAATGCTGAAGAACGTGCAGATACATATAAACATATATTTCTTTATTGGTTCATACATCTACAGATTTTTATGCTGAGTAGAGATCCTACTGATATTTCAGGTGGTAACGGATAATGAACTTTCAGTTCAGAGGAATATTTCAGATGACTGAGTTCAGGAGATCAGAATAGGTTTATCTAGTGAGTTCCCATAAAACCAGTGAAGAGATATATATATTTTCTTTTTAAACAATAGCAGTTTAAAAAAATATTTTTATTCAAAAATCATATTAATCCCTCCAACCGAAAACTCCATAATATGCATGTTCCCCAGAACCATACACCCACCTACACACCAAGGACTTACCCTGAGCACAAAGCAGAGGAGCCTGCAGTAACAGTAACTTCCTCCAACAACACCCTCCCATAAAACGTTTATCAAAAATCATATTATTCCCTCCAACCGAACACTCCATAATGTGTAGGTTCCACAAAACCTTACACCCACCTGCACACCTAGTAAATTACATGATTCCATAAATCATGAACAATTCATATTTTTCAGTGAAAACAGGAAACCATATAACACATTTCAAGTAACCATAATTCATAAACCAGTAAATTCCATTATTTCATAAATCATGTACAATTCATACTTTTCGATGAAAACCGTAATCGAAATCATATACTATGTTGCCATGGTTCATAAACCAGTAAATCAATACTTTTGTTAAAACTCATTTCAAACATATGAAATTGTCATTTAGTACATGTGGCACACACTAGAGGATCAAAATATTTATCAGATATTATTCAGAGATACTGGATAATCTTATTGGGCAGAGAAACACGGATCTTCAATATACCGATAGAATCACTATTAGAAGAGTTCATTAACTGACAGAATCATCAGTTATTTAGAATGTGACTTGAGCTGATAAGGAAGAAATGAAAGTTCAGGACATTTACAGTCTGTATTGATCTATTGGATTATCGAAATAACTCAAGCTGAACAACTCCCAGAACTAATGCATGTTGACATGTTCATTCTTTGTCCTTCAGATATCCACTATTTAATAACAACAATTAATGTCCATAAATCATCTTTGGAGTCATCACTGAATGGGTCTTCCAAAGGGTCTTTATTTCATAACCACACTTCAACGATATCATGAAATGCTGACGTACTTGATTTTTGGTTCATAACCCATCGTAATTGTACACTATATAAACTCATCAGAGTTTCCAGACTTATCCAAATCACTTACTAAATCCTCAGTCATTGAGGTTACCTAGTTCCTTTAACAGTCAAGTTTATCCTGGTTACTTCAGAGTTTTCCAGAGTAATTCGACGTTTCTGAATTACAAATACATATTGTATTTCCGTTCAATTCAATTTGGTCTTCGTGGTTGATTTCTCTAACAAATATCCATATCTTAATACCGAATGTGATCTAGAGTTGAGTTGAGCTGAGTACTTCCAAAATTATCATTAAACAAAACTTGAGAAGATGAACACACATTCAAGTGATATATATATATGCCGTTCAGGTCCTGACATATCATTAAGGTTGATCGGCTCACTTAAACTGAGTTCCATAACTTTTAAGGATAGCACAACACTCATGTTTACTTGGATTCCTTAATTAACCCAAGACATTTACTTAGTCTAGACTATAAGGGCATTTTAGTCATTTTAGTGCTCAATATTTTTCCATCCATTTAAAAGCTTGAAGATATCTATTCATTCCTGGGCTTAGCGATACTCTTGAGTCATTTCCATTACAGGAGTATTTTGGTCATTTTACTGATCCAACGTATTTCAACCATTTCTTTCCATCCGATCTTATTATTTAATTTAAACGTATCATCTTTTCTAGTTCTTTTGAACATTCTGACAAAAGAACACCCTTAATAATTTATTCTTAACTCGGAGATTTTCAGTCAATTGCCTTCTCAGAAGTTACAAACATGTTATCAGGAATTTTCTGTACAAAGACAGGAACATAACAATTAAATCTATAATTTATCGGGTTAAGTACGAAATCTCATGGTGCTTTCTCATTCAGGGTCAACTCGGACTATTTTTACCTTTCAAGGTCATTTTCGTAATTTCTTAACCAAATAATTTCGGTATTAACTCTTAACGAAAATAATTATAATATAGAGATCCTATGGTTAATTGTTTTTCCGAATATTTTCTGATCTTGAAACGATTCCTTAATAGACTCCTAGAATCTTACCCAAACCTATTGGGATTAAAAACTGATTATCCAAATTTTCTAAGCAAAACTAGCATTTCTTATGCACATCAGTAGTTTCACAAAATCAATATGTCTTTAAAAATCCTTTATCCAACTTCTATGGTCAAATCTTGTCTTTTTACAACATAAGGGTATTTTCATAATTTTACCCTACCAGAGTATTCTCATAATTTCTCATCCAAGTACCTTTAATATTTAACCTTTGATGAAATAAATTATAATTTACATATCCATGCTAATTCCTTTATCATTGATCACAGAACTCGTAATTTAATTCTAAAAATACCTCAATTTCTAATATCAGTCATCAGAGCTGTATTCATTTACCGAATTTTTTACCGCATTCATATCGAGTGTATGAATTAATTAAATACCCAAATGAGACCAAACATGTTCATTCATGCATTTACCAAACCAACATATTCCATAAATACGTCGACAAACGTCAGGATAAGTATACCCGGAAAAAGTCAACGACCGTTTAATGGCCGGTCAACGCCGGTCAAAGTTATGGTCAACGGTGGTCAACGACGGTCATTGGTCAACGGTTTTACACAAATATCATCCTAACATAAATTAATTACATATTAGGCACAATTTTAAAAATATTTACAAAACTAGCACCCGAGTTTTTTACCTACGGCCAGGACTTGGGATGGTCCAAAAATTCCCGGATAAATTTCTAAGAATTATTTTATGGCATTTTAAGACACTTACCAAGCTCGGTTCAAAATTTTGAACGGTTGAGAGCTCGATTCCGAAATGTTGGAAACTTTGACTTTTTCACCACTCCATGTGCCGGCGATGACGGAGACACAGAGATCACCGGTGGACTCGGAACGATGCAAGGAACAAGATGGTGTGGGAGGTGTCGAAAACGGATGGCCGGATTGACGTGAATCGACAAAAAACCAATGGAAATTGAGTTAAAATCGACGATACTTCTGATTGAAATTAAAGACGAACGACACTGATTCACGACGAAAGACTTGAGGGGTTTTGTTCATCGGTTGACAACGAACACGATGATGGTTTCAGTTCGTCAAACGGAGGCCAGACAGTGAGTAGATCGGAGTAGAAATGAGAGTCGAATGGGAGGAAAACTGGGAAAAATATGCAGAAACAATCGGGGGAGAGAGTTTATAATTCTCTCCAAAATAAAAATGGTTAAATTAATAGTTTAGCCACTAAATTTTCTGCACTTTATAAAATGGTATTCTAACTTCGCGATTTTACAATTTAATCTTCAATTTCTTCCCAAAATACCAATTAAATTCACCACTTTATAAATTTTAAAATTTAACCCCTAATTTGGAGTGTTACAATTCTCCCATCCTTAAAAGAATTTCATCCTCGAAATTTATTTATGTCATAGAATTACAGAAATGAAAATTCCCTCAGTTCTTTCTCCACTAATCATTAACCAGTTGAGCATACATTCTTATAAGAACTTTTCCTTATTCTAATAAAAGAATCAGAACGGAAATATCCTTGTAGAATGAATTCAACCTTGGTTACGAAAATAGGCTCATGAAGCTGTAACATATCCAAATTTCATTTATGGAGTCGGATCGGAATTTCTCAAATGAGTAACTACCATATGGCTCGTAAGGTACTTCACAGAATTTAGACAGACGTTACTGGTATTCCTTTATAAAACGATAGAGTCCTAACAGATGAAAACCTAGGTTTGCTCAATACAGATAGGGACTCAACCTTAGAGTTCTGGCTCAGAGAAGTACGATTGTAGTTTATGGGCATGTACTGATCAAACATCTTTCAAAATTCGACCGGTCGGTCTATCTTAAAATTTTTGACTCAACCATAGTTCTTATACCACTAAATGCACCCCTCAAACCAATAAGGTTAACTCGATCTGATATAGAGTGTCACATTAGGGTCACCGGAGCGACGGACTGTAAAAGTAGCAGAAAATTTAAAACTTTTCTTAAAACATGCAAACTCATAAAATAATTTATGAATACAAAATAAAATTTATCGGTATTCGAAATAAAATAGATTTTCAAACTCTTATATAAGATAAAACAAAATACAATTACATGTCCCTAATCACATGTACCATACTCTGCAAACAACACCAGAAGAACTCCCTTACTGAATTCGATAACTGCACTGGTACAATTCTTTTAACCTGTAATGGTGAGTAATAGAGTGAGCTTCGGGAAGCTCAGTAATACAGAACTACCAGATAATGCTGAAGAACGTGCAGATACAAATAAACATATATTTCTTTATTGGTTCAGACATCTATAGATTTTTATGTTGAACGGAGATCCTACTGATATTTCAGGTGGTAACAGATAATGAACTTTCAGTTCAGAGGAATATTTCGGATGGCTGAGTTTAGGAGATTAGAATAGGTTTATCTAGTGTGTTCCCATAAAACCAGTGAAGAGATACAAATCTTTTTTTTGAACAGTAGCAAGTTAAAAACATATTTTTATTCAAAAATCATATTAATCCCTCCAACCGAACACTCCATAATGTGTAGGTTCCCCAGAACCATACACCCACCTACACACCAAGTAAGGACTTACCTTGAGCACAAAGCAGATGAGCATGCAGTAACGATAACTTCCTCCAACAACACCCTCCCATAAAACGTTTATCAAAAATCATATTATTCCCTCCAACCGAACACTCCATAATGTGTAGGTTCCATAGAACCTTACACCCACCTGCACACCTAGTAAATTTCATGATTCCATAAATCAGGAACAATTCATATTTTTCAGTGAAAACAAGAAACCAGATAACACATTTTAGGTAACTATAATTCATAAACCAATAAATTACATTATTTCATAAATCATGTACAATTCATATTTTTCGATGAAAATCGTAATCGGAGATCACATACCATGTTGCCATGGTTCATAAACAAGTAAATCAATATTTTTTGTTAAAACTCATTTTAAACATATGAAATTGTCATGTAGTACATGTGGAACACACTAGATGATCAAAATATTTATCAGATATTATTCAGAGATGCTGGATAATCTTATTGGCACAGAAACATGGATCTTCAGTATACCGATAAATCACTATTAGAAGAGTTCATTAACTGAAGGAATCATCAGTTATTCAGAATGTGACTTGAGCTGATAAGGAAGAAATAAAGGTTCAGGACATTAACAGTCTGTGTTGATCTATCGGATTATCGAAATAACTTAAGCTGAACAACTCCCATAACTAATGCGGGTTGACCTGTTCATTCTTTGTCCTTCAGATATCCACTCTTTAATAACAACAATTAATGTCCATAAATCATCTTTGGAGTCATAACTGAATGGGTCTTCCAAAGGGTCTTTATTTCATAACCACACTTCAACGATATCATGAAATACTGATGTACTTGATTTTTGGTTCATAACCCATCGTAATTGTACACTATGTAAACTCATCAGAGTTTCCAACTTATCCAAATCACTTACTAATCCTCAGTCATTGAGGTTACCTAGTTCCTTTAACAGTCAAGTTTATCCCGGTTACTTAAGAGTTTTCCAGAGTAATTTGGACGTTTCTGAATTACAGATACATATTTTATTTCTGTTCAATCAATTTGGTCTTCGTGGTTGATTTCTCTAACAAATATACATATCTTAATACCAAATGTGATCTAGAGTTGAGTTGAGCTGAGTACTTCCAAAATTATCATTAAACAAAACTTGAAAAGACGAACACACATTCAAGTGATATATATATATGCCGTTTAGGTCCTGACATATCATTAAGGTTGATCGGCTCACTTAAACTATGTTCCATAACTTTTAAGGGTAGTACAACACTCATGTTTACTTGGATTCCTTAATTAACCCAAGACATTTACTTAGTCTAGACTATAAGGGCATTTTAGTCATTTAGAGCTCAATATTTTTCCATCAATTTCATAGCTTAAAGACATACATTCATTCCTGGGCTTGGCTATACTCTCGAGTCATTTCCATTACAGGAGTATTTTGGTCATTTTACTGATCCAGCATATTTCAACCCTTTCTTTCCATCTGATCTTATTATTTAATTTAAACGTATCATTTTTTCCAGTTATTTCGAACAATTCTGACAAAAGAGCACCCTCAATAATTTATTCTTAACTCGGAGATTTTCAGGTCAATTGCCTTCTCAGAAGTTACAAACATGTTATCAGGAATTTTCTGTACAAAGACAGGAACTTAACAATTAAATATGTAATTTATCGGGTTAAGTACAAAATCTCAGGGTGTTTTCTTATTCAGGGTCAACTTGACTGTTTTTACCTCTCCAGGTCTTTTTCGTAATTTCTTAACCAAATAATTTCGGTATTAACTCTTAACGAAAATAATTATAATATAGATATCCTATGGTTAATTACTTTCCCGAACATTTTCTGATCTTGAAATGATTCCTTAATAGAATCCTAGAATCTTGCCCAAACCCACTTGGGATTAAAAACTAGTTATCCAAATTTTCTAAGCAAAACTAGCATTTCTTATGCACATCAGTAGTTTCACCAGATCAATATGTCTTTAAAAATCCTTTATCCAACTTCTATGGTCAAATCTTATCTTTTTACAACATAAGGGTATTTTCATAATTTTACCCTACCGGAGTATTCTCATAATTTATCATCCAAGTACCTTTAATATTTAATCTTTGATGAAATAAATTATAATTTACATATCCAGGCTAATTCCTTTATCACTGATCACAAAACTCGTAATTTAATTCTAAAAATACCTCAATTTCTAATATAAGTCATCCGAGCCGTATTCATTTACCGAATTTTTTACCGCATTCATATCGAGTGTATGAATTAATTAAATACCCAAATGAGACCAAACATGTTCATTCATGCATTTACCAATACCAACATGTTCCATAAAGCATGAAGAGGTAGTAATGTATTACCTCGATTTTCGTGCCATACTGATCGACCATAAAATCCATTCAAACACCCTCAATCTTGAAATCAACTTCCAATAATTCCTCAGATACATATCAACTGAAATTTCATAAAAAACAGAGCTTAATTTCCAAAAAACGGATCAAATCAGTTATAAATCAGTGAAAACCAGCTTACCGGGTTCGAATTTGGCGAAACGGACATCGAATTTGGATTCAGGACGTCGAAAAACTTTAGGATAGGTATATCAGGAAAAAGTCAACGGCCATTTAATGGTTGGTCAACACCGGTCAAAGTTATGGTCAACGGTGGTCAATTACGGTCAACGGTCAACAGTTTTACACAAATATCACCCTAACAGAAATTAATTATATATTAGGCACAATTTTAAAAATATTTACAAAATTAGCACCCAAGTTTTTTACCTGCGGCCAAGACTTCCCCACGCGCAGGGGGCAGCGCGTGGGGCTTGTACGACGCCGGGGAGGGTCCAAAAATTTCCGGAAAATTTTCTAGAAAATATTTTATGACATTTTGAGTCACTTACCAAGCTCGGTTCAAAATTTTGAACGGTGGAGAGCTCAATTCCGAAATGTTGAAAACTTTGACTTTCTCATCCCTCCACGCACAGGTGACGACAGAGACACGGAGATCACCAGTGGACTCGGAACGATGCAAGGAACACGATGGTGTGGGAGGTGTCGAAAACGGATGTCCGGATCGATGTGAATCGACGAAAAACCAACAGAAATTGAGTTAAAACCGACGATACTTCCGATTGAAATTAACGACGAACGGCTCTGATTCACGTCGAAAGGTTTGAGGGGTTTTGTTCATCGGTTGACAACGAACACGATGATGGTTTCAGTTCGTCAAACGGAAGCCGGACTGTGAGTAGATCGGAGTTGAAAGGACAGTTAAAGGGGAGGAAAACTGGGAAAAATATAGAGAAACAATCGGGGGAGAGAGTTTATAATTCTCTCCAAAATAAAATGGTTAAATTAATAGTTTAGCCACTGAATTTCCTGTACTTTATAAAATGATATTCTAACTTTGTGATTTTATAATTTAATCCTCAATTTCTTCCCAAAATACCAATTAAATTCACCACTTTATAAATTCTAAAATTTAGCCCCTAATTTGGGGTGTCACAAATGAGTACAAGGAAGAATAACAGTGGAGGAAGAGGATGTTTTTTTTTTAATTTTGGAAGGAAGGAGGAAGAAGAGGATGACTTAGAATGATGTGTTGGTAAAATATTAATTACATGTAAATTAATTCTTATTTATCATCATATCATTGGTTAAGGATCACTACTATTGTCGTGAAAAGGGTTTACCTAATAATTTCCCCTGGTTTACCGTCTGGTTCTAAGCCTTTAGAGGACCAATTTGGAAAAGAACATCCTCTACTTCTTTAGATGTTCACATTTTTTCTTAGTCGATACATAATTATTCAAACTCGATCCTTTTAAGATAATAATATTCTTTTTACCCATTGAATCAATTCAACGGATTTTTTATACTGTTTAGAATATAGCAAATGGGTCCCGAAGCCTTGTACTTAGCAGGTAACAGCTTGAACGTAATAATGTTTTTTAATGTCTCTGTTTATAGAGTTAAACAGTAATTCTGCATCCATGGATTAGTGGGAAAATACAGTTAAGAAATGGGAATTACCCCCACTTCCCCGGGCTAAATACGATAATTATTTGCCATTTGTTTGACGTGTGAGCATTCGAATGCTAGTCATTTAAGAAATAGAGGAATTGTAATGTGTTTTGTCACATGAGTGGAACTGTTGTTTGCCATGCATATGCAACTTTGGAATGGAAAAAGCAGCTTGAACCAAATTTTTAATGTTCTTTTCCTTTGGTTTTTTATTTATGGGTGTGGGGGATGAGTCGAATTGAAAGAACAAAAACATTATTGTGAATCAACCTATTCGACTTTTGTCAGCCAATGCAAGGAGATAAAATTAAGTTGTTTTGTTCTTTTAATGAAATCTAGGGCCATTGTCAGCCCAAGTTTAATTGCTGCAAGTATTCTTAACAATAATAGTCTAATCTAAATTACCATGCACTAGCTTTGTTTGATTTTGTGATAGAAATTTCATCTTCCTGTTGAAGCAGTGGTTCAACATTCAATGAATCTGTCCAGCATCTTCTACTGTTACTCGATCTTGGCCTAAATCCATAGCTCTTATTTGCTTGTTACCATAAAATCCTTGAAGTAACATTTGAGAATTTAGACTTTATTCTTTTAATTAATAGTACTAGCTAATTTTATTAAGTAAATATGAAATATTCGAATATTAAACGAAAAATCAACAAAAACAAAAGTTAATTAATCACATAAGTCGGATATTTTTGTGAATTCATTGGACACAAACTAGCCACTTAACAATAAAAAAATCATATAACAACACACAAGCCTTTAGGGAGAACAACATTCTCTTTTACCACTAATATCATTCAATGCAAATGGTTAAAAATTTAACCAAACAACTTCTACAAATCACTGGTGACCGCGCTTATATCAGTGTCCAACCCGAAGGTCCAAAGCATGGCTAGACCAGTAAGATAATTAAATAAATGTTATCTCAATTTGGAGAGACGACGTCAAATTCAACCTTAATTAAAAGAAAAGATGTGTTATAAGAATTTACAAAGAACATGTTGCAAGAATAAACAAAATCATCCACCATTTTCATTCTAAAATGAGAAAACTAAAAAAAATAACTCATATTATATAAAAGAGAAAAGAAAAAGAAAAGTCGGTAGTCAGCCACTAGCTCGATTTTTCCCAAGGCTAGTTGTAATGCCTCGAATCCTGGGTTAGTAGTTCGGGTAAACCCGAGACCCATAAGTCGAGCCCATTAGATCTCCTAGATTAGTTTGGACTAATTCAAAAGGGTATTGAGCTTAAGTTTGACATGAGAGTTAAAGATTTATGATGGTTTTAAGTTGGGATTAAAAGGAGAGGGACTAAAAGCATAGTTTAACCATAGCTTGTTTTAAAGGATAAAACCCCGTTATATTTAGAGGATTTTACGTGAATCAAACTTCCTAATCACTCTTCTATTCCTCTTCTCTTCTCCCTTCTTTTTATCTCCGAGAGCTAACAAAAGGAGCAAGCTTTTGGAATCCTAATCTTAGTTTGAATCGACCAAGGTAAGAACCTTAATCTCTATCACTTAAGCTTTAATTCAAGACCTAAATCTTAAGTTTTGAGTATGGTTTCAAAAATGGGTTTTTAAGAAAGGTTAAGGGGATCAAAGGATTCAAGTTTATTCTAGTGGAATTGAGTTATTTGGGGTATCCTTAACCTTGTTTTAAGTCTTAGATAAGTTAGTAAACCCTTTTTCTTGCCTTTATTTAGCTGAGGTGGTGGGAGAAAGATCCAAGGCTAGAGGTAAAGAAAATACGACCCCTAGTTGAATTTGAGAAATGCTTTAGCAGCAAGGGAAATCAAGTAACACACTCACAACTTTCTCATACCAGTTGTGGATCATTAGAAACGAGTTATAGCTAGAAAGTTGAGTTTGAAGCATGTTAAGTAAGTTTTCATGATAGATTTTTATTGAAGTTATTTTAGTATGTTTAAAGCCTTATTTATGACTCCTATGATTCACATAAGACTTAATAACAAGTGGGAAACCTCAAGGTAGTGAAATTTAGGGAGTTTAAGGGACTAATTCATACCCAAATAGGATATTTTTAAGGGTTGGTATCGATACTGCATGAATTAGTATCGATATTGTTCATAGGAAAAGCTTAAATCAAGAGTTTTTTTAAAGAGCAGTATCGATACCCCTTAAAGAGGTATTGATACTGAGGATTCGGTATCGAGATCAAAGGGCTTTGTATTGACACTGAGGGTTCGGTATCGAGACCGGGATTCCATTATGCCATTTTGGTATCGTTACTTTAAGGAGTATCGATACTCATATATGAGTATGGATACTCCCCTTTTTCTTTCAAGGCATTTAAGTTAGGGTATTAATACTGAGGAGAGGGTATCGATACTGTAAGGCCAATAATCAAGAGGAATTATATAGATAAGTGAGGTTTCCCAAAAGCTTTTAATTACTTCTGAATAAGACTACAAGTGAGAACAATATTTATACTTATTCAAATGTAGAAACGAGATAAAGTATGATGACATAAAACTAGCATTGTTTGAATACTCGGGAAATGATCAGGACACCCGAGTTCTTTTAGAAAAGTTAGCGGTGTCGATAGTATAGAATTAGTCCGGATATCTTTACGGAGTGCGCAAGGCATTTTAAGTTGACTAACTAGGGTCAAGGCCAGACACTCGCAAGGGGTGGGTTAGTCGAGGGTGTTGACCGATCCAGAGATTATGGGCAATCATCCTCGGTAGACTAGAGGGGTGTGTGGAGCTCAGAGATGCGGAACCCTCTGTCTCACCATGATGTCTACCATAGAATAGAGGGTGAGTATACAAGTATACTCACTAATGCAGTAGACTTGATAGCTTGAGCCTTTTAGTGATACACTTTTAGTATGTTCTAGTTGTTAGTGTGACACTGAGCTAGTTCACTTAGCGTTTGGAATTTGTTTCCTTACGCAAATTAGGTGGAGCATTCGAGGAAGCCTTAGAGCAACCGAGGTCCAGAGCAACTGAGGTCCAGACCAAGTGCAGATTAGAGTATGTCTCAAGTTTTGAAGGACATATATATTTATAATCATGTTGTAAAGCTGAGTCGTAAATTTATTTAAAAGTTACTTTGTATTATTTTGTATGTAAATATTTATTTTGGGAGCTCTCCAATATAAAATTTCATTTATATTTTATGGTTGGTTTTCTTATGAAAATGGTTATTAAAATGGTAGTTTTAAAGTAAGAAAATGAGAAAAATTTTGGGTCACCTATTTCAGTGGTTTCGTGTAACATCATAATCGGTCGACTGTGTGTCGTACTAATTAAGGGTGTTACACTAATGTCATTGCCGATGATGAAAAAGTACAAGAAATTAAAAGAAGGCTGATACAAGAAAATGAAAAGAGGAGAGAATGATTATAACTTCGATTTTAGCATTCTGGTTTTATAAATAATATAAATCGAGGAATAAAATGAATGAAATTAACATTGATGGTTATTTTTCCACTATGGATTTGTTAGATTCATGTAAATTTAAATATAGTAAAAAATATATATTTGAAGAAGAAAAAAATGAGAGAGGTTGGAGCGTTGGATGTAGGCATGAGGCGGTAAGTTAGTTAAGCTAACTTTCTAGTTAGAACAAAGGACCGACAAATGGGTTTTTGAGGCACATAGTGCTCAAGTGTCCATCACATTAATCCATCTGAAGTTTCTGCGGTTGTATGGCTTTAACGCTCAAATCAAGATTAATTAGACGCTGACATTTGAACTAATTTCATTACTTGGTATCATAATTGATGGTTGTTGGCTCACCATGTCATGTGTCCATGAAAGCAAAAGCCTAGGGGCTGCCCTAACAATGATTCTCCGGTGCATTCCACTCAATCAAGTCATGTGGTGGAGAAAGATGAAACAAATTATTAATTCATGTTTATGTGGCAAGGGAATTTGGAAAATGGCTTTCATTCTCTTCGAGAAAATAATAAAAATTTAAATTAATACAAATCTAAAGTAGCACTTTAATTGGTATTAAACGTCACCCTCGTTCCCCTTGTAACTCTGCCAAAAGTTGTTCTATTTCCAGACAACTTAAAGAGGCTGAAGCTGACAAGAAAGACTTCTGAAACGTATAGGGATAGAGACAAATTTATATTACATAATAAATTTATAATATTTTAAGAAAAATATATTATCGATAAAAGAAATATATAAAAATTTATTTTTCCTAAAATGGTGACCGATCTCGTCAGTCCCACTTAGTCTATCCGTGAAAGAGTCTATTGTGCTGACTCCACAATTTACATCAAACACATCATCCATATGGTAAAATTTTTCAGTCTATGAATAAAATGAACTCTCTCTCTTTTGAATCCCTGTTCGTTTGTATAAAGTATTCGTGGTCGAAGATCATCACAATCTAAACCCACCATTAAAGAAATGTCGATCAAAGTGATTGTTGATGATGTTGAATCTGTTCAGGGACGAAGAACAATTACCCCTAAATTTTGATGGTTTAATTACTTTTAAGTCACTGATATTTTAAAATCATTATAATAAAGTCCTTGTCCTCCCAAAATTTGTTGTTTAATTATTTTTACGACCCTTTCAGTTCTAAAATGGAACCATTCCTTGATTTCTAGTTTTTCTAGTTTAATCACTCTTTAAGCCCCTTCAATTTTAAAATTAGTTAAATTAAACCAAAATTCTTAATTTTATAATTTGTTCAGTTTTAAAGATCTATTTATTTTAAAATTAAAGGCAAAAGAGTAACTTTTGCCTCTGTAGTAAACTCAATTTATCACTTTCGCCCCTATCGTATTTTCGCATTAATTTAGCCCTTGAAGTGTTCAATTGCATCATTTTATAACTCTACTCCTAACTTAAAACCCTAAATTATAATACATAAACCCTAAACTATAACTCTATTAACTCTAAACACTAACTTAAGATTTATAATTTAGGGTTTTAAGTTAGGAAAGACATAAAATGATGCAATTAAACAACTTTAAGGGTTAAATTGATACGAAAATACAATAGGGACGAAATAAATTTGATATACTAGAGGGGCAAAGGTGACCCTTAAACCAAAATTAAATAACTTAACTCCTCATAATTCAATCTTGGTTATGTTTATAAATCCGTCAACGGGCAGATTTTGATAAAAACTAGACTGTCGTATTAAGAAGGTATTGAAAATTTGTCTGATGCTCAGTTCTCGTAGCCGAACTTTGGGCTACTCAATCTTTTAATGCACGCATGGAGACTTGGCTTCAGATTTGTAGAACTTGAAGCTGATAATATTGAGGTTGCTCGAATCTAAAATAACTTTTTTGATGCTTTAGCCAGAATTGCTATCTTTGAACTTCGGGATCATGATTGGATCTGTCGTAACTGGTTTTTGTCCGGGTACGAATTTTTACTTGGCATGAAAAGTAAAATGAATAAATAAATGATTTTGATTTAAAATATTTTGGGAGTTGCCATTGACCTTTTTTTGTTAGGTAGGTCAAATACCTAAAAAAAATCTTTTAAAATAGTTTTTAAGAAAACTTAATTTAAAAGATAAATTGATCTGCGTATAATAAAAAAAATTTAATAAAGAAGTGATTCGTGGTCGATTACGTTTACGGAAGGATTAGCACCACTATAACGCCCAAAATTGGTACTCATTAATTATAAATTGTCTATATTATTAGAAATTTAAATATTCAAAGATATATTTAATTTATAATCTTGTTTAGTTCAAATCTATTACTATAATTTTAAGAAAATCTATTAATATATATATATATATAAGATATTTATTTACTTAGAAATATAAAAAAAAGACTTCTAGGTGCTTTAAGACAGCTCTTTTCTTAATATTAAAAAATAAATAAATATTAAAACATTTATCTAAAAATAATTAAAAATAGATTAATATATAATTTAAAAGTAGAATATTTTATTTATTTAAAAATATCAGAAAATGGACATCCAGTTATTTTAAGACTGCACTTTCTTAATATTAAAAAATAAATATTAAAACATGATTAAAATAATTTAAAAGTAATTTATATAAAATTAAATTTATAAATAGGATTTTGATAGAAAACAAATAAAACAAATAAATATTATTTATTATATATATATTTATGACTAAATAATAATAATAATAATTAAATATATTAAAAATAAACATATAAGATTAAAATATATTTAAAAAATAACTAAAATAAATGAAATTAAAACTATAATAAAAAGTAATAAAACTTGTAATTAAATGAAAGTAATGATTAAATTATAACATATAAAACTTAAATGCCCTAATTAGTAATTAATCATTTAAAATTATAGGGGCTAAACATGCTATTTTACATTTATTAATTTAGTGACTAAAATAAAATTATATCAAATTCGAATATCAAAATAAATTAAATTAAAACATGCTATTCGGGGTTAAAATATTAATTATTAAAATTAGAGGACTAAATCTGTTATTTTACCTAAAATATATATTATTTTATGTAAAAGACTAAAATAAAATAAATTATAAGATCGAATTGAAATAATTATAAATTGAATTTAGTGACCAACTCGTAAATTTACAAAATGACAGGTATGGCGGAAAGGGTTTGACCATACAAAAAATTACACAAGGGTCCCTCCCCAAAACGACGTTGTTTGGGGAGGGATTTAAATATCCTTAAAATCGGCCGATCACCGTTTCCGACGCCGATCGGCCATCGTCAATGATGGCCGAAAAATTACATACCTACCCCAAATTAAAGACAGGCTCTCCCTCGTCCTAAATCTAACCTTTGTTTCTCCTAACAACCCTTAGATTTTCCTAGATCTAGGTTTTTTTAGAAGGGTTCAGGGTTCTACTTAGGCCATTAGTTGGGCCTGAGCTGTGCTCCGAGATCTTGTAAATGGGTCGGGTTTCAAAATGGGCTTCCAATGTATTTGTAATTATTTATTAATAATAATATAATAATATAATAAATATTTATAATAATAATAATAATTAAATAATTAAAATAAAAATGAAAAATTAGTGTCTACAATTGCCCCTCTTTGCTCATTTTGTATTAACAAGAATAAAGCAAAGACGAAAAAGACAATAATTTTTCATTTGGCTTCTTTTGAGTAAGAAGGAAATGTTGAAAACATTCAGTCCAGAGGTCTTATGAATGGTCCTGAGGTTTTATCATCTTGCACTGTAGGACTTACAGATGACCCGAAGATTTTGAAAACATCATGCATTGAAGGGCTTACAGATGACCTGAAGGTTTTGAAAACATCCTGCACTGAAGGACTTACAGATGACCCGAAGGTTTTGAAAACATCCTACACTGAAGGACTTATAGATGACCCGAAGGTTTTGAAAACATCATGCACTGAAGGGCTTATAGATGACCTGAAGGTTTTGAAAACATCATGCACTGAAGGGCTTAAAGATGACCCGAAGGTTTTGAAAACATTATGCACTGAAGGACTTACAGATGACCCGAAGGTTTTGAAAACATAATGCACTGAAGGGCTTACAGATGACCCGAAGGTTTTGAAAATATCAAAAAACTCCCGAAGGCTTTTTGAAAACATCCTGCACTGCAGGTCTTATGGATGACCCGAAGGTTTTGAAAATATCATGCATTGAAGGACTTACAGATGACCTGAAGGTTTTGAAAACATCATGTACTGAAGGGCTTACAGATGACCCGAAGGTTTTGAAAACATCATGCACTGAAGGGATTACAGATGACCCGAAGGTTTTGAAAACATCCTGCACTGAAGGACTTATAGATGACCCGAAGGTTTTGAAAACATCATGCACTGAAGGGCTTACAGATGACCCAAAGGTTTTGAAAACATCATGCACTGAAGGGCTTACAGATGACCCGAAGGTTTTGAAAACATCATGCACTGAAGGACTTACAGATGATCCGAAGGTTTTGAAAAATTCATGCACTGAAGGGATTACAGATGACCCGAAGGTTTTGAAAATATCAAAAAGCTCCCAAAGGCTTTTTGAAAACATCCTGCACTGCAGGTCTTATGGATGACCCGAAGGTTTTGAAAACATCATGCACTGAAGGACTTACAGATTACCCGAAGGTTTTGAAAACATCATGCACTGAAGGACTTACATATTACCCGAAGGTTTTGAAAACATCATGCACTGAAGGGCTTACAGATGACCCGAAGGTTTTGAAAATATCAAAAAGCTCCCGAAGGCTTTTTTAAAACATCCTGTACTGTAGGTCTTATGGATGTGGGAAATAGTTTACTAAGTAAAACTATGGAAATCGTTTTCTTACTTTTCAATAATTTCATTTTTAGAAAAGATTAAATAAGAAACTTTGGAAATCGTTTTCTCATTATTTTTCAAAATAACATGTTGATTGGGTAACATGCCCTAATCTCAAGATAATGTTCATTCTTGTGGATTGCATCCATCTCTTCTTCAAATGTTTGTGTGATTCATGTATTTGAGGTTTTGAATTCTACCTTCTTCTTGTAAGGTATTTTTCAACATGGATCTTCTTTTTTATACGAAAACCTGTAAAACTTCATATTTGAATGCAATCAAATGTAATGCATTGTCTATTTTGCAAATGATGTTCTTATGAATGCATGAATGTTGATGCAATCTTCATTTGACTTCAAAGTGGTGAAATTGGTCTCCCTTCACTTGATCATTTTATTCCAGGGTTATCTTTGGATATCAGTGTAGCAACATATGCCATAAAGCTGAAGAATCATCTGATCAATCTTGTATCTTTGTATCTTCTTTGCTTGCATTAAAATCTCAGAAGAAATATTTCATTTATGGAACTCTTGCCGTAATCAGAATTATGACCTTGATGCCCCATTTTTGTCTTTGATAACATCGGCTTTCTTTGCTTGGACTTGTGTAGAAATACAATAAAGCTTTCATCTTTGAAAAGAGAATCTATTATCTTTGAGAAAATCTATCATATTTGAATAATGTAAATGTAGATATGCATGACTCAGTAAATTAATTAGGAGAGCAACGTCTGTTCTAATTTGACTCTTGAAACACATCACAAGGAGGATTTATCCTAATTCCTTTCATGTCTCCACATCTAATTGGATCTCGAACAAAGCAACTTGGACCATATCATGTCGAGATGCTTAACAACAATCTGTCGTTCGACCTTAGTTGGCTCAACTAGTTTCTTGTTGTTCAAATTTCTGCTTTCCTTCTGTGGAAAGAAATCTTTATTATATCTCATTTATAACCTCGAGGTTGAATAAGACATACCTCATCTTGGATCCATAAATGGAAATACCATATGATTGAAACATTGGTTTAGCAACAGAATAACTAGTTCGTAAAACTCTTGACAACACATTCATCATTTCCTGTGGCTTCTGCTCAGATTCTCATAAAACATTTGACAACACATTCATCCAGCTGTGGCTTCTGCACAAATTTCTAGTCAGGGAAGCTCTTTGCATAGAGTTCAAAGCTTTTGTATGATGTCACAAGACCACTCAAGAACAAAGCTTCAATTGATCTTGATATCATCTCAGACAAGGGCAAGTGTGATATCGACCCACGCTTTCTTCCATAATGAGTATTGTAGGAAGTAGAAACACATCCTCTATAGGATCCATGTACAGAAGAAGGTCCATGTAATTCTTGTTGATGTAGATGAAACGCATACCAAAATAGATGAAAATTCAGCTCATCCTGGCTAGCAATAATAACCCCAGTAACAACGGGAATAAGAATAACATAAGCTGAGCCTCTCTTTTCAATATCATCGAGTAAGCAAAAACTGTTGTGAAAAACAGTTTCATAATCCCAACAGTACGGTTGAAACTAACTGCCAGAAACCTCAAAGAAATATGTTCAATCATTATTGAAACACAAAAGATCAAATTCAAAGCCGAGATCTTGAGGAACTGAACGCTGGATCGAATAGTTTGCCTGGAGACCATCTTTATTCATACAACCGTGATGTAGCTTAACAAAGAACATGATGTCATGGGACACATGGTTAAGAAGATTGGGTACTTGAAACCATAGTTGCTGAGTAAATATTTGTTCAACAATAGGACCCTAATACAATTGCCTGATGAACGAAGCAATTATGTATAGTCAGCTCAACTGTCAATGCTTCACCATTTTCATTCTTCATTCCTTTATGTCTCTTTGGAAATATTTGCTCAAGTCAATGATCTTTAACACATGATGATGTGGGCCTTCAGCATGCCCCAGTATTTGCTGATATGAACGTTCAAAATACATCAATATTCATGATTTTGACTGAAATGAGCTTTCAGCATGCCCCAACATTTGCTTCTTGTTGATATGAACTTTCAAAATGCCCAAATATTCATACTGACGTGCCTTCAAAATGCCCCCAACCTTCTAAACTGTAAGGCTTACTTTCAAAGTTTGTTTGATTTCAATATCATGATCCCCAAGAGGTTCAATTTTGACAATATACTGTTGTGGGTACTTGCGGCTTTATCCGTGCCCCAAATCTATTTATTTGGAATACTCTCATTTTGATGTCACTAAACAGTAGTTGTCAAGTAACTTGAGGAATTCTCTTCATGTTGTCACAAACTTAACAAGTGATTAATCTTTTTTGATATAAATGTCAGAGATATGTGCCTCTTTAGAATGAGGTGCCCATTTTCTAGATATGGAGGGCTCTAGTTGGACAGAGTGGTATAAATCGCTTGGTAATTCATTCTAGGCCGACACAGTGAACCTTGTTTTCAGTGAAGACTATTTCTGGAATATACTTTTCTATGCAACATGTTGATTCTGATAACTACTCATCTTATTATGAAGCAATCTTTCAGGATGATTTCACATATACTGATAGTTCTTCTGATACCGAGGAAATCCTGAATTCTGATTCTGATGAGGAGAATAAACTGTTATACTTGACAAAAATGGGGTACTCAGAGGCTGAGGATTCAATAGACATGGAGAGATGTGGTCCGGTTTCATCAATTGCAGAGTTGACAGATTTTATATGTGTTGCTCAAATGGCTACAGCTGCTGACACACTTCTTCCTGTAGACTATAGGAAGCCATTATGCAATGATCCCAATTACAAGAAAAGGTAAAACTCGGGCTATGATCTTTGAAAAGGAAGAAGCAGATGAAGCTTGAAAAGAAGCTTCTTAATGAAGACGGTCATTCAGTTCATTTTCCAAATCTAATGATTGGTTTTGGGGTTACTACCGAACCAGATCAGATAACTCAAAGAACACTTTCAGAAGATGCTATTGTGCATCCTTATTTCTACTACGAGAATGTGGTACTTGCTCCAGATAGTGTTTGGACTGAAATGTCACGGTACTTATACGATGTAGAGCCAGAATTTGTAGATTCGAAGTATTTTTGTGTTGCTGCACGGAAAAGGGCTATATTCATAATCTGCCAATTGAGGATAGATTTCCTCTTATTCAACTTCCTCGACGCACATACATGATTCTTTTTCATTGACAACAACAATGGTGGCCTTCCTGGGATCTAAGAACAAAGTTAAACTGTTTACAAATATATACATGAAGTGCCAAATTGACATAAAGGATCCGTAAGGCTCTTGAAGCTTATGACGATGAGCCACCTTCGATTGTCCAGAAGTATGTTCTTGATGAGTGTTGAAATGGAATATGGTATGGGTTGGAAGGAATAAGTTGTTCTACTTAACCTGATGAGGTGGAAATGTTTCTAGGTTTCCCTAAAAACCATACACGAGGAGTTACTAGAGACATCTTCCCCGGTGGTATCAATGTTCTGTCTTTTTTCTCTAGGATCGGTGGTGCAGAGATTGTCTTCTACTGTTTTGGCATACCTTTGAAAATAGATGCGCAAGAACTGAATGGTGATCAGTTGGAGCAATTAATGAGTAGATTTGGCGAATTCGACCTTGTTGTTGGTAGCATCCAGTGTAACAACCTTACCGGAAGAAATAAACATCACCGGGATGAACTAGAAGATTTTTGTTGGTGCATTTTCTTGCAATGACTGCTACATCGATTGTATGTTCTGTTGCTCCAAGATATATCACACTCTCGTATGAAAGGTATACAAGTGTAGAATTGGTTCTGATGTCAAATTTAAGTTCAGCAATCTTCTGAAAGACATAATGGATATAATCCTGACAAGGAAAATGATCAACATGGAAGAAGTAGCAATGATGTATCAAGACTTGAGCCAGTATCATGGTATAACCAGAGTGCAGGTGGTGACTTGTTCATTCCCATAATACACCTTAATGAGACTTATATATCTGCGATTTGATCTTCTAGAGAACATGAATTGATGGTTGGGGAAAATAATTTTTCTGGTGATGCTTATCGCCCTCAGCATGAGATAAGTGATAATTATTCTTGATAGATTGCTAATAATGTCACAGGAGAGCGTCACAAGTTCAATTCTTCGGATTTTATGGACTCTCAGACCCCTTGCCTTCAAGAATGTGAAATGCTTCATCGTTTTGGCCTCACTTTCTTTTTCTACAATAGAAGTAGAATAGGCAACAATTTACTTTAAGTACCTTCCTCATTTGAGACTGTCCTGTTTGAAAATATTTTTTTCTCCTTTCTTTATTGAAGAATGACAGAATTAAATCAACTACTCTTTTAAATCATTCAAAAATCATAGTCATATGGCAATTGTCAAAATTATTGACTGATTTAAGGTGTAGGTTGATTATGGTAAAGTAAGGTCTTTCAGGTTAGTCAACATATATGTCTCTTTGGGTTTCTATTAACTTGAAGAAATGATTGTTATGCTTATCTGGTAGAGATACTTCTCGTTGTTATGCTCATCCGTAGAGATACTTCTTATTTCCAGGCTCTCAGGAACATCTTTGGGATGTGTGGTGCTTCATTAGAGCTTAAGATCGTCTCTTGTCGTTGTTGCACCATTTAATATTCAAGCCGCCTTTTCAGGTTTTCAACTCAATCCTCCTTTGGTTTCAAGATGTTATTCAAAATTTACATCTTTTTATCATTTTTCATATCATGCATTAAATATTTTAAAAACCAATTTTTGCAAATAAAAATAAATCTTGAGAGGCGAAATGAATTCTGAAGATATTCTCTTTTAATTAGATACCTTCAATCTTGCTTTGCTTGACTTGGATCAGCTTTGCTGGGGATTTTTCCATAAGATTCATTCATCTCTAGTATTTCTTATGCTTCTTATTGAATATGAATCTTTGAACTAATTGTACTTGATCAATCTTGTAACTTGAGGCTCTATGAGTCGCCTATTTTGATTCAATTTTTCCCTTTTTTCCCTTTTTTCTTCTTCAAGTATAATATTTCTTGACAGAATATGAGTTTATTTGGTTTCTCAGAACTTTCCCATCCATTTCTTCCAAAATCAATGCTCCTCCAGAAAATGCCCTTTTTTTACAACATATGATCCTTCCTAATTTGGCATCTATTTCCCCACGGAAATCTTTATGTATAGGCAAGATCTTTTTTTTTAAACTAGATCACCCTCTTGGAACTCTCTCGGATGTACTTTCTTGTTGTGATCTTTCATCATCCATTTCTAATACATCTACCCATGGTAAATAGCTTTCAATCTCTTCTCATCAATAAGGTTTAATTGATCAAATCGAGCTTGGATCCCTTCAACCTCCTCCAATTTTACCTCCTTCAAGATATAAAGTAGTGGGATCTTAACTTAAATCGGTAAAACTGAACAATAAGGTATTGCCCCAGTGATGTTCCAACAGTATTTCGATATGTGTATAAGGCAAAAGGTAGCTTCTCGTGCCAATCCTTGTAAGTTTCAGTAGTCTTTGTAATGATCCTCTTAACGTTCTTATTTGCTCCTTCAACTGCCCCATTCATCTTTGGACGATATGTTAATGGGTTTGCATGCTTAAACTGTGTACAAAGTTCAGTCGTCTCATACATAGAAGCCTTTTGTAAAAAGAGGTATCTTCAGGGGGATGATTATTCAAGATTAACTTTCATTTACATGAAAACAATGTAATTAATGCAGGATATATTTATTTAAATCAATCCCTTTTTCTTCTTTGAGTATGCCCCAATCACTCAAAATTATCTTTAATAAATTAATCCATGATGCCTCATCTCGTTTCTTCTTGCAGGAATATTCACGGATAATTGAAAGTTTGGTTCTTTTGAAGTCTTTTGGTTTTACCAGTATGGTTTTGTATTTGGAAGGACAAAAGTGTTACTTATGAAGTCATGTATATGGTGGAAGGTAGTATCATAAACAGTAAACATTCGGAGTTGGTCTCTCAAAAATAGGTAGAAACATTTCTTCAGAGTCTCAGATAATTGTAGTTCAAGATTTGGTTTTGGTAAGGGTTAAATAATTGGCGTTGGATGAGATATGGAAGATATAATTTTACCACTTGCCAAAGATCTATAACTCTTAAAAAATTAAAAGAATATTTAATCTACTTGATACTCAAGAATTTCAAGATTAAAACTTAATTTCTTGCTCATAACCTTAAAAGCAACACAAATTTATTTATTGCACAAGAGGCAAAAAAAAAAGAACAAAAAACAAGCTTAAACAAGATGCTGAAAATGAAAGGTACTACAGTGGTAGATATCAACTTCCACTTGTTTATCTATCATGCCTCATTATAATGTTGGGTGTAATAGGACTAAGGTTTTTGTCCTCATTTACCCCCCATTTCTTGATCATCTTTTGTGTTAACTTCTTGGATAAACCCTCAAATGCACAAATCTTTGCTTCTTCCCGACCAGTCTCTATCATCATCTTTTTCTTCCTCGAGTGGAAATTGGGCTCAATTTTATATTCAGAACAGCTTCCTTTGGTGATGACAGTTTTGTTCTGATTCTGAATGCATCTTGCAGCTGTGATTGGAGTAGTATTCACCAGACTCTTTATATTGCCCACTGCTTCACTTGTCCTCAGAAAATCTGATAAAATGTTTGAGGTTTCTTCAGAGTTACATTTTCCCATTCATTCTTAAACCTATGGGCCATTCTCGAATTACATCTCTTTTCATTTCTTTCTCATTTTTAGCATCTAAGAAGTATCAGAATTGAATCTATCATACATACTTCATATTCCTCAATTTTGCCTTTTTTCTTTTCAATATCTTATATTGTATGATCTTCATTTACTTGACCTTGATAACTTCATTTTGGGGTTTGAATCCTAATTGTTTGATCAAAATAGATGACTATTAACATCCACTCTTATGATTTTATGAACCAAAAGTATTGAACTAGTCGTTTGAAGTTACCGCAATTCTCGATGGAGTGTCCTCGGATTCCAGCATGATATTCACAAAAGACTTTCTCATTATACCATCTGGGTAAGGAGGTAACAAAGGCTTAGCCTGACATGGGCCAATAATATGGGCTTGAGTAACTCAGGATATAACTTGCTGCATGAAACTGAAGGAAACTTGGGTAGAATTTCCCCTGACATCACTGTCACATTAATGTTTACTTTGCTTTCTTGAAGACCTTGTGACTGATGATCTAGATGTTTGCTTTGTTTGACTTTCTTCAATGGCATTGAAATTTCTTACATGTTTCTCTTCAACTTGATCTTTGTCGCATTTTGGGGTCATACCCGATTTTGGAGATTTATCGAATTTCCACATCTCTTGACAAGTTCTTGGTCATTTGTTTATATTGCATCAGCTATATCATTCATAATCCCATTCAAATCTTTCACAACAGGATCCTCTAAGGGTTCTCTCCATGGATTACAATATTCACCAGGTCCATCAAGTTGGTCAGTTGTTCCTTGAATCATCCTGAAACTTTTTACTTGATCAGTCATCTCTTGTTGTTGTCTCGATAAATTACTCTTGCAGTTTCTCGATTCTACCAACCCTTGCTAAAATCTCATTCATGGCTATTATCCTTCTTTTAGGAAGACCAAGTTTAGCTCCACTTTGATTTCAGGAATTCTGTCATGGAATCCTTCCGAATTATTCCAGTTGTCATGATTAAATGCATGTAAAATAATTTGAAATAAAATGTAATTATGCAAAGATGCAAATGAAAAAAGAAAATGTAAAAAACATAAAAATGCAAAAATGCAAAATGCAAATGCAAATGTAAATATGTGAATGTAACAATAAAAATGCAAATTGTGCAATACAAAAGCAAACAAAAGTATAAATGAAAATGCAAAGATGCAAAATGCAAATGCATGTATGAAAAGGTGTTACTCAAGAGTGATCTTAGAACAGATTTCATTGAACATAAAAGTTTCCGTGCATCAAAAAAAACTTTACATAAATGGGACAACTTTCGGTCCTAACTTCAACAAAACTTTACATATATGGGATAACTTTCCTCCTAACTTCTCTAAAGCCAAGTTAGTCTATCAGCTTATGGGCCATATTGCTTGTCTGGACTGCAGCTTCTTCCATGACATTCTCTTTTTCCTTCATTTTTGTATCAATTCTCGGAGTTGCTCATTTTTCCTTGTAAGAGAACCTTTGTGTTCAAGAAGTTCTTGGACAAGATATTCATATATGTTACAGTTCTTTTTCAGTTTGTGACCCCTGTTATCCACTCTTCTGCGGTATTTCCTATGCCAACACTTTGAAAGGCTTGACTTATCTTTTGGAAATCTTCATACATGGTTTCCACTTATGCTCAATTTCTTGTTTTGGTCCTTCAAATAACATGCTTGAGCTTCAAAAAACCTCCATTTATTTTGAATGCCCCGACTGATGCTCTTACCGTAGACTGCTTTTGGTATCAACTGGAAGGATCTTTGTAGAGTACTTTGGTATTAATATAACAGGATCTTTGTGTGCATTGCTCGCTTCTATCCTCGAAGTTTCCTCAGGATGTCTTTCCTTGACCGCATCATATTTTGTTTTATCATAAAACTTTTTGGCCATTTACTATTTCTTTCCAATTTGATAAACAGTCTTTCAAGTCAACACCTTTGATTATGCTATGATCATGCAATGCAAACAAAGAAATCAATATAAACAAGTTAGAGTAAAATAATAAAAAATGAAATAAGGAAGGAAAAAATGATTAGTGATTAATGGAAAGAAATTCTATCTAGCAAGGTATAAACCCTAACCTCATGCTTTCTAGTTCTATGCTTTGTTTGGAAAAATTAACCTAACTGCATGATTTCTAGTTCGCATACATTTATTTAGAAAAAGAAAATAAAATTAAAAACTAGAACGTATTTCTCCTTTGTGTATATCTACGGACAGGGTTTCGATATTGTCTTAGATAAGAAGAATTTCTAGGGCTTTTTTATATGCAGGGTTTCAGTTCTAGGAGTAAAGGTACTCGAACTATCCTTGTTGGTGCCTCCTTAGGCTACCAAACCCTTATCCTAGTCCCATTACAGACTTAAGCAGATCGAGTTCAATTCGAGGGGACATTTCCCTATGCCTGACACGGAGAATAATTCTCACGAAGACATAGAGCATAGAACCCCGAAGCTACTTACTAGGTCTGACACGGAGAATAAATTCTCACGAAAACGTCGCTTTCACTCCCACTTAAAAGGGACAAGCTTGATTATAAAGCTTATATTATGCAATGCAAGTGATTTATGTGAGGAGAAATATTTAAACCTTTGACAAACAATAATATGAAATTTAATAACTGAAAAAATGTAAAAACAATTAAAGAAGAATATAAAAATATTATGAAAACCATAAGTAAAAAAAAATTTGAAAGAAAATAATTATAAATTAAATACATATGAATTTTTAATTTCTAATTTATAGAGACAATTTGTAATTGCTTTTAAAGTTTGACCAGGTCCCTAGCGGAGTTGCCAAGCTGTCGTAACCGGATTTTGCCCGGGCATGAATTTTTACTTGGCAGGAAAAGTAAAATGAATAAATAAATGATTTTGATTTAAAAATATTTGGGAGTCGCCATTGACCTTTTTGAGTTAGGTAGGTCAAATACCTAAAAAACAATCTTTTAAAATAGTTTTTAAGAAAACTTAATTTAAAAGATAAATTGATCTGCGTATAATCAAAAAAAATAATAAAGAAGGGATTCGTGGTCGATTACGTTTAGGGATTAGCACCCCTATAACTCCCAAAATTAGTACTCATTAATTATAAATTGTCTCTATTATTAGAAATTTAAATATTCAAAGATATATTTAATTTATAATCCTATTTATTTCAAATCTATTACTATAATTTTAAGAAAATCTATAATATATATATATATAAGATATTATTTATTTAGAAATATCAAAAAAGGACTTCTAGGTGTTTTAAGACTCTCTTTTCTTAATATTAAAAAAAATAAATATTAAAACATTTATCTAAAAAATTAAAAAATAGATTATATATATAATTTAAAAGTAGGATATTTTATGTATTTAAAAATATCAGAAAATGAACATCCAGTTCTTTTAAGACCGCCCTTTCTTAATATTAAAAATAAATATTAAACATGATTAAAATAATTTAAAAGTAATTTATAAAATTAAATTTATAAATAAGATTTTGATAGAAAACAAATAAAACAAAAATATTATTTATTATATATATTTATGACTAAATAATAATAATAATTAAATATATTAAAAATAAACATATAAGATTAAAATATTTAAAACAATAACTAAAATAATGAAATTAAAAACTATAATAAAAAAGTAATAAAACTTGTAATTAAATGAAAGTAATGATTAAATTATAACATATAAAACTTAAATGCCCTAATTAGTATTAATCATTTAAAATTATAGGGGCTAAAATGCTATTTTACATTTATTAATTTAGTGACTAAAATAAAATTATCAAATTCGAATATCAAAATAAATTAAATTAAAACATGCTATTTGGGGTTAAATATTAATTATTAAAATTAGAGGACTAAATCTGTTTTTTACCTAAAATATCTATTATTTTATGTAAAGGACTAAATAAAATAAAATTATAAGAACCGAATTGAAATAATTATAAATTGACTCGTGACCAACTCGTAAATTTACAAAACGACAGGTATGGCGGAAAGGGTTTGACCATACAGGAAATTACACAATGGTCCCTCCCCAAAACGACGTCGTTTGGGAGGGATTTAAATACCTTAAACCGGCCATTTTGGCCATTTACTCTCTTTCTCTCTTGGGTTTCTCTCTAACGAGAGAACCCTCTCCCTTCTCTCTAAAGATTCTCACTGAGTTCCGGCCGACCACCGTTTCCGGGCCGATCACCGCCGCCTGCCGTCAATGGTGGCCGAAAATTACATACCTACCCAAATTAAAGCCCAACTCTCCCTCGTCCTAAATCTAACCTTTGTTCTCCTAACAACCCTTAGATTTTCCTAGATCTAGGTTTTTTACCTTCGATGTGTGGATCTCTGGCGGCTGGGGCTTAGATGAGGTGGTAAATTTCTTCACTCTCTTCTTTTATTTTATTTTTTGGTTTGCTGTTGTGGTTACTCTCCTTTGTCATTGCTTTCTGTGTCACTTGTCATTTTGCTCTCGAGTTCTTCTCTCCTTTTCTTTTTGCAGGTGCGATGGCTTTATAGCCATCCCGTTTGCTTGCTCGGACCGGTTAAAGGGATGGCCCTCGGTGAGTCCAAACTATGGGGGTGACTCACCATAGGGTAGCAATGTGGATGGTGACACAGCGCTTCTGGAAAGCTCGGCGAGGATGGCAGTAGCTGGCGAGGTGTCGACGTGGGGCGGCGGACCGTCGGTAGTGGCCGATTGGAACACTTGGCAACAGAGGCAGCGACTGTAATCCTAGGGTATCTAACCCTAGGGTTCCTGCTGGATGAGTATGGGCCATTGGATCTTGCCATATCCAACGGCTAAGATCGTTGGCGGCTAGCTGAGATGATGGAAACCCTAGAATCCTAGAAGGGTTTAGGGTTTTGCTTGGGCTAGTTGGTTGGGCCTGAACTGGGCTCCAGGATCTTGTAAATGGGTCGGTTTCAAAATGGGCTTCCAATGTATTTGTAATTATTTTATTAATAATATAATAATATAATAAACATTTATAATAATAATAATATTATTATTATATAATTATAATAATAATAAATGAAAATGAAAAATTAGTGTCTACAAGATCAGAAGAATGAAATATGTTAGTAGAGAGCAAACAGCGTTGCTGATAACCTGGCGACGTTGGAAAGAGGTATCCCATTAGTGTTCAAATGTTAAATGATACTCCGGTGGAGTTGCTCAATATGCTGCAGAAGAATCTGTTTATTTCTTGCTAAAGTTTATGCTTTGTGTTTCTGTTTCAATAATTAAAAAAAAAAAAAGGTACTTGTGTGGATACACCAAATCAGATAGAAGCCCTTATGTCGAATTGCGTTTTAATTCCTAGAAAACAGATTCAGTTTTCATGGACAAGATACCAACGTATCATTATTACAATCATAATTGAAAAATCTCAAAAGTTAAATTTTTGAAGGGGTATCTGCTTCTAATTTATTTTACAATACTGATGCAATAAGACCTTTTTAAAAAGTATTCTTTTGTGGATTATTCTAAACTTATCGACGATGATTTTGGGATGTAATTTTTTTATACTTAAAATATGAACTACATTCCTAATTCGTTTTCATAGATCAATGGTGCAATTCTTGTGGATTTTCGTTTCTCTTTTACTATATTTTTATTGTTTGACAGATTTTGTTGTACTGAATTGTAAGCTAATTTTTGTTGTTTATACTTTGATGTCATGTCATCTTCCATTGACGATTGATTTTATCTAGGGTAATTACACGTTTATCTATTAATTTTATTTTCTCCTATTTCATTTACGTGCTTTTAATTTTTTCAATTTGTTCATTGAACTTTAGACGTTGAATTTTTTTTTCACATTTTAAGATGATATAGATTGCCCTATGTGGGACTCGATCCCACGACCACAAGGTTAAGAGCCTTATGCTCTACCAACTGAGCTGGACAGGTAATTCAATGATTCAACAACAAAAATAAAAAAAAAGCAAGGAATTAACTAGTTAGCAAAGAAATCAAAAAGGAAAAATAGAGAAATTTACCTTCGGGTTTTTAAAAGTGACAACTCCGATGATCGAACAACAAAATCCGAACGGTGAGAAGTGACGTTGTGACGAAGGGACCACATATCTACATTTGAGCTCCATCCAACGACGATCGATGGAGATCAGAAGTGGGTAGTCGAATGATTTCAATATTAATTCATTAATATCGGTGTATTTTTCGATGAAACTAAAGGTGGATTCATGCTCAGGAGGTGAAAAACGTTAATACTGAAAAGTTTGGAGCTCAACAAGCATTGGAGACCACCGTGGTAGCCACAACGATTGTAGTCACCGGCGACGCTAACCCAATCGTTGTCGTTGAAACTTGAATGTGGATGTGAGAATTTTAATTTTAGGGTTTGAATGTATATTTAATATTTTTAAATTATTTTATTATAATCCTGAATAATATTAAAATATTAATAAAAAATGTAATGTCGTATGGGAAAATAATAAAATAGTCCATGACATCAAAAAGTGATAAAAAAGTTCAATGGCTAAAGTTGAGTGAGAAAATTAAAAAAATTAAAAGTACGGTGAGTAAAATATGAGAGAATAAAATTCAATAAATAAGCGTATTAATTATCCTAAAAAATGCACGAGTTAAATGATTGAATACTTGTGTAATTTAAAAAAAAAAGTACTTGTGTAATTTTTTTTAAAAAGTACTTGTGTAATTTTTTTTAAAAGTACTTGTGTAATTACACATGTGGGAAAAAAGGAGGAAATAATATCATATCCATAATTAATGGTTAGTGAAATTTTAAAATCTGGAATAATTTGGTTAGCATGGCCATGTTCTCAAAATTTCCAAATTTGTCTAAATATTGCCAGCTCCTTCCATTATTTCATTTTATTTATTTTTATTTTTGGTAAAATAGAATGCCCAATTTTCCCTCTTTTTTGTCGCACGATTCAACCAATAAAACCCATCAGCCGGCTTATCCTAAACTCTATACAACACATCTCGAATCTTACCACGTGTCTCCTACCGGCGACCTAAAAACACATGTCGTCCAAGCCAAGGAAGTAACTCCCCTCAAACTTTCCGCGTTGTTTTGTGGCACAGCATATAGACAGCCTCTCATTTGGCACGTAAATTGGAACGTGTTAGCAGTAGTTTTCCATTCTAACCGTTACTTATTTTATATTTTATTTATTCCATTTGTGTGTCTCCAGAATATATCCCCAAAACGCGACCTTTCATCTAATGCTTCTAAACAAATCATTAATCGACATAATACTCAATTTAATCCTTAAGTTTTTCCATTAATTTTTTTACTTAATCACTGGTATCCGATCTTTCATCTAATCCTTCTAAACAAATCATTAATCGACATAATACTCAATTTAATCCTTAAGTTTTTCCATTAATTTTTTTACTTAATCACTGGTATCCGATCTGTTTACAAAGATTTTACAAAGGCTCATTATATAGGCAACCCTCTCAACTCAGTTTGCTCTACACTCAAATGTCAAGATTCGAACCACTAACTTTATTTAAAAAATCTAGTGTCTCATCCCATTAAATCAACTAGTTGTTAATATTAATTTTTAATTTATTAATTAACTAATTTATATTAGATACTAAACTGAGTCATTATGGGAGTGATCCTCCGATTCAATTTTCTCGATTTCTATCTCATCCCATAAATCAACTTATTATTAATTTATTTTCTTTCATTAAAATTTCATATCGTTAAATAGCGACCTATAACATTATATATTAAGGTAAATTATATTTGGGTCATTTCAACTTACCAATATTAAATTTTGATCACTCAAATTTAAAACTTTTTTTAAATTTTATCATTAAACTTTAAATTTTTTTCTTAATTAATCAACTTTTAATATCCTATTGTAGCATTAAACATTGCGTTTTAGGAACATTGCGTTTTAGGATTCATACATTTGAAAATTTCTTGAAGTTTTGAACCTTTCTTCTATGGTCGGAATTCTCCTTCATCATCATTCGACCATTACCAATAATTATTTATAATGTAATTATTTTTTGGTACATCCTGAAGTTGTTACAAACAAACAGCCTACATTTGGCTTCTCCTCTAGCACCAGCTATCAACAAAGGAATTAGTCCATTTGTATGAGTTGTAAAAAATTTTTTTAACCATAATAAACAAATAACTGGTCCTAAATACTTTGAATTGCCCATCAATCTCAGTTGGTAGAGCGCAAGGTCTTAATTTGTGGTTGTCAGATCGAGTCCCTCGGTGGGCAATTCATAATTCTGACTGCCGGAGGTCTCTCACGGAAGCTGCTTCCAACCTGGCGTTGGGGGCAACCTACTATCTTACCTCCCCTTATCCTATTACATATAAAAATAAGGTCAATTAAATTTTTAATACTAAATACTTTAATATATTAACAAATTGTCACCATTCATCATAGCCGCGCTGACTTTGACAACTATACTGAAATCTCAGGTTTAGAATTGATCTTTCATTATCTCAAACACCTCAACCCATATTAACGGGGTTTTCTCAGGAAAGGGGGTTAATATATAGTTATATACGGCGTTACCGGATACATTATAATATTTAACAAATTCGGTTTAGCGCTACCGGAAATATCGAGCAATAACAATGTTGTAGGTGGAAAAATGAAGAAAATATTAAAAAATTTGACAACCGGCAAATTTAGCTTGTCGGTTTGTGTCGATACAAATGAAAAATGTATCGCTCCATAGCAATATAACAGGTAAAAAAATATGATAAAACTGGTTTCATTATGATAAAACCGGTAAACCACTACTGATATATCGAAAGTATCGATTAGATTTAATAAAGTATCGACACTTTTGGAATTTAAAAGAGAAGAAGTAATAGCACCTATAAAGTGTTGATACTTTATAAAAAAACGTATCGATCCATAACAATATAACAGGTATAAGTATGACAAACCGGTCACGAAATGATAAAACCGGTAAAGAGCTACCGGATATATTGAAAGTGTCGTACGTTAATATAAGTATCGACACTTTTGAATTAAAGAGAAGAAGTTATAGCGCCTATAAAGTGTCGATACTTTATAAAAATGTATCGATCCATAGCAATATAAACAGGTAAGAATATGACAAAACAAGTCTCAAATGATAAAACCGGTAAAAAGCTACCAGATATATTGAAAGTGTCGATAAATTAATATAAGTATCGACACTTTCGTAATTTAAAAGAGAATAAGTTATAGCGCCTAAAAAGTGTCGATACTTTATGAAAATGTATCGATCCATAACAATATAATAGGTAAAAATATGACAAAACCGGTATCGAAATGACAAAACCGGTAAAGCGCTACCGGTTATGTTGAAAGTGTTGGTATTTTAATAAGTACACGTAAAAAAGTATCGACACTTTCAAAGAAATAGGTAAATATCCTATCGAAAGTATCGACACTTCACATAAAAGTATCGACACTTATGTAATTGTATCGATTAAATATAAATAACATATCCGGTGTAAATATAAAGGCATAGCTAATTTTCCTTTGAAAATAGATAGAGTTTTTGAAATCGAAGCGTAATTGTTGCTGCATTTCAGAAGGCGTTTCTACGTTGAAGTTTGTTTGTTTTTTGCTGCATTTCAAATCGAAAGGTACGTTGTTGAAACCCTAGTTTTTTATTATTACAGTAATTAGGGTTTTTATGTGTTGTTATTTGGGGTTTTCGAAGTAAAAAAGCATTTGGGACCGATTACATGTAGAAAGTGCTCTTCTAGGTAGATGATAAATATTGATACTTTTATTTAATATTATAGGTAGAAAATGATATTATAGGTTGTATAAATGTGCCGATACTTGGAGTATTGAGTGTTCTCATTCGTTTGAAGGAAATAGGGAGGTTTTGGGACCGATTATTATATAATATTATAGGTAGAAAATAAACATGGATACATGTATATATTATAGGTAGAAAATGATATTTTAGGTTATATAAATGTGCCGACACTTTTTGTAGTGGCCATGCAAATTCTTTTGAAGACCAACCGTTTTACCACAAGAGTGGTTATCGATATTTGTATACAAGTATTTGATTTAATTTGCGTAAACTAATATATGAAGGAAAAATGAAGTCAATGGGTGGAAAGCAAGCAAAGGGTGGATATATGTACTTCTAGTAAGTATCAATTTCTTTTTGTTATTATTGTTGAAATGGTAATTGGATTAAAGTATTTAGGAACTTTAAATTGATTACAATTAAATGTTGACAGTATGGCCAAATGCAAAAGGATGAAGGAAGATGGCACACATAGCGTTTCGGTATGTAAAATGAAATTGACATTGAGTATTATTTAGCGTTAATGTATTGATTAAGAAACGTTTATGCTTAATATTAGGTGACAAAAGATGTGAGGTCGAAATGGAATTCGTTGAGTGATGCTCAAAAGGAACCTTATATCACACAGTCAAGGAATGATAGTAAAGAATACAAAGAACGGAGGAAAGCACATGAAAAGAAGGTATTCATTAAACTTGTAAAATACGTTGATACAAGATATATAGAACAAAACATTATATTTGTTAAAAATGTAGGAGTGTCGACAAGGTACATCATAAAAAGGGTATTCATTAATTGAACACCTTAAAAAGAATGATCAGTGAATGTGCTGAGTGAAATAGGGTTTTGGATCATTGATAGGAGTAAAAGGATTGACCAATTCGGAGGGAATTATGTCTATCCTGATGGAGCAATTTGATGTCAAACAATGTATTGCTAAATATGGCAATTATTCATTCCCTCTTGGGGTATCGACTGCTGCAGCCTCGTTGGGGGTACAAAACAAAGGCAAAAATGTTGTAGAAGTCTGTAGGGTAAGAACTGGAAAGCACTTGCCTCTAATATGGTTTGAATCATAAGGTGACATATGATGGAAGTGAAGAGGATATCAAAAGCGGATTACCGAGGGGATGAGCTGAAGGCCCGAGTTCTATTGTACCTTGCCGGGAATTTCTTTGTCCAACGGGTGATACGTCAACGAACAAGGAAAATATGAAGCTCATTTGGGATGAAGGCTTAAAGGGATTTCAATTGTGCTGAATATGTTCATTCGAGATTGATTGAATCAATCACCTTTCAAAAGGCAGTCAGAGATACCTCAAATGGTGCATAGCAATCTTAGAGGTAATGAGTTGAAGAATGGTTTTTGTTTTTTATATAAAATGATGGTATAGTTATTATATAAATGATTAATTTTATTATAAATTTATGTGCACTGTCGTTATTGGTCGGCTGTGATAGTTGTCGGCTTATGAAAGACACGGAGTGGCACACATCCGTGTATGGTGGGAAGTAAAAGGTGGTTAAAGTGATGGCGAAGTTGAAGGTGGATAGACCGAGGAAGCTAGAAATGGTAATAAATGAAATTAATAATATTAAGAATATAATCAATGTCTTAATACAAATTAATTTTGAAGGGTTATTTTCAAGGACGTAGAGAAGACAAAGGAGGCAGAGGAGGCAGAGGAAGAGATGGTTGGAGGGGTGGATGACGGTCAGGGGTATTACGGTCAGGGAAAACAGAGTAAATTCAACATTTTGATGTCTGAATTGGTTGATATTAAATATCATTTTTGCTATTCATCAAAGACAATCAAGTCGAAGAGGACACATGAGAGGCATAAGATGGAATGGAAGGAAAGATAGATGTATTGGTGAAAAAAGTTGAGGTGTTGAGTGGTGAGTTAATCTGTTGACGGGTGGAAAAATTGATGGAGTTTCAAGGAGGTTGTGGAAATAAGGAGTGAACTTTCGGGGGTGAAAAAGGTGGTTCATAAAAACTTGGATGAAGGGGGAAATTGAAGGGTGAAATAAAAGAGATGAAGAGCTATGTAGAGAAAAAATACGATGAACTGAGAAATTTGAAGAAGAAAAGATGGAGGAAATGAGGAGAAAGGATGTCACTAAAATCTATACACGGAGAGTTTTATAGATGCAGATTTGGATTCAGAATGTCCTGCACCCCAGAAGAAAGCAGAAAGTGAATAAAAGATAACTAATTTGATTTTTATCATGTTGTTGTGATAAATTTGTATGCAAACTGTAGATTGTAAAAGCGGATAATATTCCAATCGGAATTGAACTGGTCGAAGCTAATTTTTGATTATTTATGGAATTGTGGGTTAGAATCGGGGTAAGTCACTTATATGCTTTGTGAGTGATATTTAAATATTTCATGAAAAGATATTAATCCTAATGATTCATACAGATATTGTAATCTCAATGGGAAATCAATACGCACAAGTATCCGAGTTGCAACGTTAAAGCCTATGGAAGGGTTGGCGGTGTGGTAAGTAGAAATCAATTAAAAGAAAAACTATTGAATATTTCTGATTGTGTAATAATTTTGTTAGGTTACTTATTTGCTCGCATGGACAGTATGCTACGATTCTAAAAGTCAGGCCGGATGATTGGCTACATTCCATACACTTAGCGGTGAGTTAAATAATAATATGAAAAGTAATGTTATAGACGGTAAATTAATAATGATTGTCGCGTAATTACAGCAACAGACGTTGGACACGGTGATGTTGAGGTATTGCGAGCTTTTTGGGGTGCCATGTTGCCTAACTATATGAAATTCACCAACTGTGAGAAGGTAAGACACCATACGAATAGGCATAAAATGTTTTTGGATATATAATGTTGAATTTTTTCAAGTTGTGTGTGAAATTTATTGTAGAACATGATCACAATAACTACAATAATTCACTTGGTATCTGTTGGTGTTGGATATGGTAAAACGTGTTGGAATTGTATGATAGTCTGTTTAAATCTGAAGCAGCTAAACAGAGAGTGAATGATACTAAAGATTGGTATGTATGAAAGGAAATTATGTAAATTATAATGCATAATTTGTTTGGATCATAACTTCATATTTTTTAATGCAGATGAAATATTAGATAGTTATAATGAGAACACATTTGGGTAGAAGCATGTGGCTCTCTAGGAAAGTCTCCTTGCAAAGATTCAAATTCGTGGAGCATAAGATGACCGAACAATTGAATGGATATGATTGTGGCATCTATGTGATGTGGATGGAATCGATCGGTTCTAGCGGGGCTATTGGTGATTTTGTAAGTATAATTAAAAATTAGTTTGTCGTTACATTGTTAAAAGTCGTAGATTGAATATTGTGGTTTACAATAATTAACGTACTGACAATTTGAATATAGGTTGTTGGAGAATGGGATCATATGCGAATATTAAACGATCTCGTATGCCACAATCAAAATCAACTAAGAGAGAAGATGACAAAAGCTGCCATGCTACACAAGAATAACAAAATGAAGCGATGATAAATGTATGGTTAATTTTGTATATTTTTAATTTTGTATGATTTATAATTTGTATGTGAATGTAATTATGTATGAGATGGAAAGTTATCAATAGGTTGTTGTACATGTTTCTTATACACAGTAGGAGTCTGCATTATTCCAAGTGTCACTAATATAATTGTCATCATGTGCGGGACTGAATGGACATTCCATATTTATGTATGTTCAATAACTACAAAATGCAATAACTTTAAAGTAATAGATAAATTTACAATGTATGTGGTAAAATATAAACACTGAAAAAATAATAAACACATATTTGATTCCAACATTTTGTCCAAGTATGGTTCCCAAACGTAATAGGTAAAATATACCTATTTAATGAGAGTATGGTAAACATATGTGTCGATAAATTTATAAAAAGTATCGATCCTAAAAACATCGAGACCCATAATTATAATGTAATAGGTAAATTATGAATCTAACTGGTCTAAATACACTGGTTTATAGAAAAAAAAGGTGTACTAAAGTATCGACACTTATTTAATTTGTGTCGATACTTTGTGTCCAGAATGATTTCCTTACCAAGTGCATGGAAATGTATCGATACATTTATAAAAAGTATCGATCCCAAAAACATTGAGACACATAATTATAATGTAATAGGTAAATTATGAATCTAACCGGTCTAAATACATCGGTTTATGAGAAAACATGTGTACATAAAGTATCGACACTTGTTGAATTTGTGTCGATACTTTGTGTCCGGAATGATTTCCTTACCAAGTGCATGGAAATGTGTCGATACATTTATAAAAAGTATCGATCCCAAAAACATCGAGACCCATAATTATAATATAATAGGTAAATTATGAATCTAACCAGTCTAAATACACCGGTTTATGAGAAAACAGGTGTACATAAAGTATCGACACTTATTTAATTTGTGTCGATACTTTGTGTCCAGAATGATTTCCTTACCAAGTGCATGGAAATGTGTCAATACATTTATAAAAAGTATCGATCCCAAAAATATCGAGACCTATAATTATAATGTAATAGGTAAATTATGAATCTAACCGGTCTAAATACACCGGTTTATGAGAAAACAGGTGTACATAAAGTATTGACACTTGTTTAATTTGTGTCGATACTTTGTGTCCAGAATGATTTCCTTACCAAGTGCATGGAAATGTGTCGATACATTTATAAAAAGTATCGATCCCAAAAACATCGAGACCCATAATTATAATATAATAGGTAAATTATGAATCTAATCGGTCTAAATACACCGGTTTATGAGAAAACAGGTATACATAAAGTATCAACACTTGTTGAATTTGTGTCGATACTTTGTGTCCATAATGATTTCCTTACCAAGTGCATGGAAATGTGTCGATACATTTATAATAAGTATCGATCCTAAAAACATCGAGATCCATAAATATAATGTAATAGGTAAATTATGAATCTAACCGGTCTAAATACACCAGTTTATAAGAAAACATGTATACATAAAGTATCTACACTCTTTGACTTTGCGTCGATACGTTTTGTCCAGAATGTAAATGGTCAGAAAGTGCACAAAAAAGTGTCGATACGTTTATAAAAAGTATCGATCCTAAAACAATGAAATTCATAATTTGAATGTAATAGGTCATTTTGCAATGTAACCGGTATAAATATATCTATTTAATTTGAAACAGGTCACCATAATGTATCGACACATTTTAAATTTGTGTCGATACATTTTTAAATTACTCGCATTTTTTTCATTCATTATTTATATGATACAAACTCCAAATCAAAAAACCCTAACCTAAAGGCAGAAATAACTCATCGACTCCGACGAATACCAGGTTCATAACAGTTACGATCAGATATTCAGGTAAATTTGTCGATATTTTGCCAAAAATTAGGGTTTGTTTGATTTGCAGATTAGTCACTTTTGTTTCCTTAATGTGTTTGTGTTCCAATGTAACAACATCCACACCGAAAATGACTTCAAACCGTAAGCGTCAGAATCGGGGCTCTTCTCAACCCATCTCTTCTCACCCACCTCTTCTCAACCCAACTCTTCTGAGGAAATCAGGTCGTTCGACACTGAGAACTTTAGATCTGATACGGAGAAAGAAAGATGGCAAAGGAGTTTTAAAGTAAGGAAGATTCATCCCGAACGTGTCATTGACCTGGGTTTCTTGTTCGATGGTAAATATGATTTTAGTTTTAAATCCACATTTACATCGTGGGGTTGGCTTGAATTCCTTGGTGTAGAACCAAATTATTACCCCAACCTAGTTAGAGTCTTCTACAACAATGCTTTCTTCCAGTATGAGCCTAATAAGAATAATATAATAGGAATTAATACCCATGTCATGAGGAAGGATATATATATATATCTCCGGAGACTATTGCTTCGGGTATAGGTGTCGAGAATAAAAGAGATTCAGATGAAAATGATTTAGATACTACAATACAACAGGTTGATAGAAATAGCCCAATTCACCTAGATATAGAGGCGAGAGTGTTTCACAAAATGCTGACTTGGTTTATTCGGCCTTCTGGGGGGAAACATTCAACGATTTGAGACTGCGATTATTGGTGGATAATAAAGTATAGATCCAAAACGACTCCAAACATTGCTAAACTGATGTTTAAAACATTTGTATATATGGTCACAAAGGGAGCATCAATTTCAACTTCACTACCATATGGATGTGTCATCACCCATCTGTTGAAAAAGGAAGAAGTTGATTTTTTTTTCTTAATGCCCCTGTTCGATTAACCCGCAAGATTGACATGTTATTTATTAAAAAACGGGATATAATTTTGTTGAAAAAGTAGGTTGGAAGCGTGTCAAGGATGTTGGATTAGATCTAGAGAGGTAGGACAATGAAGACGAACAACCATGGGAGACGGGGGAGACGCAATGATGGAAGAAGCTGCAGAAGCTCCAGAAGCTCAAGTTGGACAGGATGTCACAATTACAACAGTGATGGAATACATGGTTAATTTTCGGGAGCATATTGATTCCCTTGTGAGCGGAATGTGAGTCGATATTTCATCATTGTGCAATGAAGTCTCCATGTTGCATGACGAATTACGTCAACGACATCAAACGAGTTAGGTAATTAATTATTTATGTTTCTAAACATTTACACGTTCTGAAATGTATTTTATTTTCTTTTAACAGATGTGGACAACCAAGCGGTCAATGAAGATGACGATGAAGATGAAGATGATGATGATGATGATGATCCAAAAAAGTATATCGTGTCTGCAACGCCGCCTGCAAGAAAACAAGTAATTTTTTATGTCAATGGTGTCCTTGCTTACATCCCAAGACATCCAGAAGGTTTCAATTCTGTTAATTTGTATCCATTATTTTAACATATAAGCGTACAACTTTAATCTTATTTTCTTCATATTGCAGCTGTTATCCTCAAAAATGGATTATGTAAATTTATGCAATTTTGTACACAGAATTTTGTTGATGCCATTTGGTCATCCAAGATGAGGTTAGAACTATTGATCAATTCAAATTACTATAGCCAAAATCGTTAATATACAATTAAATGTTAACATTCAAACTTGATTACAATCTCAGGCATAACATGGACCGTGTACTTGATAAACTACGTTCGTTCTCTGACCACTTTCTATTCGTTTGGGTAAAATGATTGTTATTACACTTTGCTAACTTTAATTTGTCTAAGATTCCTACATATTTATGTTCGACTGTTTGTAAACAGGATCAAAGAAAGTGCAAAACAGCAGATAAGTTTACATACTATAAAGATCTCAATGATGTTTGGAACGAGTTTATTGATTTTAACGTCCTAAATACACTATTGGTCGATGATTCACCGCGAAAAATGATTCATAATCCGGTAAGTTACAGTTATGCCATATTTTTCCAGTTAAACAGTTGTTCATAGAATGATTGATTAACAATTTATGTTTTTTATTAGATAAACAATTACATATGTCCATATTCTTTCGACATTGCTTCCCATTCGGACGACGATGCTCTAAGTATGACACAAATTTATTCCTGATTATGCTCATTTAGTTTCTTGTTAGTAAAATTGCACCTGATTAGTTTGATTATTGAAATTATTTATATATGTCCTCAGAAAAAGGTGGTAACATACGCGAGTATTTGGAAAATTTGTTGAAGGCGCCTAATGTTCCGCACTTCGTTAGCGATAACCTTTTTCCATCGGATTAATTTCTTTGTAGGTACATTATTTGAACATTGTTATCCAGAAATTTGTTGTGTATGTATGTTATGGTTTGATTATATTGTGTGTATATTTTCATTCCATTCAAAAAACTAAATCATATAACACAGTAACTGTGTCTTTTAATATGAATATTACATTATAAGATGTGACTTATACAGTCTTAGCGAAACATACTTGATGTAGAAGCAAAACCTTCTTAGCGAAACATACTTGATGGTATACGTTTCGGACGATGCATTTCGTTCTCAAATAGTTAAAACGTCGGAAACGTTTCGGACGTATGATCTGGATGGTATACGGGAAATGCAACAAAGGGAAACAAAACCCAAAGCGTCGGTTTACGGTTCTCCTATCTTCATGAGCTGGAAGAAATGGATAATATTCGGAAGGCATTCTTCGCCTATCCAGTCTGCCTGCTTGTTACTCAAAATTATGATGGTCTGGATTTCCCTCATGTTTCATTTAGGTTGATTGCTCCGAATATATAACGACATTTGATCTCCAAATCGTTGCTGGTTGATTGGTCGGACTTTTGTATCCATATTTGCTTCTTTGTACACCGATACATTTGATGATTGTTGAAATATCAACATTAATTATAATGTGCATAATGAATTTGATTTATTCATTCGTGTCGTTACATGTAATCCATAATGTATTTCCAAACCAAGTGTACGAACAAAGTGTTGATACATTTATAAAAAGTATCGATCCAAAAAACATCGAGACCCATAATTATAATGTAATAGGTAAAATAACAATGTAACCGGTCTAAATATACCGGTTTATGAGAAAAGAGGTATACATAAAGTATCGACACTTTATACATTTGTGTCGATACTTTGTGTCCATAATGTATTTTCCAACCAAAACAAGTTCACAAATAAGTGTCGATACATTTATATCAAGTGTCGATCCCAAAAACATCGAAACCCGTAACTATATTGTAATAGGTCACTTTACAATGTAACCGGTTTAAATTTACCGGTTTTATGAGAAAAGGTCTACAATATGTATCGACACTTTATTCATTTGTGTCGATACATGTTTTCCAGAATGTATTTCAAAACCAATTGCACGAAAAAAATGTCGATACATTTATAACAAGTGTCGATCCCAAAAACATTGAAACACATAATTATAATGTAATAGGTAACATAACAATATAACCAGTCTAAATATACCGGTTATTAAAAAATGTATACATAATGTATCGATACTTTATACATTTGTGTCGACACTTTATGTCCATAATAAATTTTCGAAACAAGTTCACGAAAAAATGTCGATACATTTAGAAAAAGTGTCGATACATTTAGAAAAAGTGTCGATCCTAAAAATCGAAACCTGTAATTATAATGTAATAGGTCACTTTACATGTAACCGATTTAAATTTACCGGTTTTATGAGAAAATAAGTCTACATAATGTATCGACACTTTTTAAATTAGTGTCTATACTTTTTAATTTACAGGTGTTATGGTGATGATTGACATCGACAATAGGCATAATTGGTCGACCATACAAATTATCTTTGTACGTTGTGTCGAAAGCAATTACATCATCGAAGCATATGTAATATGATCTCGATGTAGAATCCGACCAAATAAGATTATGCAACGCCCCTGATTCGTCTACCGAGTATGTCACAAAAAACCCGGGATCATCATGTTTCTTATAATCAAAGTAAGCAATAAGCGCATTCACATCCCCATTGACGATTTCCTTTGTTTTGCCTCTTTGAAGTGCATTGTAGAGGTCTTTATGTGTAAATCCAACATTATGATAGCCCCCTGCCTGCTGCGTTAAATAGTTCATTACTTGTGACGTGCCAACACCGACCTCTTTCAATGCTGTTGCCTCATCGATATCAGCCTTACTTACAGCTCTATTAGAACGCATAAATAGTGTCATAGCAGGTGTGCACAATGCATGATTATGTTTCTGATAAGACTTACTTATAACCCACTAATCGTTTGTATTTGTTGTTGTAACTACGATTCTAGCCTTGCATCCTGTTCTTGTGATTGGCATATGAGCACGTTGACGATCAACAGTATTAATTTTTGATCCTCGAAACCCTTTTTTGGAACAACAAAATTCTTGTGTCTTCACATTCCCTTCCATGTCAAGCCGTGTTGTTCCCCGACGTGCACTAAACCCATGTTCCCGTGCGAATTCCTTGTAAAAGTACCAAGCTTGATCACGTGAAGAGAAGAGTTTACCAACCAATATGTCAGATTCATCAACATTATGTACTTTATGGCATTCCTCGGTTGGCTTAACATTGTCTGCATCAGTATGATCCATGGCAAAAATTTTGTTGTGCAATTTCAGTGGTCCCAACAGGAGTTGATGGAGATGTATGTAAGTAAAGGTTTATTGAACAACATGTTTCAGTGGTGCTTTCAATAGGATGTGGTATTGGTAGTGGTGGTAGTTGAAGGGTGGGTACAACATTAAATTTGCATGACATATTCAGGTATGTACAATAACTACGGAATTTAATAACTTTAAAGTAATAGGTAAAATTACAATGTAGGTGGTAAAATTAGACTATTTTAATGACAAATAATTATAATGTAATAGGTAAATTGACAATGTAACCAGTATACATATATCATTTAATTATAAAACAGGTTAACATAAAGTATCGACACTATTAGATTTTGTGTTGATACATTTATAACAATTATCGATCCCAAAATCAAAGAGACCGATAATTATAATGTAATATGTAAATTTCTAATATAACCGGTAGAAATATATCGGGTTCATGAGAGAATAGGTCAACATAAAGTATCGGCACTTTTTTAATTTGTGTCGATACATTATGTATCGACACTCTTTAAATATGTGTCGATATTTTTTTCCAAAATAAAGCACAAACGAGTTGCACGCATAAAGTATCGATACATTTAAAATTGTATCGATCCCGAAAACATCAAAACCGATATTTATAATGTAATATGTCAATTTATAATATACCCGGTTTAAATTTACCGGTTTTATGAGAAAATAGGTCAATATAAGCGTTACCTATTAAATTATATAAGCGCTGCCTAATTTGTTATTGTACTTGATAATATTTTCGGTTAAATGCCTATTTTATTATATAAGCGCTACCTATTACATTATACAAGCGCTACCTAATATGTTATTGTACTTGATAATATTTTCGGTTAAATGATATAATATAATCGGTTTAAATTTTAACCGGTCACTTGTTTAACCGATCACATCATTTTTTAACCATTTTTTTAGATGTCGTACAGCAGAATTCCCATATTAAACGATTTTAGTGTCAGACTCAAATGGGTATTCGCCACGTGTCCAATGAGATTATTTGTACCTAAACTTAATTAACCGTAGAAAATTCAAAGGGGTATTAAAGTAATATCACCGACCATAATGAAGAAGTTGTTGAAAAAATTAAGGCGGAAAACAGTCTGGCGACAGAAGACGGTGGCCAAAAATATATTTTATAGTTATTGTAATTTGTCCAAACCCCCTACTGTATAGAAAGTGACATTTTACTGACCTTAAGCAACCGACAAAGTTCTAACCTTAATGGCACTACGCGATAAATCAGCGGGTAAATCTAAAATTTACACTACTAATTAAGTTCCCCTAATCAAGAACAGGTGTCCGAACCACAGACCTTATAGAGTGGGGAACAGCTGTTTGTATCTGATTCCTCAAGAATCTTCTAAGAAGGAAAGATCAAAATGGAATCAGGTGCAACATAAAATAAAATTTAATAAATCCATTTAAATATGAGACACATCAATAGAATAAATTTTAACTTACTATTTAAATATTTTTACTAAGATTATTTTTTGAGGCAAAGAAAAAAGTTTAGGTCAAATGTTATTTCCTCAGTTCAAGATTAGAATATATTTAATATTTAATTGAGATTTATATAAAAATTTATAGATTATATATCAGGAGTGACATAGTAAGATTTGATCTTACAATCTCAAATTTCAAAATCCAACTACTTATGCTAACACTCAATGGTTTCACTAAATTATTATTTAATTTGGTAATATAAAAAATAAATATTTTTTTTACCATAATATAAGTATGATGCGTAAAAAAATTACGAATCAAGTGATCACAATATTTAAAGAGGTAATTATTGTCTTTAAAATATCTTAAGTTTAGACATATGATTTATAAAATTATTTGAATATTTATTTTCAGGTGATTAAATCCATTTTTTTTGTTATTCAATCGGCACCATTCACATTTTCATAAAAAAATTCATAATTTTTATTCATTTTTCTTTCATTTCAGCTCAAATTGTTATCATATTCTTGCAATTATATCATCAGGCAAATAAAGAGGTGGCCCGTACCGTATTACATATTCCCAAAGACTTTTTAACACGATGCGTCTGGGGTATTTTAATATAAAGTTAAAAAATAATAATTTTAAGATATAATAGAAAAATGATAAAAATAATATTTTAAATTAGACACAATCTAAAATGTTTCAAGCTTTTTAATTTTATTAGTTGACAACTGAAAATATTCTTAATATTTTAAATTTAATAAAAAGTGTTATAATTATTATCATATTTTCAATTATATTTAAAATTATTGAGATTTAACTTTAAATTAAATTATTGTCCTTTAAACTTTTCGATGTGATTATAAACTTTTTTCAGAAGCCTTTTAACAATATACTTTTCTATCCTACGTGACATTGAAAAATATAAATCTAAAACAATAATATGAGGCGAATGCTATTTTTAAAAAAATAAATAAATTAGGTAATATTTATATAAAGAGGCCAATTAAACGTGCCCAGCGCATTGCTTAGCCAAGTCCATCATGTCATGTCATGCGGTTGCATGTATGTAATTAGAGTATATAAATATATGCTACATATTTCATATTTTTTGTGTAAACAATAAAAAAGAATCCATTTGCATTGTTGTTTTGGTTGTTACCCCTCTTTTTCTGTGCTGTCCACTCCCACGTTCTCCTCTCCCTTTTTATATATTCAGTTCCCTCACCTCTATATACTCTACAACTCCGATCACCAAACACTCTTCCCGGTGGCCGCTTCCTCGCCTTTCTCTCCGTCCAAGTTTCGAGTTCAGCCAAGATGAGTTGCACCACGTTTAAGGTTTTGATTATGCTGGGTCTTCTGGCCACCTCTTGCATATCTCAAGCACCAACAGCTCCGCCAACGGCACCACAAACATCTCCGCCACCTCCAGCAGCTACCCCGACACCGACACCAACGCCACCACCAGCAGCTACCCCGACACCGGCACCAACGCCACCACCAGCAGCTACCCCGACACCATCACCATCACCATCACCAACCCCGGCACCGACCCCGTCTCCAACACCATCTCCGGCCCCAACTTCCCCATCGCCATCTCCTACAACTTCATCACCTTCTCCTTCACCAGTCTCTTCCCCTCCTGCTCTGAGCCCATCAGGTGAAGTTGCTCCAGCATCCGAGCCTTCTGCTGACCAAGGACCTCCATCCCCCTCTGCCGCCTCCACCAACGGCCTTTTCATTGGTGCAACCGCTGTGGCCGCCACTCTCGTGGCTGCCGTTTTGGCTTAAGAATGTGAAGTTGCCTGCTTTCGGAGCTTTGCTTCCCTGCTCTCTTTTCTTCTGTCGAGTAGTCTGTTTTTTTTTTGTCATGTATGGATTGATTGGTGATTACTAGTCCATTATTTGGGTTCGGGGAGGTTGATGGCTTGTATCAGGGGGTGTGGTCGGACGGTTGTAGAGATTGGGCTGCTGTACACAGTTAAATAAAATGAGTTTCTTATTCTTTCCCCCCAAAAAATGAATGCAACCTGTTATGTTTTTTATTCTTTTGATCAAAGAATTAATTGTTGTATTTAAGATTGAGAAGGGAGAATAGTGTTAATGGGGAAATTTCGAAAGCTAAATCAGAGAGTTGGATGGAATGTGATGCAACGCTGAGGAAATCTACTTTATGTGTCTTCACGTGGCATGGGTATCTTTGAATCCAAAGCACTAAAGATAAGTTTTAAGATTAGACGAAAACCCACTTCATTCGATTGCTTTTTCCTTTCTTAATCCAACTTTCACATCTTTTTTCTACCAAATGGGTATTTAATTTTACTCTAATTACAACACTAACCCATCGAGAATTCTAGATGAAAACAAATTCAATCGGAAAGAAGAGGAAAATAAGGCATTTCTCTATTTTTTTAATAATACAAGATTAATAATATAAAGTAATTATAAGATAGTTTTGTTTATAATTTTTCTTAATTATTGACAATGTATGTATAGATGTAAGATGTAATTGCTTGAATTCAATATTTATAGAAAAAATAATACTCTTTTAATTACTGAAATTATTTAATGAATTATTATTATTATTATTATTATTATTATTATTATCATCGTCCCATTAATTTTTTTCATGTTGACCAAATATTTAGTTTTAAGAAATAAGATTGATCACGTATCAAATCATATAAAATGAATAAAGTAACAAAATTATCCTTAAGAAGTGATTAATAGATTTTTTTATAAATATAAATACTAAAATATATGTGTAAAAATATAAATATTATTATTTGTTAAATTTTTTAATATATCATTTTAAATAAAATAAATTCAAAATCTAAAATAAATAAATTTAAGGATAAAAGTATACAAATGGTCCCTGATTGTGGGGTATTGCTTTATTAAATTCCTCAACTATTAAAATTATAAATGATCCTCCATATAATGTTACTTTGTTAAGTCCATCGACTATTAAAAGTTACAAAATAGTCATCCGACTATTCATTATGTATTTCTTTTCCATTAAAAAAATGACGGTTGTTTAAGTTGGAAGTTAACATGATGATTGGGATATGATAGTCGTTTGAAATTCTAATATCAGATTTTATCATATCACAGTCAACAGGTTAACCTTAAGCTCAAAATATCATCTACTTTTTAACGGAAAAGGATGAGTTTGGAACATAATAAATAGTCGGGTAGTCATTTTGTAACTTTTAATATTCGAAGTAATCAACAAAGCAACAATCTATAGTTTGAGGATCATTTTATATTTTTTAATAGTTTGGGAACTTAATAAACTAGTACCCAATAATCGAGAGACCATATGTGTACTTTACCCTAAATTTAATAGTAAAAAAAGAAATATTATCAAGAAGTTTTTTACTATTATAACTTTTTTGGTGGTCATGTGATTGGTTTAACGTTGACTTGGGTAAATATTTGGAAAAAGGAAACATCCATGATGTAACGATCGCCGCCCGTGAAGCATCGACAGATATGATAAATACAAGCTGTTATTATTATTATTATTATTATTATTATTATTATTATTATTATTATTATTATTATTATTATTATTATTATTATTATTATTATTTTGGGTGATAGACTATTAGAAATGATTTCTTTATTGCTAATACAGAAAGAGAAAATCGCCTCAGTGACAAAAAAAAAGTTATAATATACGATTTTAACCAACTTTTTTTGGATTTGCCAAAATGACCAACAAAATCGCAACGCGAAATAAAAATCGCAACGCGATCCCCAGAATCGCAAATCAGTTTCCAGAATCGCAAATCAGTTTCCAAAATCGCAACGCGATTCTTGAAAATCGCGATGCGATAGTACAAATTCGCATTGCGATTTTCCAAAATCGCAACGCGAATATGAAAATCGCAACGCGAACACATAAATCGCAACGCGTATCCGTAAATCGCAACGTGTATCCGTAAATCGCAACGCGTATGGGTAAATCGCAATGCGTATCCGTATATCGCAACGCGTATCCGTAAATCGCAACGATAATACATAAAATCGCAACGCGTATCCGTAAATCGCAACGCGATATTTAAAGCGCCATTATAATCGCTACGCGTATTTTATTTTCAAATTACAAAAAGAATATTAAGACAAAATCCCGTAATCGCAACTCATAACCTAAAACCTAAAATCACAACTCAGTCCCATCTCCATCTCTCACTCTCTACGGCGAAGAAATCCGTCCCCATCTCCGAAGATTTCCGTCCCCATCTCCGGCGAAATCCCTCACAACCATTCACGGTCAGAAATCCCTCACAATATTCAGAAATGGAAAATCAACCTCCGAGGGTTAGTTTTTTTAATTATTTTTATTTTGAAATGTTTGCATTATTGTAGGTTTCTCATATTGAAACTGATGATAAGTTTACTGGTCATTTCAATAATAGATTAACCATTTCACTTAGATTTCATTTCGCGTTACGATTCTGTCGTTGCGATTTTCATTTCGCGTTGCTATTCTCTCGTTGCGATTTTCAAGTTAGTATTTGTCTTTGTCTTTGTTCTGTCTTTTGGTTGAAGTAATGCAATCCATTCAAGTTTCAATTTGCAGAAGAGTCGCAACGAGATAAATGAAATCGCAACGAGAGAATGACTGTCGCAACGAGAGAATCGCAACGCGAAATGGAAATCGCAACGAGAGAATCGCAACGCGAAACCAAAATCGCATTGCGATTTTCATTTCGCGTTGCGATTCTCTCGTTGCGATTTTCATTTCGCGTTGCGATTCTCTCGTTGCGATTGTCATCTCGCGTTGCGATTCTCTCGTTGCGATTTTCATTTCAACCAAAAGACAAAACAGTGTTGCAAATTTTAGTTTCAAGAATAAACTACTACTTTTTATGTTTATTGTTTTTGGTATATCTTCACAGTGTAGTTTTTGGTATATCTAACTTGGTATGTTTATTGTTTTTGTAGAAATTTTTTTCGGCTCAATTGACCTTGAGAAATAAAGTCAGCCTGGCCACTACAATTGCAAAGAAGCTTTCACCTGCTCAAAGACAATTGTTTGAGGAAACCTGCTTCGGGCCATGGCTGAGAGTACAGCATCCGGGTGGAGATGCTAATTTGACCCATTTGTGGCTTCAGACCATGACATCAAATCTACCCGACAGTATACAACGTGGTGAGGAAGAGATATGGTTTCATTTTCCACCAGCGTATACTTGCTTTGGGCGGAAGGAGTTCTGCTTAATCACTGGTCTACGATTCGGACACGATGATGTAGGCCGGTACACTCGTCATATCGCCCGCCCATCATGGTTATCCCGGGTTTTTCCGGATGAGTCAATGGAGAAGCCGAACCTACATGTCGACGACCTGAAGAAATTATTTAATAAGAAAGCTGGTTTCACTCGGATGGAAGACGTCGATGTTGTCCGAGTATGCCTTCTACTACTTGTGTATGCCGGCTTTTTAGGCAGAGAGGCCAGACAACCTATTCATCGGGAGCTAATAATATTGGTAGAGGACCTGAATGCATGGAATCTGTTTCCGTGGGGTTCGTATATGGAAAGCTACCTGGACTAAGTTGTCGTCTGCCTTTGATGACCGCAAAAGTTTGCGGGGCGATGGGTCCAAATACACTTTGTCAGGCTTTGTTTGGGCCTTTAAGGTAAGAATTTCTATATAATGTTTCTAAAATTATAATTAATTATTTAACAATTACTAATTTTGTATTATATTGTTTGTAGATTTGGATATTCGAGGCTTTCCCCAGCATGCGTACATATGCAATAAAAACGTCAAATGATATTCCCAGGGCTATTTCCTGGAAGAGGAAAACTCTGTTGGATTGGGAAGACTTAATACCATATGCCACAATAAATAATGTAAGTTAACACAAATACTTTCATATAATATATAAACAAGTTATTAATAGTAGACGTTTAACTTTGTTTGAGTTTTTATATTTTAGGAGGCCAACATTCCATTACAAAGACTGTCACCCACGGAGGAAGAGCTTGCCACTGATTGGTGGCAAGCTAGTCAGAGTTTTTTTGATGGCACGGATGATGAGCAGCATCCACTTCCTCCAATTCGAGAGCCATCACCTCACCTAGAGCCATCACCCGATCGTGACGACTATACACCTCTAGAACGAGAGCCATCACCTATCCCGTCACATCATCGAGCCTCTTCTCCACCATCACCTCATGATAGGCGACCGGCAAAGATGCCACGACTCCTATCTCCCTGTTCTCCACCTCCACCTCAACGGGATGAGTCAAGGGAGTTACGTGATGAGGTCAATGCCTTGCGTGAGGAGATCGGTACTCTACGCGATAACGATGGTGCATGGCGTGTGGAGGTGTCAACTTTACGTGGTGAGGTTGCCGCTCTACGTGAGATGATAGTATCGTTGCAGAATGAGGTTCATACTCTACGCAACGAGGTAAGTTTAAGATTTTCCATATTTAACTTAATGATAAATTTACTCGTAATTTCACTTAGATTAGCCATTTCACTTAGATTGCTTAGTAAATTTATTCGGTTGCTGCCAATTCTGCTAAACTGTGTATTCTTTAACACTGTGAAATAGTATTTGTCTTTGTTTTGTCTTTTGGTTGAAAGTAATTTGTTCGGTTGCTGCCAATTCTGCTAAACTGTGTATTCTTTAACACTGTGAAATATATTTGTCTTTGTTTTGTCTTTTGGTTGAAAGTAAATTTGTTCGGTTGCTGCCAATTCTGCTAAACTGTATTCTTTAACACTGTGAAATAGTATTTGTCTTTGTTTTGTCTTTTGGTTGAAAGTAAATTTGTTCGGTTGCTGCCAATTCTGCTAAACTGTGTATTCTTTAACACTGTGAAATAGTATTTGTCTTTGTTTTGTCTTTTGGTTGAAAGTAAATTTATCCATTCAAGTTTCAATTTGCAGAAGAATTTATAGTTTACTTTCGCAACACGAAACTTAAAATCGCAACGCGAAACCAAAATCGCAACGCGAAATGAAAATCGCAACGACAGAATCGCAACGCGAAACCAAAATCGCAACGACAAGATCGCAACGCGAAACCAAAATCGCATTGCGATTTTCATTTCGCGTTGCGATTCTTTCGTTGCGATTTTCATTTCGCGTTGCGATTCTGTCGTTGCGATTTTGGTTTCGCGTTGCGATTTTAAGTTTCGTGTTGCGAAAGTAAACTATTTCTTCTTCTGCAAATTGAAACTTGAATGGATTGCATTACTTCAACCAATAGACAAATCAAAGACAAATACTAACTTCAGGGTATTAGTTTGAAACATATTTTTCTTTGTTATCTGATGCATTTTGTGAACTATGATAGAATAATGACTTGGGTGAATACAATGCAAGTTTGAAACATATTTGTCTTTGTTTTCACTGTTTAAATATCATGTCTGTTTATTTACTGATTTTTGTATTTAATTATTTAGCAGCCCGATAGAGTGGATGCTTTACGTCGGGTTATGCTTGCACGACGGAGTTCACGCATCAGACAGCGTGCACGTGCTATTAAGTCTCCGTACACCCAATAGTGCGAAGACACCGCAAGAAGAAGCCCGACTCGCCTGTCATCCCTCAAGAGTCCACTCCTATCGTTGAAGAGGCCCCCCATATCATTCCTCGAGAGTCCCCTCCCACCGTTCAAGAGGCAACTGTCATCGTTGAAGAGGTCCCTCCCACCATTCCAGAGCCCGATTCACATGGGGTAATATATCGAAGTATTGAGAAACCCCCACCGGTTCCGGACATGATGGATGAGAGTTGGCTCTCGTATGAGTTACCGGCCAGTACCATACCGGTATCTGAAGAGGAGAGGGAACAACTACCGGACACAATTTTGGATAACACCCTTTGGGCTAAGACCGCAGTTGATTTTTATCTACATGAGCGGAGCAAGGGGTGTTTCACTGACATATGCAAGCTCACCGATGATATCTTTTTGTTGCTTGAACGGCCTTGGTGGGGCGTATTATTAGGGGTCGAAGACAATGGCTATTTCGATGGGGGGGTAAGTCTTATATTTTTCTTATATTTCAATTTGATTAAATTTTTTTTTAAATTTATGTAAGTCACTAATATATGTCTTTTTTTGTAAAACAGCATATCGATGCGTGGGTGACACGTCTTCTAATAATAAGAAAACTTAAGAAAAATAAAAATATACGATATACAATAATGCCGACGTCTTTTCACGCCGTTCACTTGAAGAATGCACGAGATGAATCATTTGATTTGGGCAATGGACAAGCTAAACTTTATCCTGCATGGTGGGAGGTCGATAAGGTTAGTATTTATTTTAGATTGAGTTTAAAGGTTTTATGAAATAAGTGCGCAAATGAATGAATTATTACTTATGATTGCAGGTGTTTATCCCTGTTTTGGAACGTAAACATTGGATTCTCGTCGAGCTTCAGCTCCCATCCCTTAAGACAATAGTGTATGACAGCATGATAAATTACATATCATTGGCTGATTTAAGAGATGTTATTAAGGGATGGAGCTCTCATTTGGCTAAATTCTTGGATGCGATCAATTATTGGACTCGTTCTGGAAACAAGAAGCCAAAGAAGCTCAATATTACAGTTATTAGAGACGAGACCGCGCCACAACAAACGAGCGGAGCCAGAGGAGATTGTGGTCCTCTCGTATGCTTGGCGTTGGAGCGTTTGACGACGGGAAGCATCAAGTATCTACCTCCCACCGATAGAGATAAAGCTGCAGTAGGCTTGTGGTTTCGGCATTATATGGCTAAATCGATATATACGAGACGCTGCCTACCTGCATCCGCGTTATAAAAATGTCCATAAACAATTGGTAAGTTTATATACTTATAAATGAAAATGTTTGGTTAAGTAATTAGAATTCAATAATTTGCGTAGAAAGTGTTGTTTGAACAAATGTTTGGTTTCTGCAGGTTAATCTCAGAAGTGAACTGCGTGAAAATGATGTCGAGCTGCAAAAGTTGATTCAATAGTTTAATTGATTGTTTTTTGATTGTTTAATTGATTTGTAAAAGTTGATTCAATTTTTGATTGTTTAATTGATTTGTAAAAGATGATTTGTAAAAGTTGATTTGTGTAATTGATGCGAACATAATTCTTATTTGTGCTTGTTTAATTGATTGAAATGTAATGGTTGATTTTGTTGATTTCAATCTGCATTATGTTGAAGGCAAAAATGACTATCGCAATGCGAAATGAAAATCGCAATGCGAAATGAAATCGCAACGAGAGAATCGCAATGCGAAATGAAAATCGCAATGCGGAAATGAAAATCGCAATGCGTTTATAATTTCGCATTGCGATTATCTCGTTGCGATTTTCATTTCGCATTGCGATTTTCATTTCGCATTGCGATTCTTTCGTTGCGATTTTCATTTCGCATTGCGATTTTCATTTCGCATTGCGATTTTCATTTCGTATTGCGATTTTAATTTCGCATTGCGATTTTCATTTCGCATTGCGATTCTCTCGTTGCGATTTTCATTTCGCATTGCGATTTTCATTTCGCATTGCGATTCTCTCGTTGCGATTTTCATTTCGCATTGCGATTTTCATTTCGCATTGCGATTCTCTCGTTGCGATTTTCATTTCCGCATTGCGATTTTCATGTTGGGATTTTCATTTCGCGTTGCGATTGTATTTTCCGTGTTGCGATAGTCAAATGCATGCCTAATAGTGATAACAACTGAATAACAAGAGTTGGTTAAGTCAAAATGGTTGGCCTGAGTCATTAATTCAACTGAAAATGTTAAAAGTTCACACATAAAATCCACATAATACAACGTTTGCATATGAGCTTTTGATGGCAACGTTTACATAATACACATAAAATGTTAAATGTTAAAACGTTTACATAATACAACTGAATAACAACGTTTACATAATACAAAGTTCACACCATATGAGCTTTGGATTTTGATGAGGATCCATATTTTGGTAGAGGAAAAGATGATTTTGATGGCACTGGTGATCCACATGTCAACCTTGTATGACCACTTTCCTTGCACCGACTACATGTCGATCTCTTCTTCTCTTCACCCTTAGACGGTATACGATCGTGACTTTTTGGTCGGCCAGGTAGCCTTCTGTCCATGGCTGGTGGCAAAACTGTTTGTAAGTCATCTGGTATGTCCCACTCAGAAGGATGTGGAATAGGGTAGACAATCTCGGCATAAGTCTGTCGATAAACTTCTGTAGTGTAGCAATCCATAGCGTATGCGCTTGAATCATCTTGGTTTAAATGAAGAGCAACTTTTATAACATGGCCACACGGATAACCAGATGTTTGCCATTTCATACAACTACACGTCTTTGCATTTAGATCGACTAGCCCATTTAAGTTATTATCCAGTACTTGAAACAAAGTGTTTGAACATGGTTCAACTCTCCATGACGTTGACTTCACAACACGTTTCGTTATCTTTTTTTCAGTCCATGGTGTAACACGATGTTCCAATGTTCCTGTAAATTTAAATAAACAATACTTAGTAAAATATATAAATATGATAAGTTACGAATTCAAAGAAATAATACCTGCATGGTTTCTTTTCTTGTAGTACCACTGTTGAATAGAGGCTCGAAAAAACTCCATTAACATAGTAATGGGTAATTTCCGGGAATGACGACTTAGAGCGTTGATTGATTCTGCACTATTAGACGTCATGAAACCATATCTTGCTCCAAGTTGATGTACTCTTGACCATCTTTCAAACCCGACATCTTCTAGTGTTTGAGCACACTGAGGCAAAACACGTCTTAAACAATTTATATGCTTATTGAAATCCACTTCCCGATAAGCTTTTACAGCCTTCCAGTATGTCCATTTGTGCTTTTTTATACCAGCAGACCTTGATTTTAGATTTCTATACAAATGAACACCACAAAGTCCATGAAAAGCATCTGGGAAACACCTTCTAACAGCGTTGTCAATTGAGTTTGCCCTATCGGATATGATTGTCAGATTGCTAATAGGACCTATGCAATCCCTAAGATGCCCCATAAACCATGTCCATGAATCAGAGGTTTCAGATTTGCCAACCCCGTAAGCTATTGGCAATATCCCATTGTTAGCATCCATGGCTACTGCTAATAAGTTTACTCCAAGGTATCGACCTTTCAAATGTGCTCCGTCAACTATAATAACTGGGCGCATGCAAGTAATAAACGAACGAATCTACAAAATAATATACACAAGAAATATAATCATTTAAATGTGAAATGCATGTAACTAACAAAATGAGTCAACAAAATTATATTGATTTACTAACCGTAGCACCAATGGCGATAAACAGCAACTCAAAGCGTCCATCTCTATCTGTTTTGATATGAGTTACCGACCCAGGATTTTTCAGCTTTAAATTGTGACAATAAGCCGGCAGTTGGGCAAACGATGCTTCTGGCGACCCCCTCAACAATTCCAAGGCATAACATTTGGCTCTCCAAGCTTGAGAATATGATATACTAATCTTGAACCGAGCATTCATGTCAGTCATAATTTCATGTCCCCGATATACCCTGCCATTCAAAAACATTAACTCAGCCAGAAAACCACCCAACACCTTTTTGTTTGCCTGTCTATGGTGAGGAAAAACTTGGGTTCTTGAACATGTATGTTTATCAATAAAAGTCCTAACTTGAAACATTTGCAATCTTTTATTCTCTTTGCAATCATACGCCACGTACAGTTTTTGTCAATCATACACCTTGTTTCGAAACGATCTTTGCTTGATTTGTTAACTTTAGTTGATAGCCATCTTCCACACATTTCGTATATAAAGCTATCTTCAAGTCTTCCTTTGTATCAAAACAATCATCTTTCTTGATACGAATAACTTTTGTGTAACAATCAACTGCTTTCTTTATCAACTCTTCTTCCGGTATCTGAAGTAATTCTGGCATATTCCAGTTATACGCCCGTGGCATTTTCTTTTCTTCGGGGACTTTTTCTTCTTCTTTTTCTTCTTCAGGATTATATGAATTACAGAATGGATGTTCAACATGTTCATTCACAGTCGTAACTTCCTCCTCATTATCATCAACATTACATTCTTCGGCAACGGCTGTTTCATCATCAAAATTCGGGTATTGACCAATATCAATATCATTACACGCATGGTCTGTTTCTTCTTCTGAAACATCATCAAAATCCGTGTATTGACCAATATCAAAGTCCGGATATTGACCAAGACCAAATTTCGAATACTGACTAGTACTCACAATTTTTTCTGTTGGCTCATCATCGTCTAACTGGTCAATACGAAAACCGGAATTTGGTGCTGAAAGTTGATTGGGATTTGGATTAGAGAAAGGTTGTGGGTTTTGAGAAAAACTTAGTTGATTACTACCCGCTACTGACCCAACAATACTACTTCTAGGTTCAACAACATACAATGTAACATCATCTTGTGAAACACTAATGTAAGCAATGAATCGTTCAACATCTTCATTGTCGGTTAACAAATAAACTTTACCATTTCTCTGATAAGATAGCCTAAATCCACTTAGGGGCTCTAAATTCAATTTATTTGAAACACGTAGCATTAGAGTTTCATAAGTTAACTTTTGTAAAGACAATTTTAGTTGAAGATTTATGGGTAAAGGCATATATTGTAAAACACCATTAACATTATCCCATGACCCTCCAAAACACAAATCTATCCAAACATGATCAACATTAGATGATTTCATGGTTGTAACTAAACAAACGAGATGCGAAACTAAGACCTGTTGCCGGATGGGGAAGGATGTCGTTGGATATAGGAACGGATGTCGCCGGAGAGAGTGATAGATGGAGATGGAATGAGTTGCGATTTAGGGATTTAGTTTATGATTTCAGTGTTATATACCCAAAATTTCAGTGTTGTGATTTACAGATTCTCGTTGCGATTTACGGATTATCGTTGCGATTTACAGATTCTCGTTGCGATTTACGGATTATCGTTGCGATTTACGGATACGCGTTGCGATTTACGGATTATCGTTGCGATTTACGGATACGCGTTGCGATTTACGGATACGCATTGCGATTTACGGATACGCGTTGCGATTTACGGATACACGTTGCGGTTTACGGATACGCGTTGCGATTTACGGATACGCGTTGCGATATACGGATACGCATTGCGATTTACCCATACGCGTTGCGATTTACGGATACACGTTGCGATTTACGGATACGCGTTGCGATTTATGTGTTCGCGTTGCGATTTTCATATTCGCGTTGCGATTATGGAAAATCGCAATGCGAATTTGTACTATCGCATCGCGATTTTCAAGAATCGCGTTGCGATTCTGGAAACTGATTTGCGATTCTGGGGATCGCGTTGCGATTTTTATTTCGCGTTGCGATTTTGTTGGTCATTTTGACAAATCCAAAAAAAGTTGGTTAAAATCGTATATTATAACTTTTTTTTGGTCACTGAGGCGATTTTCTCATACAGAAAACAGAGTAAAAAGTTAGTTTCCCGAGTAATTAGAGTAACAAGTTCAAGTGGGGTTCGATAAATCGGAGTTGCCCAATACTTTTTCCCACGGGTCATTCAGTCACAGAATTTGGTCCTCGCCGGGTTGACATGAGTACGATCTCTCATATTCGTTCTATCATCAATCTAATAGAATCAACTTGTGCAATCATGTTTAAAACATGCCAACACTTGTCCGACTCCACTATAACCAACAACTCCATCTACATTTACTTTAATCTAGCCCTCTAGTGGCCGTTTCCATGTTTTTTTAAATTTTAAATAAAATATCAATTTAATCTCAAATCCGATAAAAATCCCCTACAACTTACTGCCGTTTTCCACGTTGCCAGTGACTGCTGGCCGTCACTGGTTGAAGATTGCTAGTAATATTCGACAAAACGCTTAAAGTAATTCAATCACTCTCTGAATCCTGAAATCAAAAAATCCAGTCCACATTTCAGGGGTTCACTAATTCTTTTAACAGTACATGAATATTGTGTTGGACACTTGAGACACCGATCACTTAAAAGAGAGAGAATCACAATCTGCCTTGGCCGCCTTCTTTTATGCCTATATTTTACCTGCACGAGCTATTGGGTATCTGCATGTTTAGGTTTTGTGTTGGTTCTTGTGGGTTATTGCAATATTCAATGATGATTTTTGTTTGGGTTAAATTCACATTTTGTTCATATAGCTCTAAGATTATTGCCTCCAAATCCTTTATAGTTTCTGCACATTCTTGCTTGATGTTCATAGCTTATCTTTGATTGAGTGTTGGTAGTTGATAATGATGATTTTTAAGTGGTAATGTAAATTCAATCCGATAATAGCCATGTTTATCCACTCGCGGATGTAGGTGTATTTCAAGATGTATAAGTGTCTATATTAGAATCTTAATTTCTTTAGGTTAGTTATTCATTTTACCGATAGTGTTCATGCTAAAATTTTATTTGTGCTTAGCTCACACGAAAAGTTTAGTGTAAATTACATGTTTAGTGCTTAAACTATCAGTTTTGGTCTGTTTTAGTACATAAACTTTCAATTTAAAAAAAAAATCATACATAACATTTAGTTTTTGTTTCATTTTAATAGATGTTGTTAAATAATTTAACGAAAGTGCATTTTTTATGGGCAAATTGTGTCATTTATCACTCAACTATCTTCTCACTCCTATTTTGATAATACTAAAGTTTGAAAGTTGTCAATTTAACTACTCAATTTTCAAATTGCTCCTATTTTAATCACTATAATTTATTTTATTAATAATTTTTGTGACTTGATATTTTTATTATTATTTTATTAATATATAATTAAAACTATTTTTTTGAAAGTTAAAGTGATTAAATTAGGAGTAATTAAAAAGTTAAGTAATTAAATTAAAAAAATTAAACTTGAGTGACAAAAATAGGAGTGGGAAGATAGTTGAGTGATAAATGATGTAATTTACCCATAAAAATATATCACGTGCAAATCACCTGCTAAGTTTTTAACAGTGGGTTACTAAAAAAATAAAAATTAAACGTTAGACATGATTTTGAAAAAAATTGAAAGTTTATGTATTAATATTGATAGTTTACATTCTAAACGCGTAATTTACCCAAAAATTCATTATGTTGGTAAATATACATATGTGCCCGCCCTAAAAAGCCTTTTCTGGATCTGCCACCGTGTTTACCTCTCTTTTAGGGTATTCTAGTATATCAGAGGATAACCTCATAGAAAGCAATAGAAGTATTGAGTGCATGTTTTGTTGTTTAGGGTCGTTTTCTTACACTTTGAATAATCTACTTCTTCTTGATGATTCTTGTATAATGATACCAACAAATAAACATTATTCCTAATTGACGAGTAGCTAGTTGTAATGATGTGTGTTTCATATGTTTTACATATTTTGTCCTTGTACCCGTTGTCAAATGATTTATTGGCAAAAACCTGATTTGAACTTTCAGAAATGATAGTTTCTATCATTCGTTTGCATGTGTGCTGAAGCTGGATTCCTCGTTAAAACAGCTCCTTTAGCCTAATAAGACAATGATTGGGGCTTCAATTGGCAGGATGAAGATCAAGAATTTAAGGTCATCTGTCACAAGTACATTTGGATTTGGATGTGTCGGACCACTTGGACACGTCTGCATGGTTTGATCTTCTTCCCTTCTTTACTGTGATTTAATCAGCTTGATCTTTTGTTTATCTGCAAAATTAAAGGACAAGAAAGCTCAGAAGGTGTTCTTGGGGAGCATTTGATGGTTAGTACTTAGTAAGAGTGTAAGAGATTATGTTTTTGTACGTGATGATTATGAGTTAGCATTCTGCATGCGCAAAGAAAATCAGGTTTTGTCCAGTACAAATAACCAAGTCCGGAACTGTAAAATTCTACTTCTTGGGGATCGAAACATATTACCCTGATACATTTTGTAAAATATTGCAGAATTCTTCCAAATTCTTACAGATTGTTTAGAACTAATAAGCATGAACAAAACTTAGAACTAGGTTTTAAGTTGTAAGATTGGCAACACAAGCATATATTGAACCAGTTATGGTGGAAGCTGCATACAATACAACCATAATCCATTCTCCATGTATATAGGTATGAAGGCAACACAAGCATATATGGTTTTAAGATGAGGATTCAACTCCGCCCAAAGTCGGCCTCCTGCAATGGATGGCCTTATCTTTGGCCGCCAAAGCTTGCTTCTTGGATCCAAAACATTGATCTCTGTACCTTTTGGAGACGATGATTAAAAGAGGTCTACTTAAAGCCTCTCAATATATATGGTTAAGATCTATTACAAAATAAAACTTTTTATGTTTTACATATTTTCATAATCATTGGATGCTTAAAAAAGAAGCTCGAGATTTTTGCCTAATTTTTTTTAATAAATACTTTATCATCTTCTACTGTTAATTTCAGTTGTCTAATTTTTATTCATACAATTATTCTAAAAACGTATAAAACTAAAAAAGTTTTACAATATATATGTTATGATTCACTTACACTATATAAAATTAATTGGTTTTATACTAATTTATAGCTCATAGATTTAAATAAATAAATGACTTAGATTTAATTAAAATTTATAACTCATAAATAAATATTTCTTAACTCATAGTAAAATAATATTTTTTTCAAAGTTAAGGTTTAAAATTTAAATTTTAGGATTTGAGGTTTAGGGTTTATGATTTATGATTTATGAGTTGAAGTTTAAGATTTGGGATAAAGTAAAAAGATATATTGTTTTTTTGCGAGTTAAAAGATATTTATTTATGAGTTATAAATTTTAATTAAATTTAAGTTATTTATTTATTAAAATTTAATGATTATAAATCAGAGTAAAACTTATTAGTTTTACTAGTATAAGTGAATCTTGCACCTTGCATGTGCAAATTCTTACTCTAAAAAATAAATTATATTTTGAGTCCAATGAAATTAAATCAGATCATTTAGAAAAATGTAATACTCAGATCAGATTCCAAAAAACTCAGTGCGAGAACCTAACTCAGCACATCTCTAATTTCGATATTATTTTTATTAAATGATTAAAATTTTATTTTAAATTATATTTAAGAAATATTTTGCATTTTAGTTTTTTATCCTAATTTACTTTTTCTTTTTATATTTTATAACCTATTTTCTATACCCCTTAATTAATTCTTTTGTTTTAGTTTTTTAATTTGATTACGTAAAAATTTATTGTTTATTCAAATAATTTTAATAATTTTTACACGAATCAACTTACCTCAGTGGTTAAAGGAATTATTGTTGTTCCAAAAGATTATGAGTTCGAGCACCAATGACTATTAGAATCATTGAACGTTCATTGTTAAATGATTGAGAGTGTTTCGATCAGTTACTAATTTATAATCACCTTAGCTTAATAAAAAAAATATATATATTAAATTAAAAAAATTGTTTCTACATTTTATCCAATAAAAGATTGAACAATATTTCTCTCTCTTTTGATTAATCCAGGGTAAGTATAAGTCATTATATGTTCGATGATAACTCTTAACCATTTGATATTGAGTGTCATACCCCTGATATTTCTGGTGCTCAAACTCATGACTTCAAAAAACAACAACAATTCTTTTATCACCGAGGACGCTTAGTTAGTTGTACATTATGTTAAATTAATGTATTTGTTATATTATTTGTATTTTATATTAAAAGTTATTATACGGAATAAAAACTAAAATTACTCCAGTATTTGAGTAATTAATAATTATCTATTTTTATTGTTACTTTTTTTGATTGAATATATATCACGGATTAATCAACTGTTAACTTAATTCGAAAATAATTAACACATTTTGTTTTAATAATAATATTTTTATATTTATAAAAAAATTAAAATCTATTTATTAAAAATTAAACTTGAATTTAATTAAAAAATATATATAATTTCTATTTTACATATTATTATTAAGTAAACTTAAAATTTATTTTTTACATAAAATATATTATTTCATGTACATTATAAAAAATTGTGTGTCCCGGATATAGTGGAAAGAATAATTTAGTTAGGGGTGTGTATTTGATTGAATCAAGCTAAAATATTTTGAGTTATTCAAGGTTACGAGTCCTACTTTATAACTCAAATTTTATTTGAAATATTTCAAGTCGAGTCAAATTTATAAAATTTGAATCGATTCGAGTTGTTTGAGTTTATATTTAAATTGAATTGTAAATATTGATAATATTATGGTTCAAATTTAAATAGTTTTCTATAACCATATACCATACATATATATTGCTTCATATGATATATATATTTGCACAACAATTAGTTTTATTAATTAATTAAAAACCTTGGTTAGGAACCTCATTAAAAATCTCACTAAAACTACAAGGAGTATCCTAACAAAGGTAGAACAAAGCCACAAACAACACCATAATTCTCACTCCACAGACCTTTCTCAACTAAAGGAGTAGAAAAATACCCAGGTAAGACCTCCACCTAAACAACACTTCAACACCGAAGAAAGAAAATGACAATCCTGATTTTGCTCAACTATATAGAGCAACCAACAAGACAAGATAACCCATCTTAATCCAACGAGACGCATTCCCAACGGAATTCAATAAACCTGCAACCAGACCAATAACCCAAAACTGTAGAACAAGATCGCCCACAACATCGCTTTAGTGATTGCTACTCTTGAACTCACCACCATGCTTTGAGCATTGATTCTTTCTTCAATTCGACCTTTGTCAAAGAATCTGCCATAGTATTACACTGCCTAGGTGTATATAAAGCGAAACTTCCCCATTTGTTCTACTATTAAAACGAATTCTATGATGAAGATTGAAAGTATCCATGGCCTCAATGAAGTACTTCTCACCCAAGCTAAAACTGGACTACATAATGTTTCAAAACTAGCACAACGACATGATGTAAACAAAGAACTGATCCACAGAATATAACTCAAACTGTTATGTGATTAGATTTTATCATATCTTAATTAACATGTTTACATCATACTTAGTCGATCGTTAATTTTTTAACATAAAAGGATAAATTTGAAACATACGAATAGTCGAGTTATCATTTTGTAACTATTAATAGTCGGATGACTTAATAAAGTAGTACCCTATAATTTGGGATTATTTTGTAGCATCTATAGTCGGGGGACCATTTATGTATTTTACCCTTAAAACTAACTCATCTTCATCCCCATTTCTAGAGCTTTTGTTTATTTTGTTGCTTCGGTGTTGAGACTTCGCAAATGATTCCTTCCGTTTCTAAATTTCTTCTTCTTCTAATTGCATTCTTTATTGGCTAAACTAAACAAGCCACTCTAAAATTAGAAATTTTTAATCGGATTATATTTTTATAAAATTTATAAAAATATAATTAAATTTGTTAAATGTTATAAATAAATTATTTTTATTAAAACATTTATATGTGTCTGAATTGAACATTTAATAACAAACTTTGTTATAATTATTAAATGATACATAGTATTCTTATGATATTAGAAAAATAAAATATCCCAAATTACATTGTTTCTTTACTTTTAAATCTTTAAAAATTAAACTTAAAACTTTGTCTTCTTTCTAAAATAACTGCCGTAGAATTGAGATATTTCAAAAATAATTAAATTTCCTATTCTTTAAATTGGATTCAATTCTTATAGTTAATAAAATGTCTTGATAGGAGGAGGACTTATTTACATTGGGTTATTATCTTCGGGCAGCTCGTAGGATTTTGGATGCTAATTTAGATTATAAAATGTATTTTGTTCCTAGAACTTATAATACTGTGACACATACTTTAGCTAAATGGGCTATTCATTCTGGAAATGTCTTGTATTTTGACTCGATTTGTCCCAAGATTATTATGTCTGTTGTATCCAATGATTTTCTTCTGGTAATACAAGGTCCTAGAGCGCTCTTTTTCCCTTATAAGTCTTAGAAGAGGTTTTTATTGACACTCATTTTCTTAAAAAAAAAATGTTTTGTAAGAGTTAAGTTAATGTATTGACTCAGATGCATAATAATTTAACCCGACTTTTATGTAAGCTTTTATTTTACTAAATTTTGAGCGATTTCCAGAAAAATAAATCATTTAATTGCCGATTTTAAATTTAACTAAAAATAAAAATATGGATAAAGTACATAAATGGTTTCCGAGTATAGGATGTTGCTTTGTTGAGTCTTTTGACTATAAAAATTATAAAATAGTCCTTTGACTGTATGACATTACTTTGTTGAGTCCCTCAACTATTAAAAGTTACAAAATGATCACTCAACTATTCATATTTTTTGAACTTGTCCTTCTATGTTACAAAGTTGAAGGTTGTCTGAGCTGGATATTAACTTATTAACTGAGATATGATAAAATATGATCCTAAAACCAGTTTGAGATGTATAGTCATATGGGATTCTGAGATCATATTTTATCATATCTCAGTTACCAAGTTAATGTCCAGCTCAGACTGCCGTCAATTTTTTAATGGAAAAGGACGAGTTTGGAACATATCCTTAGTCAAAAGTCTAAAAAAGTAACATCATATAGTAATGAGATCACTTTGTAACTTTTAATAGCTGAGGGCTCCACAAAGTAACATCTAATAATCAGGAGACCATTTTTATATTTTACCTTAAAAATATTTTAACTGCTAAATTGTTTAATTATTATGCATGTGTGTTGATTCACATACATAACAGTCTAACCCAGCATATATGTAGGGTTTTTATTTTATATTGTTCCGATTGAATCCAAGAATAATAAAAAAGTTTAAAAATATATTAATCTTTAAAGGCTATTTATCTCATTCCCGATTTGATGATTTTGTGCAATATATGTAGGGTCCCCCCCCCCAAAAAAAAAAAGAGAAACAACAAACGCAATGGCCAAGACTTTTCTTTTGCTTTTGCAATTCACGCTAAAAAGAAAAAGAAAAAATGGCAGTATAAAATTCTGGAGGAGGAAAATAGAGGGTTAACACATTATTGTTATAAGGGATAAATATAAAATTTTATGTTAGGAGAATAAATTTATAATTTTAAAAAAATGAATTTATAAAAGATAAAATAAATTATCAATACAAATATAAAAATAAAAAATTATTAGGAGGTGCAATAATCTCCTTGAATCATCCTTGACCGTTATTAATGCAAGCTGTTTTTGAACATTGTTACGATAACTTGGTTATATTCATTAATGAAATACATTTTGGTTTGTTTAATTGGAATACAGAATCTTATGGCATCAGCTTTGGCCATCAAAATATTGGTGCAACTACAGTGATAGAATAATATGTTCTTGTCTAATACGAGAACAACAAAAAGGGCATCATAATTATGAGGACGCTCAATCCCACCAAGTTTAACATCTTCTGCATGTCTATCTATATATTCTCCTTTTATTTCTCTTCAAAATAATTGCCCTCCTTTTTATATGTTGTTGAGCAATACAATATTTTAATGTTCCTTTTGAGCTTTTTGGCTTTCCGTCTTGAATAATTTATTTTGTTCTTCAAATTAAAGGCGCATCAAATTGGTGGCAGCTACTCGACATAAAAGGAAATTCTTTCATACATTACAACTATATAGATTAAAGTTCTATAATTGATTTTGATTTTTCAAACGTGCATCAAAGGGTTTAGGGTGTATGTACTAGGGATAGGCATGGGTCGGGTTTCGACCAATCCAACCCGACCCGAAAATTTCACATCATTCACCTGATCCGACCCGACCCGAAAAATATATACCCCGATCTCGATCCAATTTTTTAGATAAAATTCGAACCCGATCCGACTCGACCCGAAATAATAAAAATATTATTTTTATTCAATAAAAGCATTGATTTAATTGAAAAAAATAATATATAGAGGGGTTTTATTATAATCATTCATAAATATATAAAGTAAAATTATATTTTTTTGGGTCGGGTCGGATAAGGTATTTTTCACCTAAATCCGAATCTGACCAGACCAGAATATCACCTTTAAAAACCCTGACCCGTCCCAAACCCGATTTTAAAAAAAACCTAACCTTAAATTTTAATTTTTAATTTTTTTCTTATTTTATTGATTACGTCCACCAAGAATTTTTATTCATAATTATTCTGTTGAAATTTTTATGATTAATATATATGTGTTTAATCACCCTTTTTCATTCTATATATTTATTATTATTATTATTATTATTATTATTATTGTTGTTGTTGTTATTACAAACCCAAAATCAAAATCGACCCAAATACAACAAAGCCCAATTATAAGCCCTAACCTAAACCTAGCCAAACCTAACCCTAAACCTTCACCAGCTTCCCACCACAATTATCGATGTTAACCACCAATATCCATCGCTGATGAGCCTCTGACATCTGTCGATCACTTCCCATGTTCCAAGAAACCAACTACAAAATCAAAACATAAAAATCAAATAAAAAATCAAAATCAAATTTAATAAAAAATTTACAACCTAATCCCCTAAAAATCCAGAGCCCCATTCACCCGTCGTCTTTGCCTCACCAAACCCATCAATTAGGAGCATGCAATAAAAGATAAAGAGGGGAGTAGAACCAATCGAAAGGGAGGGAGGAGATTCGAGAGTTCAAACAAAATCAGGGAGATTCGAAGAAAAAAACAGAAAACCCAAAAAAAAAGAATCGAAAAGAGGAGAAGCTTACCGATCAGCTGAAGCCTTTCACCGGCGGTGGAAGTCTCTGTCGGTCAATCCGAACGGTGATAAGGTCCAAAGAAACCCCTATAACATCATACCTCCGTCACGGCTCGATCCAACGGCGGACGACAAAGATCGGGACCCGAGAAGTTGAGGAGTTTTCAGCCTATTTCACGGCGAAGGGGGTTGAATCTCGTGAATCAAAACCTCGATACGGACTCACCGTAACGAGATGAGCTACCCGATGAATTTTGGTGGCCAATAGCCACGACAACAGCGGTTGTCGCGGTGGCCGACGACGGACAGTGCCACCACCGACGCTCCCCGTTTAGAGAGAATACAGAGAGAGAAGAGAGTAAATAAGAAAGAAAGATGGAGAAGTAAAAGAAAAAAAATAGACAAATGCATTATTAGGGGTATTTATATCCGTCTTGAAACGACGTCGTTTTGGAACCAAACAGTGCATTTTGGGCTTCTACGAAAAATCATCACGTGGGTCATCCGGTTTCCGCATGTTTGTAGCTATGGTTCTCTACTTTCTATTCTTCCATTTTAATCACTTAACTTTTGTTTTGGCTTTATTTCAAATTAATCCTTGAAATTTTACCCGAATTTCATTTTAGTCCTTGCATGCATTTTTATTATTAAATTTGCTTAATTGTTTTTTAGCTCCTTACATTTTTATTTACTGTAATGTAGTCCTTAGAACCTTTTTTACTCGATGTAGTCGCGCTTTATTTCAAATTTAGTCTCTTATATTTTTTTATTATTAATTAGTCCTAAATCTTATATGACTTAAATAATTGCAATCAGGACCCTTAACTTAACTAATTTAATATTCATACTTTTTAATATTAATACGATATGCGTGTTAAAGCAATAACATTAGTATTATAAAATTCATCAATAATTATTCGACTAATCTATGGAAGACCTCCAAACACCCGGGGAGCCCTTCCGAGGATTATTCAAATGAAATTATTTTAATAAATAAATGTTAATTATATGTTTATTCTAGTTGTTTATTTATTCATTTGTTATATATGTGAATATTTCATCAATTTTATACTTGTCATTTGTTATCGTTACATTCATAAACTTTGCATCTGTCTTTTCTTGTTTTCCACAAGATTCCAAGGTAATGCTAACTTGTGTCATGAGTTAACGAAATTACTTCCAACATAACTGGATTTTAATTTCTGTTAACTAACATAGCAAGAGGGCATCCTTTTTAAATAAAATCGAGTGAATCAAATCTTTCATCAAGTCAAATATTTTAAAAATGAATATCCCAGCCTAAAAAAATCATATAAATGAAAAGGATCGTAATTTAAATTTCGAGTTGAAATTTGTAAAATTGCATCATTTTCGACAACGTATAATCGAAAGGTACCATTAATCTTGCGTTGTGGGGTGCTTACCCATCCTTACGCGTAATCGACTCACGAATCCTTAAAAATGAATCTCTGGTTAAATGCAGACCAATTTTCGTATTTCAATGATTTTTTCTAAACTTCGTTTAAAAGACATTTTCTGGGTATTCGATCTACCTAAACAAAAGGTCGATGACGACTCTAATCTTTTCTAAATTAATTCGATATTCCTCGAAAGTTGTACCGAGCATATATTTTTTGACGTCTCGACCGAAAAACGATGATGACAATGTGTCAACCCTTAAAACTATTTTTGGATCCACCATTGATATCGGATTAATGATATTAGATAAAAATTATCAAATAATTCTTTATTTAATTGTTTATATATATTTTACTATTTATAATCAAAATTTATAATTGTTACTTACTAACAATTTTTTATGTGTATAAAATTTATTTCATTTGAATGAGTCTTCGTTTAGGATTGAGGAGAACTTGATTATGTACCAATTTCTAGTTATAGAATATTGTAAACTGATTACAAGTTCATGCAAATAATACTAATTACATGTTTTTTTTGGTAGACAACTTTAACATTATTCAGGAAAGTGTGAATCAACTTATTTCAGTAGTTAAAAAAAATTGATGTTGTTTTTAGAGATCATGGGTTCGAGCACCAACAACTGTAATAAACTGAGTGAACATTCATTGTCACATGATATAGAGTATTTAAACTAGATATTACTTTATAACCATCTTAGCTTGATAAAAAAAAGGGTTAACTACACAGATGATCACTTATGTTTGTGTTTTGTCCACTTTTGGTCATTGATTTCAAAAAACATAAGATATGATCACTTTCGTTTTTATTTAATTAAGATGTGGTCACCCCGAGTTAACTGTCCTTAAAAGAAGTTAAATATTTTGATATAATCACATATTTAGTCACTGTTATTTACATATTCTCTCGATTTAGTCATACTTTTAATAAATTAAAATAAATTTAATCCTCCAATCGAATAATGACACATGTCATTTCACGTAGGGGTGTTCAAAAGTATCCTACATGATTGACCCGACCCAATCAAAAAATACCAGGTATTTATAATAAAAATACTCGATTTTTCAGGTTGGGTACCCGACCCACTATTTTTTTCAGGTTTATAGGTCGGGCGTGGATTACAACATGTTGGTTAACCAAGTACCCGCCGACCCGATACCCAATTTATTATATTGTTTTCATTTCTATTTTTATTAAGTTTTTTATTCATAACTCTCAAATTATTTCACTATAACATTCTAAAATCCTAATTTCTTAAATTTTGACACCATAACGTTCTAAATTCTTAATTTATTAAATTATTTCACATTAGCGTTCTAAATTATTTTTAAAATATTTATTTTAACTTCAAAACATTTGAAATTTAATTATATTTCTTTATTTTAAATTTTAAATAAATTGTATTTTCAATTATATAATTTGAATTTTTAAAATTTATGTGTGGATTATATGTAAATTATATATATTATAGATTTTTAAATTTTAGAATTTTAAATTTTTTATATAATTTTTTAAAATAATATAATTTAAAGAAAAATAAAAAAAATTATGAATCGGATAACCGTGACCCAGATTATATATATAAAATTATATATATTAATTTAAAACATTTTATATTAATTTATTAAATATATTTTATTATTAACTTAATTTAAAAATATTTTATGTTTATTTTCATTTAAAAATATTTTTTATTTTAATTTATTAAAAGTATGACTAAATTGAGAGAATGTATAAATAATAGGGATCAAATGTGTTATTATATCAAAATATTTAACTGCTGTTAACGATAATTAACCTGGAGTGATCACATCTTAATTAATAAAAACGAAAGTGATAATATCTTATATTTTTTAAATCAGTAATAAAAATGGAAAAAAAAAATAAGTGTTGATTTGTGTAGTTAACAAAAAAAAAAATATTATCCAGGGAAAAGTTCACTTGTTTGAAACAATATTATAAGATATTTACAATAGACGCACGGAAAGAACAAAATGGCAAAGGACATGAGTGGAGAAAACAGGCTATAAAGAAGAAACCCAACCCCATTTGTTTTGCTCTTTCGCTGCAATTTGAGCCATCTGCCTCTCATGTGCCCTATAATATATATCTAATATAGGGTTAATTTCACACGTTCTCAAAAAGTTATTTATACTCTAAAATTATTATTATTTTTGTTACACTCTCTAAAATTATTTTAGAACTTTAAAATCTTTATTGAATATTTGATCTATATTAATTTAAGTTTTAGTTGATAACATAAATGCAATACGTTTTATATTTGAAATTTTGATTAAATTACGTATATATATTAACATTACATATATAACAACAAGTTAGTTTAGTAGGTTGAGGTATTAGATCAGGAGTTGAAATATTAACGATTCTAAATGGAGTAAATTGAGTTTGAGAGGGTAGTCATCTAAGGGAGGTTTTGTTCTATATTTGTGCCGTGAAACCGCCTCTTCCTCATGAGGGTGAGGATCGGCCAGGGTGGCTTTGGGAACGTCATAGAAAATGCTCAGTTTCGAGTGCTTATAAACACATTGTTCAGTTGCAGCAACCACATCCGGGTGAAAATGAAGTTTGGAAGACGATCTGGAGCTACAAAGGTCCGCCGAGGGTTCGTAATCTCCTTTGGTTAATTTGTAAAGGTCGCCTGATGACTAACGAGGAACGACTGAGACGTCATATGACAAATGACTCTAGTTGTGGGAGTTGTGGGTCGGTTAATGAATCTCTCTCGCATTTGTTTCGAGAATGTATGGAGGCTCGGATGGTGTGGGATGGGCTCATTAGACCGGAATAAGCAGGAGTTTTTTTATATGAATATGGTCGATTGGGTTGTCACGAATCTTAATCGGCCGAACTGGTTTCCGATTGCACCGGATGGTTGAGAACTTTTGTTTAGTTCAGTTATCTGGTGTTTATGGATGAGGAATCAGCGTATTTTCTCGCCAAAGATAAGTGGCTCGGAAAGCGTTTTCATCAGACTATGCTATTAGTGAGAGATGAGGAGGAAGCTCGGAAGCTGTTGATAACTAGGACCTCTCTTACAGGTCCCCTTCGACGTGATATTCGGTGGCAACCACCGAATCCGGGTTGATAATTCGAAACGCTGAGGGTGTTTGGATTGGTGGGTTTGCGAGGAATATTGGAGCTTCTTCAGTGTTCGAAGCTGAGTGGGGTGTGTTGGATGGGCTGTTACTGGCATGGGACTGTGGTTTGAGGGAGGTTATCGTCGAGCTGGACAGTAGAGAAGCAAAGTGCAGCTATGGAGAGGGTATCCTCGTTGTTTCCTCATCTGGTGGAGTGCATGGCACGTAGCTGGCGACTGCAATTTTTTCACGTCGTCCGGGAAGGTAATCAAGCAGCCGATCACATGGCGAAGCTTGCTTGGGGTTGGAAGTATGGCTTGAAGGTTTTCACGACTCCGCCAACTGAGGTTCTGGCTATAGTGCAGGATGATTGCCGGGTTGAGGCTTAGCTTTTGAGAATCTCTTTTCATTCAAAAATTTGAATTGAAATTCAAGAAAGGTAACATGTTAATGAAATTAAATGTATTGATTCTAATGGTCAAAATTCTTATAAACGAAAAGTACAAGAAGATAGTTTTATGGCGTAGGAAGGTACTCTTAAAGAGACCCAAGACCTAAATAATAATATTGTGTAAAGTAGTATTGATAGTCGAAGAGTATCGATATTAATTTTGTATTTTAGAATTTGAACACCTTTGAAACAACATGTAGCATCGATACTATTAAGAGTATATCAATACTTCTATTACATGTGGTATCAATACCTCAAGAACAGTATTGGTATTGTTCATGTGGTATTGATACTGTAAGAACAATATCAATACTACTTACTTAAAAAATTGTTTTGTGTTCAAAATCAAGTTTTTGGATTTTGAATTGTTTTTGAAATCTTTTAATAAATTCAATTAAGTTCAAAATATTTTACCCTTAATTTGTTATATCAAATAAATTTTCACCACTTAGAAATATTGAACAAATACAAAATGAAATTTTAATTATAAATGAGGGGCTAAAAGAGATCCCCCGTTAATTTAATTTAGTAACAATAGACGATGCTGTACTCATTTTGTAACAAAATTCAAAATAAAGTTCAATATCCAAAAATAATTTTTAACAATTTAATCATCATCATAAATTTTATCTTACAATATTAATGGTGCATATATGTGTGTAACATCTATTCTGAATTTTTTTTATTTTGAAATAAATACATAAAGGCAAAATTTGATTCATAATATTACGAACATAGTGAGAATTAGACTATATAAAAACATATAAATAGATTAATAAAAGAATGATAGAGAGTATTTAAAATAAGGTTAAACTATGTATTTAGTACTTAAATTATCAGTTTTAGTTTGTTTTAGTAACTAAGTTTTCAATTTTTTCAAAATCATACATAACGTTTAATTTTTATTTCATTTTAGTACCACACCGTTAAAAAGTTAATGTGTTTAGTACCTAAACTATCAATTTTGGTCAGTTTTAGTACCTGAACTTCCAAATTTTTTTCAAAACTTAACACAAAATTCTGATTGTGGGCACTAAATGAAACAAAAATTAAACTTTAGGTATAATTTGAAAAACATTAAAAGTTTAAGTACTAAAACGGACCAAAACTGATAATTTTGTACTAAATACATAATTTACTCTTAAAATAAATACGTTCTTGTCTGCGCCTGACGCCATTAGACCAAGAGTTGATATCAGGGGACCCTCTTATGCTAAGCTTGTAACCACCTAATACGCTTTGCCTATCTTTTTCTATTCATAAAAAAAAAACAATAAAGATAATATTAATCTTTATATCGCATGAAATATTGTATAAAAGATTCTTTTTTCTTTTATAAATTTTGATTTTATATTCATTATAATATTTTTGAACAATTTTTATTATGACATTTTAATAATTCTCTATAGATAAAATTACATATTTATTAAAGTAATAAATTATAACACCAAAATTAGTTGGTCTAATGTGATGAGCTACTAGATCGCTTCAGTAAGGTCAGAGGTTTAAATTCGGACGATTGCGAAAGGAGCAAATTGAGTTGGAAGGGTCGTCATTGCTTCTACAGTACCCAATCTAAATTAGTCGTTGGTTATACCAAAATATATATTATAACAAAATACGAATCCATCAAAGTAATTTTAATAATAAAAATATTTTTTTTTAAATTAAGTTATAACAACTAAATCTACTAATCGCCTTAAATTATTTAAAAAAAAGTCTAATTTGTGGTGCCCTAAAATAGATACAATTTGGGCAACATAATCTCACCAATCATCTGCTATAAAAAGGGCTCAACCATCTGCAACAACCCACGAGACAAGCCTTTTACCTTGTAGAAAAGCAAAGGCAGATTAACATGTCGTGTCCAACAATCAGTGCCGCCACCACCACCCATCTAACAAACGGTGTTACTTCTGTCGACTGCCAGAAACAAGTCCGGTCATGGAGGCTTCTCCGTTCCCTTATGGAACTCCTCCTGCCAAGCTGCAACCGCGCCTTCATCGATGAACGCTGTGAAATCAATCCACCGCCTGTATCTACCTCTAGCGTTATTACAGGCACCATCTTTGGTTATCGTAGAGGAAAAGCCAGCTTTTGTATCCAAGCAAACCACAAGTCCAAAAACGATCCGATTCTCCTTGAATTCGGAATCACCACGGCGGCTTTGGCAAGGGAAATGCGAGGCGGTATCCTCCGAGTCGCGCTGGAGTGCACCACTTCAGGCATTTCAGAGTCGGTTCTGTCGACGCCGCTGTGGACTATGTACTGTAATGGAAGGAAAGTAGGGTTCGCGATGAAGCGGAAGCCATCGAAAGCTGATATGGATGCTTTAAGGCTAATGAGTTCAGTAGTTGTTGGAGCTGGATTGATCAGTGGAAAGGAACTTGATCATCATCATGACGATGAACTTATGTACCTGAGGGCCAATTTTGAAAGTGTTCGTGGTTCAGTTGATTCTGAATCTTTCCATTTGATTGATCCCGATGGAAATATTGGTCAAGAGCTCAGTATTTCTTTTACCGACCAAGTGACCTTGGGTGATGCTTTCCCATTTCCATTTTCAAGCTTAGCAACCTGTGTGTTTTTTTTTTGTAGTTTGCCCCCCCCCCCCCGTTTTTTGAGCTATGCAAATTAGCATAAGCTTTTACAAATTACAACCCTTTGTATCTGATAAATGATGTATGATTGTATGGGGCGCCGACTGTGTGAAAACCAGATGTTCTTTTTCTTTACATGGAAATGAAACTGATTTGCTATATTTTTAGCATGAGGATTCAATATTTTGGATGGTCTGAGTGGAATCATCAATCTGTCAAGTACATGGTGTTAACATCAAAGATTCAAGACAGCGAAGGCGCATTTTAATTTCAGAAGAGAAAAATGACCGAGGGCAAGGCTGTCCCCATTTTGGCTGATGCCCAAATGACCGACACTCGACAGTGCCATGCAGATCTCGATCTCAATACGCAAATCTGGGAAAACATTACTTAACTGTGTCCCAAAATTAATAACTGTTATATCTCCGGAGAAGATCGATTCACTTGAAGTTATCAAATCTTTTCAATAAAGATTCGTAGAGGATTATACCCTATGGGGAGAGTCTCTGAAATTTTTCTGAAGATATACACCATCTCTAAAACCACCTTTTATCACGATTATTCTCCTAAGTTCATATTCTTTAGTCTTTTAATCAAATCTAGTAGTTGGCAACCATATTTGCACAATTTATTAACCTATTAATAGGCATGATGACTTGAATCTGACACTACCCTATAATCAGATAGTTATACCTCAAGGAAAGACTGAAATAAGGGATCTCTTGCTCTCTTCCATTTTTTCACCTCGGATCTAGAGTAATATTCTCTCATATCATTTTTTCCTCTTTTCTCTCACCAAAAAAAAAAGTATCTATTGATGAAAGGACGGAACAAAATTGATGTTGGGAGTGGCTGTAGCCCCCCAACCTGGTAGAGAACTTTTTTATATATGTATATAAAATTTAAATATTTATGAAATAATTATAAATTATCCTTCTTACTTTAAAAAAAATTATACTGTCTCTCCTAAGAGTTAATGGTCGCATTTGTACTAATTATTGTAATTCTCCGCTAGAACTAGAAGGGATGTGTCATCAACCGCGGACACAATTTATTTTGTTCATCAACAATAACATTACTATCCTCACCCACGGCTTGGGTCCAATGCTTCATTAAATTATATATATATTATGTCACAACAACGTGTTTCATACAATTAGGGATGTAAAAGGTTGACCTGAACTATAAAACTGACTCAAGTCAAAATTATTTGTGACCTGAGCGGTGGTGACTCGAAACCGACTCGAGTCCTAACTAGTGTTGACCTGAACCCGAGTTAGACTTCGAAATTATGGATCTGAACCTGAACTGCACCCGGTCTGAGAATGACCTGAACCTGAATTAAACCGATAATATGATAACCGAACCTGACTTGCAACCGATTGATATGAACCCGGACCCAAGATTAACCTGATAAATAACTGGTATTACCCGATCTGTTATCAACCTAACATGTTATGAATTTGACATGTAATTGACTCAACTTGTAAATAATACGACTTGTTATTGACTTAATCTGATATTTACCTAACTTGTAAGTTACAATTGATGAAGTTGTGAGATTTTGAATTTATAACACTACTAGAAAAAATCCCTTTAATGATGCGCATTGCGCGTCATCTATGGGTGCAGATGACACACATTTGCCTGTCATTGAAGGCAGTGACATGAATTTCATATGACGCGCAACTGTGCGACATAAATTTACGACGCGCATTTATGACACACATTTATGACGCGCATTTATGACGCTCATTGCGCGTCATTGAAGCCCCCGTTATAAATGAAGACGACACACATTTGTGTGTCAAAAATTTATGACACGCATTTATGACTTACATTGCGTGACATTGAAACCCCCGTCATAAATGAAGATGACACACATTGTGTGTCAAAGAGTATATGCACTCAGTTGCTTTCCCATAATTATCAGTATAAATAAAAGAAATTAAACACATTTTAGTTAAACAGAATCAACATAACATAAGAAACATAATAATTGTGGGAATTTACAATGTAAAAGGGACAATCCAACCAACTGATAGTTGCAAATCAAAGAAAGCCATATGGCTTCAAATTAGATCGTCATTGTTCTTATACTCTTGGAACATAGAAACATGGTCCAATATTTTACAATAAAAATATGATGACTAAATAGAACAGAACATGGTACCATTTAGCTTGAAGGATTTTGTTACTACATCAATTCTCATGTTTCTGGGAGTGAAGAAACCTAGAATCTTTCTTATCTTCTCCTCATCCCATAACTCATAGACATAGTCTCCAAAGATATCATGTTCTGGTGGATAAACAAGCAAATTTTCTACAACAAAGAAACAAAAGGAATAGTTAATGGAATGCAGCAACAAATACCAGAAATACCAGAAGAAGATATTACATTTGTGCTTTAGTACACATGACAAAACATATACAACATCATGGTTTAAGCAGCAAAAAAAATTCTCAATGAATAAACCAGAAACTAAGATATAAGCTTTGTTTATCTCTTATATGGTTCTAAACAAGAAGGGAATAGTAGCAATCATATTAATTTCAGGGTATTAAAATCTTATATCAACATAATAGTAGTATTAGTAGTAGTTAAGCATATTGAATAAACTTGAGAGGTTAAGCATTGGAAATTGAAGCAAATGAAAAACACTATCTACATTCCACAGACTAATCAAGAATCACTTATCATTTATAAGGGAAGAGAGTGCAAATATTGTGGAACTACTACAGAAAAGAGAAGAGAAAATCCCACAGAAAGGATAAAATTTGTGGAATATATAAATATCAAAAGACTACTAATATGCAACCTAAAAACAATGTACTGATTAATTAGTAATCACATCCTAGCAAAAGCATACTGAACAGTCGATGATGAAAATGGATTACATCTTTGAACGAAAAAACTTGAAAAAGGCTAGAATTAGAAAGAATGAGATGACGTTCTTGCATTTAATTATTCTGGTTCTGTGGTGGCATCCATTAACAACAAACAATATAAAAAGTTCCTGAGCAACCCTTTAAGTCTTTGTCAAGGGTGTACCAACCATAGAAAATCTAAGATATGCATGTTAGAGTTCAATTTGCCAAAGTTGAGTAACAAACACTAGAAAGATAAAATAAAAGTGGCTTCTATTACTGCCAGTTCAACCAAAAGTGATTTCAATCACAACAGATATTAAATGTGGACAGAAAAAAAGGATCAATAAAGATATAACATACCTCGTAATCTTCAAACTCAAAACTTTCAATGACAACAACACTTGCTACATGATTAAGAGGGGGACGAAGCAGCCCTTGAGCTTCTTCAGCTCTATAAAGTCTTCATTATGAATTCTTAGACGCTTACTCTTTGAACCTAGCATGCTATTCTTCCTCTTTCAAACTGCATACCGAAATGCATATATAATGTCCTATAGTGAAAAGAAAACCCAAAGAAATCATATACAAATGCAAGTCCATGAAAATATTTCACCTTCACAGATTGCAAGTAGCTCGTGAAGATGTTCCCTGTTTCTTAGAGTCGCCTCAGTTAGTTTCTCCATAATGGTTCCCCTTTGTTGAGTGAAAACAATGCCGTAAAAAACTTACACTCGTGCAAAACGATTACTGGGAAGCATAAAGAAGGGAGAAATCTGTTACCTTTGGATCATCTAGCACTCTTAGTGGGTAGCTATCAGGGCTAAGGAGGTCTCTCACGGCTTCATTGTATATTTCCATGGCACATAATTTCACCAAAAAGTCTCTTTCCCCATTCTAACATATTGATCAAAACAGAATGTCATCTATATATATATTCTACACTCCCAAGAAACAGAAGCGGTAGATTTCAAATATAATATATATGAGAAAAAGTAGTCCTGAGTCTATAGTTACGTTCTCGATGTAGTCGATACTGCATATTCAGTGATACTCCTCATTGTATACGTCTTTCCACTGCTTGTTTTCCCATATGCAAATATGCTTGCTGAAGGAAAAACAAAGCACAATGATTAGAGACATTTTCTCTGGATTATATAGTTATAGACACAACGAACAGGAAACAAAAAATACTTACAATTGATTCCCTCGAGTACTGAGAGCGCAATATGTTTGGCTCCTTCCTCGTACACTTGAGCTGTATCGCATTCACTGTCAAATACTATGTCTGTTTGCAACAAAATTGACAAAGCAAAGAAAAGAATACAGTGATTAGAAGACGATCTCAATTCTCAAATGGGCAAAGTGAAAATAGAAGCAAGTGAATTTGGAAATGTTTACCAAATGTGTAGGCTGTAGGGAACACAGAGCGTTCCGGCAAACTATGCTTGAAAACGATGGTGTGATTGTTAGGGCATTCCCAATCACATATACGATTCCTTGCTTTATCATTCAGTGGCTTTAATCTAATGGAAACCTAATCAGATGTTGAAGCAGTTGAAGCCTTTCTGAAACACATGATCAACTTCCCTTCAGGCTCTAACCGACTAAATGTTACTGCAGAAACAACATAACTATGAGTTTCAAAATAGATGCAAGTATAAAATGATAATGCATGATCATAGAGAGAAAAAAGCCACGGGAAGGTAAGAAAGATAAAACAAATGCACGAGAGTGTGAAACAGAACTATAAGGTGGAAGCCAGAGTTTAAGCCGATTATGGAGATGCTTCCAAGTAAAGGGAAAAAATAAGCGGGAAAGGATGAAAATAAGGGGGAATTAAAAGACAATTTTTATAGATGACACACAATTAAAAAGTGTACTCCGTGTGAAAAGTTTTTTAATTACACAATTAAAAGACAAAATTTTAAAATATACATATAAAAATAATTTATTTAATTATATATATATATATATATATATATATATATATATTCAAAATGAGTGGTGGGAGAAAGCTTTTTAAAAGAAATATTTTTTTGTGTGAAAAGTTTGATTTTATTTGAAAATTTAGAGGGAAATTGAGAAATTTTGGGACCAGAGGGAAATTGATAATTTAGATGGAAATTTTGGGAAGTTGGAAATTAAGAATTTAGAGGGAAATTGATTTTTTTTTTTTGGAAATAATGAAAATTAGAATTTAATGGGAAATTGAGAAATATATATACATCATACATTAAATTAATGGGAAATTGGGATATATATATATATATATATATATATATATATATATATATATATATATATATATATATATATTGTATGCATAAGTATATTGTACCTTATATATATACATGTATTATATTATCATAACATTCATCTTATATATTATATTAATATATATTATAGTTGTTTGAATTTTTTCTCAACTTTTGAAATGAATGCAATTCAATCTATTTTACAATTTTTCTTCACATTCTATAATTATTTGATTTGATCCCACTGTGTTGTTTAATTTATTTAAATTTTAATTTGTAATTTCATATTTGTTCAATTTGAATGAAATTGACCCATACTTATTTATATTTTTGTAATTTACTTTATACCCAATAAATCATATAATAAACTACATTTCAAATTTTATAAATTATATTATAGTCTCCAAACCCTATAAACTTTTGTTCACCAACTTTTTAAATGGATACAATTTAGTCTAATTTTATATTAATTTCAACTTCACATTTTAAAATTATTTCGATTTGATCCCTCATCAATGTGTGTTGTTTAATTTGTTTGAATTTTTTTTTGTAATTTCATGTTTGTTCAATTTAGTCCTTCAAATTATATTTTTATCAAAATTAATCTATTTTAAAAATTGCAATTTGACGTTCATGAAAGGCGAAAATAATTAATCAAAAAATTAAAAAAATGACTCGACCTTAAGTCAATCTGTATATGGTAAGATCCGACCTAAATTTTGTCTGTCAATGATGTGACCTGATCTGAACGAGATCCGACTGAAGTCCATCCGAACCTGAGTTAACCTGGTATTTAATTGCTTCAGACATAAACTGTTTTTACCTGAACTGACATTGATCTGAATTGAAATTAACCTGACCTAAACCCGAACTGAATATGATGTCATATCAACCTGAAAATGATCCGAACTAATTTGACATGGACCCGACTTGATCTAAGTCGAACCATCAAATTGACCTGACACGACCTGTATCCGATTTTATCTTACCTGACAGGATCCGACTGAAACATGAACGATTACGTGATTTTACATCCGTATAAACAGTAGTTGAGTATGAAACAGATTATTCTGAAATATGCCAATTTACGAGCATGAGAATTTTAGCAGTCCACACTTGCAGCACAAATAAACAAATTTTAAAAAAAAAATCATCATCTGTTCAATCGTTTAGCCTATAGATTTGCCATATTTTCTGCTATTAAAAACAAAAATGAAAGGACAGCTGCACCAAAACCTGTTTGAGAAAGAATAAATAATAATGAAGTCGATTGAATAAAGAAAAGAGTAATATTCCAAAAGAATATATGGATTTGATAAATATTGGCATTTTTCATTATTAGAAAATCCCGCAATTTGAGATTGCAATCCATGCTCAACATTGTCGACGAACACGTAATTGAAATGTCTAGGTTTTTTTGTATAATTGTCGGGGTGGGGGCTTAAGATGGTGTTGCATGAGCTGTTATGTTGCTTTCCTTGTGTCGTTTAGCAACACACTCAGACGACGCCTGGAATTACTGTAACCGTGCACATGGAATCACTAGTTACTAACTGTTCAATATACATATCTATAGGAACATATAAACTGTTAATATTGTGGAACCTAGCGAGGCCTTTAAAACACCAAAGACATACGTACACTTTTCTTTATCGTCACCATTTATATGTCTCCCCATGTTGTCTTCCACCTTTCACTATTCCCCATCTCTAGCTTCTGTTTCTTTTTTTCTGTACCACTCATGTGTCATTTACTTATACATGTTAATATAACCATTAACGTATGTATTTTGATCATTTTAAGAAGATACAGAAAAAATCAATTAGATGGTAAATTTATTATGATATAATAGCCAATATCACAATATACCTTCAATTATTTAATGAAGTTTATTTAGTTTTCAAACTTAGGAAAGGAAAGTTACATACTTGTAATATAACACATTATGTTGATGTATAATGGAAAGATATATATCATAAACGTAAGTGACGATTCACCCCTTTTAACTTAGGCGGAAAGACACGGGAAATAATAGTTGGAGGGCTCAATCTCTCAATAGAAGGGAGAGGAAATTCCTTATATACTATCTACCCTTAGTGTCATGTTCCAGCCTTGGATAAGTGGGGAAGAGAGAGGAGATTTATGTCGTCTGCTAGTAGATTTGCCAGGGTTATCGTGAGGTTTGTCATGCCAGTTTGCTGGAAGTCTGACTTCTAAAGTTCTGGAGCCTGACTAAGCGACTTTAGAAATGTCTTTGGATCCACTTGATATGATCTTGTATGTTCTTAGCGTTGGGAATACAATAGAGGCAGTAAAGTGGTGCATCCTATATGGCTGGTAAATCTGCAGTCTTATTTTAGTATATTCATCATATCTTGTTAGTCGTTCTGTGATCTAAGGATCTCGTTGAACATGAAGCGAGTCCAGAAGGGAATTTCTGGGCTGGATGGTTTCTAGTTTCTTCAGATAAATGATGAGTTTATATGTATTAAATTAAATTAATATTAATGATTAATATTTAAGTATTAAAATCAAACTAAAACAAATTATAAAAGTCAAATTAAATTTATTATATCATTTTTATTAACTGATATATCAATACATTATTAATTTATTGTTGTTTTAAATCAAAAAATTATTTTACAATTTTTTATAATCAAAGGATTCAATAAAAAGGGAATTATTTGCATACTTTACCTGAAATTTTATGAAGTCTCACAGTTGTTTACATTTTTCTTTTGGGTTGTTTGTTGTTGTGTGTGTGGGGGGGGGGGGGTGATTAATTTTCTGCTGTGTAGTGATTATCTCTCATATGTACATATGAGTACTCAAATGATTGATGATGCCTGCATAAAATCACTATTATCAACCGCAACAGTGGCAGACGTGATGCAATGGGCATCAACGGTTCCGCGCACCAAACTTCCATTACTCCCTAAAACCACCCTACAAAGCACGTTAAATCACAGGTTTACAACACCCCATTGTCCTATACAACCCAAACACATGCCAAGCCCTCCTAAACAGAAACGAACCCCCCAACCAAAGACATCACAAAATAAAACAACATACCCTTTGCTTTCAAGACTTCACATCTTTCAATACTCCCCCCTTTTCCAGCTCCCCAACTAGATCCCTTAGCGATGGAACCTTCATCGCCAAAGTCCTATACAATCTGGAATATCGAGCTCGAGTACCATCTGCGGTCTTAGCTAGGGCAAGTAAGCTAAGAGCCTCGGGAAGTTCGGAGAATACTTGTTTAATTTCATCCAAGCTCATTTTCTAAACAGAGGGTCTTGGAACAACCCTCACAATTTCACCACCCTTGGGCTCCTGAACCTTTGCATCTGCCTTGATGACCAGTTCAGAATTCGAGTTTGCTCCACATTTGATGATAAATGGGGTTGTTGAGCCTGTGTTGAATTGTAAGACATTCCATTGTGCAACATCAGTCTCAGTACCAGATCCCAATTCTGTAGATGGCTTTTGAGCATGGTCATCATCCTCTTCACGGATCGACTTCAGAAGCACATGGATGATTAAATAGAAAGTGAGAAAAACAATTGAAGCACCAAAAATGCCATGCACAACAAAATATCAGATGTAGTGCAGCACTTAGTCGGTCAATTGTCAAAAGGACAGATAAAATCATGTAAGAAATCATCTTTCCATCTACAGCACTCAATAGTTTACTTGGTGCACGTTGTTTTGTCAATCTTGTATCTAGTCCTATTACCAGAGTTCAGGATCAAAGAGTTCTCGTTATGCAGCCAAATACACATATCACATGTCTCACTCAGAATAACCTACGCTAATATGGGACTACGGGTGCTTAATGAGTTGAGCAGCTCGAACTCAACTCGATCAAAGCTTGGTAAAAACTCGACTCGAGACCTTAATGAGTTGAGTAAAGCAAAGTCCAACTCAACTCGATAAGTTCGCGAGCAGCTTGTTAATTTTTTATATAATATTTTAGTAGTTATCTTAAAAAAATATTTCATGCACTCAAAAATCAAACCTTATTTATTATTTTAATGTATTTGTAGATTATTACTTTAAAGTTTAGACTTTAAAATTACTGTCATACACTCTTTTGAAAAAAAAATTGGTTAAATTTTTTAATTTATGTTTATATTAAGTTCTATATAATATTAGTATATTTTACCTATAGTTAAGAAAATAAGGTAAAAATTTCGGTGAGCTTAATGAACAAGATGAATAATGAACATCGAGTTTAACGAGTAATGAGGTTAATGAGCAACGAGTCGAGCAACAAATTTTCTTAACGAGCATGAGTCAAGTAAAATTGAACGAGCTTAACGAGCAACAAGTCGAGTCGAGCAACAATTTTTTAACGAGCACGGGTCGAGCATTACCCAACTCGCGATCGACTCACTCGATAAACACCCCTATATGGGACACTTCAAACTTTCCGGAAACCAACGGCATATGTTTTATCCATTTTGGGGTAACTATGGCACAGGCATATCTATTTGCCCAAACTCCAAATCAACATATAGGAAAGCCGAAAGCTATGTAAACAAATCCGGATAATTCCTTTGATCCCTAAGAAGGAAGCATATATTGAATAAATTTTGCAGCTCTGAAAATACAAAAGAAAATTTCATACCTCAACCAGGCGTCGAGCGTTGGCAATCTGCCTCTGAGCGCATGGATGATCAATGTCAAGGAGAGAGGGCATTCGTTCCCCCAGATCATCTAGAGATGCTAAAATTGCTTTCTTCTTACTTCTACCCATGCTACTTACAGAGGATTGCCTCGTTATATCCTGTTCAACATATGTGTAATGTTATTTATATTTTTAATTCTACAGTAAATCGTCAAGTAGACGATAAGTTTGAGAAGAGGTAAAACCTTGACGTGCTTCAATATGCTATCAAGAGAAATCAGAGATGCTAAACGGGCATCTTCAGCTGCAGTAGAGGGATACTGAATGGGCGAACTGCCATTCTCCAATGTTAGCAATGCAGCATCATTTCTCATTTGTTGCAAAATCTAAGCAAAAGCAAATATTTCTCTAATCTGTCAGCATATAACTTGTGATAAAAACAAAACATTAGCAAATTTCAGTTAATAATATCCTCATGCAAAATTCAGCTCAGACCAATAATGTCTTAAGCACGGAGGAGATATATCAAAGGGATAAAAACTAGCATATAATATAATACACTAAACAATGGAAACTGACAAATTTTAAATTTAAATGATACAGAACAAGAGATCAAAACAGAGGAATCATTCATCTACCAGACTTCTTACTGAACATGAAAGCAATTTCTCTTTCCATAAAAGGAAAAATATCATTGACTGTAAGGCAAAGGGGAAAGTGATATTTGAAGAGAGAGAAAACAAAAAATCATCATCCGGAAGCAAGTTTTTATTTGATCATCCATTGTCTTGACCTATCAAGCAATCTAATTTTAGTCCACAGGGAACCAGTATTTTTATTCAGCAGATATACGAGTTGATGACATTCCGACACAAGCAATCAAGTAAGGTCTACCTAAAAGATCATCTAAAGAATCAGCCCCTTGGTCAAGAAGTCACAACAGATATGCTAACCAGTCACGACTCTCAAGATTTCTTTGTAATAAAGATAAATTTGACTATAGTTATGGCATTAAACTAAAGCTTCCCCAGAAAGTATGATTGAACTGGTACACACTATGAATACACCAAAAATATCAACTTTGGATTAAACAACTAATCTATGCAGGCAAGATAATTATAAGGTACTTTGGAGCCAAAAAAAAGGCAGGGTGGTTTACCTTTCTTCGTTTGTGATCAACGGATTCAAGAGCTGAACGCAACTTTGCCACTTGAGACACGTTATCAGCCTCTTCTGTTGCTAGGGTACCAGCAATATCCTAACAGGAAAAAAAACATTAGGAATGTCTACTGAATCACACAAATGGTTTTATCATTCATTATATATATAAAGCATCCCTAAAAATATACAAGAAACACTTACAAGGCATGTTGCACCCTGTATAGGCAACTAGTAAAGCACGATGAGCTTTTTCTATTGTAATTCAATGTGCCTAAAGTTTAATAACTATCAAGTTATCTATTAATATGAAAACTTTCTACTTTGCCTAGAAAATGATTGTAGCGCACTGCATCCATTCCAGAGTCGGGAACTGGAAAGAGAGCAATATGCAATTCCAAGAAACACAAACTAAGAAAAAAATGATGAATAGAAAAAACTAAAATACCATCATAAGTAGAATAGATATAAAGAAAATTTATCTTCAGCGAATGAATCTTTTCGATTTAAAAGTTTCAAATGACATCACAATATTGAAAGAGGAAGAAACAAATTTCTGGCAAATCTAAAATTCGATAGTTGTCATTTTTATTAGTTTTTCTGTAAAACTGGCTCAAAAACCTGCGATGCAATGAAACATATTTTATTTGTCGTTAAAGATGGATATAGCAGGTTCACCCTCGACTGTTTAACATTATTTGTTAAATGAAAAGTTAAATGGTAAGTCTTAGAGATTTACGCACTTGTGAGGTCCTGCATATTGACTTCTTGTTAAGAGTTCATTATGTTAGATTGAAGAATCAGATAATAGTAGATAAAAAAAATCCATAAAACAATCTCTTTTCCCTCCATGAACTCAAAAAGCTGAAGGATTACACCCATAAAGGGCTTATCCTTTTGACTTACAGCTAACTTAAGCCTGAAAGCAAAAGGATATAGGTCTCACTAGCTTACCCTGCTTGGAACAACATCAATAATTCTTACATGCTAAACATTGCACCCAATTCTTCCACCCAAAGCAACAAAAGCAAAGAACCTGACACGTAAACTTAAAAGGTTTCCAGAATCAACAAAAGCATAGAACCAGCAACAACCTTAATTCCTTTAGAACCTAAAATGAAGTGGAACATATATGGTTCTTTTCACATGATAAGTATTGAAGCTTCGACGTGATCACTATGATATTTCAGATTTTGGATATAACACCATCAACCCAACTTTCCTACAAAGAAGGCAATCTTTTGATTGAGTAACAAAACCAAATATCTATCCAAGACTTGGAATACTCATGTATATATTAAATAGTTATAATATGAGTTACAGAAAGATCGCTAAAGGGGTTATCCTTGAGGTATATTGCATACCTTCAAGTGCTGCAATTGAGAAGTAAAAACTCGCTTTGCATACTCCGATAAAAGCTGACCAAGAGCATCAGTATTAGGAGGGAGTGCAGCACCAAGTCCAGCCATCCAACCATCCATAATAGCAGTTGAAAGAAGCTCTAACTGACCGGTGGTTCCCCCAGATGCTTCATCCCAGTAATAGAAAGAAACTCGAAATTTTCTGCAAGCCAGGACCTAATTTGCCGCTGCAGTTCACCAGCAGGAGTGTGGACAAAAAGAGCAGCAAGAGCTTTGTTTCCAACTGCAAAACTTTTGGCCTCCTCTTGCACTTCTCTTAGCTTTCCACCAGTAACCTGCTGATGTCTCGGAGTATCCTGTGCATTTAATTGTAGACTCGCTTAAGAAACATTTAGCTTTGATAGTTACCATGTCACATGAAGAAACATATAAACGAGATGAATGCCTCTCATACGCTAGGATTTGACACATATAGCGACTACTGAATTTTTTTCTGAGAACAATTAACAATAAGAAGCTTCCAGAAAGGAGGGGCTAGGTTCTCTACCAGCCCATGTAAAAGAAAAAAACCAAACACTTAATGATAACACATACCTGATCAAGTCCACGGATTCTTGAAACCACTGACGACAACTTTGATTTCTTTTCTGGCTTTATATTTACTTTAAAGCCCTGGATCTTCTCATCAACATAACACACGGGAGATCGTCCAGGACTGCTACTCCGACTGGAACTTCTATTACGTCCTGAATCAGGCCTTTCTAGAAAGCACTCAACTGTGGAAACCTACAAATTGAAAAATGAAATTAGCATTCATCGGCATAAAGGTACGAATATACATATAGACTGTTGAGAGTAAAAAACCAGCATCCAGTACATAGTTACCTTGATGGACTGAAGCTCGGGTGATCTAGCAAGCAAAGACCTTATATATAAAATTCTAACGCGGGGAACAAGCATGGTATCCATTACTCTCTTTGGTTCCATTTTCCGGATAAAAGCAAAAACAGCATCTCTAATTTCAGCAAGTATTTCATGCTCTCTAGAAGCACCTGCTTTAATGACAGCTGCTAGGACCTGTAACATTGTAGATAAATGCAACTGTCAAATTTCATATTATCGCCACCATTGTACCAAATATATAGCAGAATTTTTAACAAGTGATACAATCAATCTGCATAAATTGATGGCCATTTCAAGTGACTTGTCCTAACATTGAACAATAGGAAGATTGAGATAGGATTAATCTAGCTTTTCAAAGGCAAAAGAGTTTGAAGATAAAAAGTATACATGACTTTAGAAAATATACAAATTTTATGAACTCCTAAAAGACTATCCAGCATTTTCCAATGATAAAAGATCATTAAATAGATATAGAATTACAGAAATGCACCTTTTCTGCCAAAAAATCTAAATACAGACAAGTTAACATTACTTTTTTGTTCAACAAACCCTCAATCCCAAACAAAGAAGCTTGAATAAAGAAAATATTGCAAAAGAAAAACAGTCATCAGTTGTGTTCCTATGGACCCCATCCATAACGATGAAACATTGCAAAACCACTTTATCCCTTTTAGAGTGAGAACACATAATTTTAGACCTTTTTGGTGCTAAATCATAGCTTGGACGTTTAGAGTTTAGACCAAACAATTAAACAAGTTATTAAGCTTACCAGCATCAAAAGCTTGTTTGCTCCATCTGAAATCGCAGCAATGCTATCATATTGGTCAGGATCGAAGTCATTCAGTGCAGCAGTAAGGTATTCTCCAGCAGGTGTGGTTTTAACTTTATCTGAACCTGCTTTAACCAAAGCACCTGCACCATCAGTCTTGTCCATATCCAACTGCAAAGGGTCATCCATTGACCGTCCCTTGTTGTCGTTCCTGTTTAATCACAATTATAAAGAAGTTCAACAAGTAGCTATGAAGATAGTTAGAAACAAGAATGATTGAAGTACGGCAAAAATGAACTGAAGTAGCACCTCCCGAATTCTCGATGCTGAGCATTTGCTGTTTCTTTAGTTAATGGGCTTGGCACCTGACTTAACAGTAGTTTAGCCCAGAATCTTAAAATATTTTACAAACATAAACACCAAAAATAACATTTAAGCCTATAACAAAAAACTAATAATGGAACAAGAGTAAACAAGTTACAACAAGGCTAAATATAGATTCTAATCTGAGAAAGAGTTAAGTACTACAATTATACAGATTTAATACATGGAAAATTAAAATAAAAAGATTACCTGCGTCGACCCAACCATAGATGCTTTTTCGGTTAATCTATCAAATAATTTCTCATTTTCTTCATGCAACCTCTGTACTTGCAATAAAATCCAAGTAAGAACGACACTATAGTTAGCAAGTCTTGTCATTAAAGTGACTAAAAACCACTGATTAAGGAGCTCCCTATCAAGCTCCATTAATCAAGAAGGGTTTTTTAATGAGGCCTTCAATTCTTATAAAAAAAAATTAAAGTGACTAAAAAACATTTTAAGAACAAAAAAAACGATGCACTTTTCAAAAGCTAGCAGCCGGAGTTCAAAGATATACTTCCAGAGCAACCATCTGACAGCTCTTGAAGGAATGAGATACTTTCCTATCAATGATCTAAAGGGGCATCACGTTTGACTGGACTGTCTGGATTTAAGCTTAATTGATCTTTCTACCTTTACTAATTCTCATGCAATCAGAAACTCCTTTATCTCCTTTTAGTGAAGTAACTAATTCAGCATGTTCTACATACATTTTCGTAAGTTAGGTAACGTCTCTAGATAAAGTTTGGGATTATCTTGTAAACATTAGTATTCTAGTTTATATCTAACTCTAGCCTATTTTGTATATAAGGATAAAGTTAACTTAACGAGGACTCTAGCACATCTCTTATTTAAAAGTAACAGTGAATAAAACTTCTCTTCTTCACCAGTAAATATATTTTCTATATCGTATCAATTAGGTTAGATCCTATCTAGTTCTATTCCGGCCACAATGGCCTTCCCAACCTCTGCCAAGGTTGTATCTGAGGCTGCATCCTCTGTCCCACAATTCCAGCCGATTACCTGCTACTTCCAAACAGCCACCTCTGCGTGACTCCCAGGGCCATTCTGTTATGACCACTGCTGCTGGCAGTAGTTTGTTTCGTCCACAACATGCAAGTTGTGTGTGACGGTAGCATCTCTTTAGCTCCATTGACTTCATCTGTTTTTACTCCATGGATTGTTGATTCCGGGGCTAACGATCATATGACCAGGGATTTCAAACTATTTCAGAATTTTAACAGAGCAGTATTTTCTTCTAGTGTTCGGATTGCTGATGGTTCGGTTTCGACATTTGCGGGCAGTGGCACTGTTCAGCTATACCCGCATATTATTTTACAGTCTGTTCTTTATGTTCCGAATCTGGCTTGAATTCTCCTTTCCGTGAGTAAATTATCTGTTGACTTATGTTGCACTACTCGTTTTAACTCCGATATTTCTGAATTTCAGGATTCAAGCTCAAGGAAAGTTATTGGGTGCTAGGCTTCGTGGTGGCCTTTACATTTTTGACGCCTCTCCTCCCATTCAAACCCACGCCAACTCTAGTATTTTGTATCCTTTTGTTTTGGTTTCTCCATTGCATAATGATGTTTCGGCTAGATATTTTTATGGCATTTCAGGTTAGGCCATCCTAGTTTTTCCTATCTAGAAAAGTTGTCTCCGAAGCTATTCATTCATAAACATACTTCATCTTTTTCTTGTGATATTTGTCACCTTGCCAAACAAACCCGAAGTACATATCATCCTTCTCTATATCACTCATCCAAACATTTTACCATAAAACATTTTACCATAAAACACAATGACATTTGGGGTCCCTCTCGTGTTAAAAGCTTAAATGGGGTTTGTTGGTTTATTTCCTTAATTGATGATCATTCCCGTACTAGATGAACTTTTCTTATGTGCCATAAATCTAAGGCTGGTGATATCTTTAAACGATTCCAAAAAATGGTTGAAACACAATTTCAAAGTTCTATTTGGATTTTTAAATATGATAAAGGTAGTGAATATTTTTCTCACTCGTTGGGGTCTTTCTCTCAGGAAAAAAGGATTGTGCATATCACTTCTTGTGTCAATTCACCTCAAAAAATGGGGACACTGAGCGTAAAAATCGTTATCTTCTTGAGGTTACCAAGTCACTTCTTTTTCTACCAATGTTCCTCAGTATCTTTGGGGTGAGGCTCTCTTAACTGCTACGTATCTCATTAACTGTATGCCTAGCAAGGTTCTTCAATTCCAATGTCCTAGGGATGTCATTACTCAGTTTTTCCCCAATTTTAAACCTTTGACTAGTTGTGTTACTCTTCAAGTCTTTGGTTGCACTATTTTTGTTCACGACCATACCATCTCTAAGTCTAAACTCGATCCTTGAGCGATTCGGCGTGTCTTTATTGGGTACTCTTCTCATCGAAAGGGGTCCTCAAACTAAGAAGGTTTTTCTTCTATGGATGTTACCTTTCTTGAACATAAACCCTTTTCCTCTAAGTCTAAAACCCATGGGGAACGTGTGAGTGAGTTTGAAGTTTAGCCTTTCTCAGTTACTACTGAACTGCCAGTCACTTTGTTTCCATCTGACACTATCGACATTCAGCAACCAAGCCTTGACACCACCGAAACATAGAATCTTGAAAATCAAACCATGAACCTGGAAACTTCCCCTAGAACACCAAGCCCACCTGTTTCACCGCTCATCATCCAAACTTAAAAGCTTCTTGTGTACAAATGAAGACCAAAACACATATCAATCGTCTACACAACCTATGTATTGCCAAGAACCTGAACTAGGTTTGAATCCCTTGGATAGTGAAGAAAGGGATCGAAATATGCCTAGTGAGTTGGAAGTCTTGGTTGATACTAAAGAGTAGTGAGTTACCAATTGTGCAAAGAAAGGGAGTACAATGGTGTACAAATCACCCTATTAATAAGTTTCTGGCTTATGGTAAACTAATGTCTGGCTTTAAGAATTTTATAGCTAAGGTAGACGACATTCGCATTCCAGACTCAGTGGAGGAAGCATTAAAAAGTCCCGAGTGTAAGGTGGTGGTGGAAGAACTTTCGGTACTTGAAAGCAACAAAACCCAGATTATTGTCGATCTTCCTAAGACAAGAAACCAATTGGTTGCAAATAGGTCTTTACCGTAAAGTACAAAGCGGATGGTAGCTAGACTTGTAACAAAAGATTTCACTTAGACTTATGGTGTGGACTATCAAGAGACTTTTTCTCCGGTTGCAAAACTCAACACCCTTAGCAGTGAATGAGGATTGAGTGCTTCATAAACTAGATGTCAAGAATGTGTTCCTAAATGGTAATCTCAAAGAAGAGGTATATATGTAAGTTCCATCGAGAGTACAAATAACAACAGGAAACCAACAAGTATGCAAACTATTGAAGTCTTTATATGTACTAAAACAATCTCCTAGGGCATGGTTTGACAGGTTCACTAAGGTACTCTTGTAAGACGGCTACAAGCAGTGTCAATCTGGTCATACCTTATTTGTAAAGACTGCGCCAAACAAGTAAAAGACAATCTTAATTGTCTACGTTGATGATATCATCATCATAGGGGATGACTTGGTGGAGATAGAGAGATTGAAGGCATTACTAGCGAGAGAGTTTGAAACTAAGGATTTGGGGACTTTACGATATTTCTTGGGCATGGAAGCGGCGAGATCAAGAGTGGGTATTGCTATCAATCAAAGTATATTTTAAACTTGCTTTTTGAGACTGGAATGACTGGTTGTAAACCTGCGAAAACTCCTATGGAAACAAATTTGAAGTTCAGTAAGGAAGGTAGTCTCGTAAATAAAGAGCAACATCAAAGGTTGGTTGGTAAGCTCATTTACCTATCACTAACTAGGCCATACATAGCTTTCTCTGTCAGCATTGTGAGCCAGTACATGAATGATCCTAGAGAAGAACATCTAGAAGCTATATATCAAATTTTGAGGTATTTGAAAATGATACTGGGACATGGGTTAAGTTTAAGAAAACATGATGATAGAACGATAAAGATTTTTTCATATTCTATCTAGGCTGGAGAACTAACGGACAAAAGATCGACTACGGGTTACTGTTCATTCGTTTGGAGAAATTAGCCAACTTGGTTACAAAGGCTTTTAGTTGAGTTGGAGGTGTGTCATAGCAATTATTTTGAACTTCAAAGTGACAACAAGTCAACCATATGCACTGTTAAGAATCCAGTTCATCATGACAGCAAGAAACATGTGAAGATCGACAAACATTTTATTTTCGATTTTTTTTTTTTATAGAAGTTAGGCCTCATTAAAACCCCCTTCATATCCTTCATGTTATATCAGTAACATGAAGGACATCAGAAGGAGGACAAGAGCACCTCTGAATTTTATTACCTTGAAACATAACGTACAACCAATTCGTAGTCATAGATAGCTTGACATAAAACTTAAAAACATAGAACGACCTGCAGCAGTAAGACCAGGACCTAAAAAACTGGACAAACACAAGAACACAAAAACCTCAAAAGAATACTACTGATCAACCAATACCAGCCTTTGCTAACTCATTCGCTTCCCAATTGGCGACTCTCAATATATGTCTTGAAATGATGCCCTGTCCTTCCACCTTAGACGCTAAACCTCTAACCAAGTTCTGATATAGTGGGGTACAGAGGTCAAGATGTTTAATCCACTTCAGAGCTATGGTGGAGTCTGCTTCCAAAATAATCTTCCAACTTGGAGAGAAACCTACTTCTTCGATGAGAGTCAAACCTCTTTTGATCGCCATTAATTCTGCAAGAATTGGAGGACCACCTCCAATATTTTCTGAGAATGAACCCAGTAACAAACCACTGTCATCTCTAATCAAACCACCTATTCCACCTTTGTCCCAACCCTTTTCCATTGCTCCATCAACATTGAGTTTAAGGAAGCCTTGTAGAGGAGGTACCCACTTAGAAGGAGTAGAACACCCTTTTTTTATTACCATTCGAATCTGCCAGTTTTAGATCCCCAACTAGGGAATCGAAAGGAATATAAACATCCTTAAAAATCACCCCGAACCAAGTAGCAGTTCTATAACTAGCAAGAAAGAACAGCATAGCAGAATCCACATTTTTTTGAAAAACAATCTCATTTCTGCATTTCCAAACTGACCACAGAACCGCCCTTGGAATGAATTTCCAAATATTAGATCTCGGAACTAAATCATCCCACAAAATCAAAAAATCCGTCATATTCTTAGGAACCATAAATGAAACGCTCCAGTCCCTTAAAAATCTGGACCATAGAAACCAAACCACCTCACAATGAAGAAACAGATGTGAAATTGACTCCTCACACTTCCCACAAATCGGACATAAAGGATGATCAATCCCAACGACACCTCTCTTCAACAGCTCCTCTTTAGCTGCTACTCTTTGATGTGCAACTTGCCAAACAAAAGCTTCTACACGAGGAGGTGCAACCCCTGTCCAAACGTGCCTGTCCCAAAAACCCTCTTCTCCATTAATGCCCTCTTTATCGAAAAATTTTGTGATGCAGGATTTAGCTGAGAAACAGCCCTCTCCATTACCTAGCCATATCCAACAATCTTCCTCGAGTAATGAAGGAGATGAGGTGTTTAACAAGGAAATAAACTGCAACCATTGCTCAACCTCCCAATCCACGAAATTCCTTCTCAATTGTATATCCCAAACCCAACCGGATATACTGTGCAACCTGAATTCTGCCACCTTTTCCATTTTAGTTTTTGATAAAGCAAAAAGTCTCGGAAACATCTCCTTCAGAGAAACCATACCCAGCCATATATCATTCCAAAACTACACTGATTCCCCATTACCAGCTCTTAAACACATGTTAATTCTTAAGCAATCCCCAAAATCGTCAGAAGAATAGAAATTATTAACCACACCTTTCCATATCCAAGAAGCTCTGGCTGAGCAATTGTTCCCAATCATCATAGAATTCGGGTTCAAATTATTCACACTGCACATCACTATCTTCCACCATGATCTCTTCTTCGAAGCAAATTTCCAAACCCATTTCCCCAATAAAGCCCTGTTCAAAATCAGCAAATTTGAAATCCCTAAACCTCCCAATTTCTTTGGCTTACACACCAACTTCCAATTCAACCAATGAATGTTATTTTTTCCTGCCGAGCTTCCCCATAAAAAAAGCTGCCATGATCGAGTTTAGCTTGTTGAAAACACTTATTGGTATCCGAAAAATAGAGAAGTAAATGGGGAGAGAGCACAAAACTGATTTCACCAAAACAACCATTCCCGCCAACGATAGGGATTTAGCCTTCCAACTAGATAATGCACTGTAAAATTTCTGCACAACAAGTTCCCATAAAGCAAAAGAGTTCCTCTTGGCCCCCAACGGTAACCCGAGATACTCCGAAGGAAAAGCACCCTTAGAACATCCAATTTCCTTTGCCCAAGCATCTAGAACCTCGTCCTCCACGTTCACTCCAAAAATTCTGCTCTTAGTTAAGTGAAGCTTCAACCCCACCAACAATTTTATTTTCAAGAAGGTGAATGGTGGCACAGTAAGACTAAGTTATGTCTCTTCCAAAAATCAACTAGTAGACATCCTAACCAAGGCACTTACAAGGGTTACTTTCGACGATAACACATCCAAGTTGAAGGTATGCCATAGCAATTATTTTGAACTACAAAGTGACAACAAGTCGACCATAAGCATTGCTAAGAATCCAATTCACCACGACAGAACGAAACATGTGGAGATCGACAGACATTTTATTTCTAATAAGGTGAATGGTGGCACAGTAAGGCTAAGTTATGTCTCTTCCAAAAATCAACTAGCAGACATCCTAACAAAGGCACTTCCAAGGGTTATTTTCAACGAGATCACATCTAAGCTGGGTCTTTATAATAACTCTCTAGCTTGAGGGGAGTGTAAATTATGTAACGTCTCTAAATAAAGTTCGGGATTATCTTGTAAATATTAGTGTTCTAGTTTAAGTTTACGTCTTACTCTAGCCTATTTTGTAGATAAGGATAAAGTTAACTTAGCTAGGACTCTTAACTTAACTAGGACTCTAACACCTCTCTCATATATAGCTTATGTACTGTTTCTATTAAAAGGAACGGTGAATAAAACTTTTCTTCACCAATAAATATATTTTCTACACTTTTCTTTTTTCTCTTGAAATCTCACACATTCATTGTTTACACCCCAATAAATATTACAAGATTGCAGCACAATTACAAAAGACAAGGTACATTAAATTAGGGTAATTACGATCCGTAATAAAATATGATAATTTTCATAATTAAACGATCTTATATGGTAGAATGATCAAGTGGGTAAAAGGAGTACAACAATTTACTACACGATATTTGTTGTTTCTAGATTTAAAAACAAGCAACAACTTCTGACATTGTAACTTAAATATGCAACAAAATGATAAGATCGACACCTAAAATTAAACATATTATGATTGTAAATTATGATGTAACATATATCCTCTAGCAATAATACCTCGTCATTAAATAAATATAAAAAAGAACAACAAAAATTGAAGATTTTAATTGCCAAGTAAAGCAAACCTCAATAAGAGCATCACGTTTCTTGAGCTCTTCCTCAAGTTTCTTAATCACTGCTGAAGAATCCATGTCATCTGCTACTGATTTTGATATTGTTGAAACTCCAGACCCCTTTTCTGAGCTGAAGGATTTAGCTTCATTGAGTTGCGATTCAAGACTTCTAAGTTTTGCCTACATCATTAATGGTCAGCTTACTAAGCAATCAACCATATAGACATGAAATCTCTTGATATGGAAAACAGAACTTCAGATGTGTGCATTTCATCACGATAAATTTAAACCAAATTCATCTTTATCATTTTTTTTCTTTTTTTCACTAGAAGCATATGATGGATACCTACAAACATAAAAAAGACAAACACATATGTTAAGTCATGAGTCTTGATCTATAGCCAACCTGCAATGTTTGAATCGTTGAATCATATTGCTGCATTTGCAACTTTTGGTCTTGTTCTGACTGTAGCAATTGAGCTACTTGATTTCTGAGCTGCGCATTCTGCTCCTTCTCTATCTTATGCTTGTCCGCAAGCATAGCATTCTCAGACTGCATAATGGAATACTAATTTATATTTCAAAAAGATGCATGCCAAATCTGAGAGAAATCTGATAGCATGAAAATGTTGTGCATGAAACGAAACCTAAATGCAGAGCCTATAAGGCAATATTTCAATTGCCCATACTCCTTATAAGGAAAAAAAGATGGATGGAACACCTACTTTGATTCCTTGAACCTTACAAAATGCCCATAAACCCAAAAGAATTTCTGATTTGTATGTGGCTAGACATTGAAGAACCAAGAATCCATACCATCTAAACCATTCTGTCATTCTCATAAAATGTTAAACCATTCTGTAATGGCGATAGTAAGAAATGACAATAAGAAAAGTCACATGATGACTTAAACAGAAAGGAACATCAGATGGTTGAAAGTCCAATGACAAGAGGAAAGGAGAAAGGGCGATTGGTGTCACCACAAAAAGCAGAAATGGCAATAGGGATGTAAATTATGGTTAGCAAAAACCAAGATCCAGCCAGTAAACGTCCAAAACATGTCAACCAGTTAGGTAAGGTTTAACCCACAGCAAAATAGCAGAAAACTAAACAAAGAAATTACAAAACCTTTAGGTCTGAATGCAGAGTAAAAGAAGCTTTCCAAGCCTTCTGAACTTCATTGAATAGTAGGACACACTGATCATTTGCCCCTTTAAGTGCTTGTCTTAGTCCCAAAACCTCTTGTTTGAGATCTTGAATTTCCTTTTCCTTCTCATAGAGCTCCTTACGTGCATCATTTGCCTAAAAGAATAATTGCAAGATATAAAGATCACATTCCAATAAATATGCTTTCATCAACAATTCAATGTACTACCACCAAAAGAATTGGTAAACACAGATTGCACATACCAGTTACATTTCTTATGGACTACAGCAAGAAATTATTATTTTTTTATTTCTGAGAAAAGGAGGAAAAATAAATAAAAACCAATTTGACACCAAGTCAATTCTAGGCTTCAAATTGTGTTGCACTACTACTAGGTTTATTAGTCTTTTATCTCAGTCCCCTAAAGTTGCTTCTGACTTTAAAATCAGCACTACAGTTTCCAGACCTTTAAACATGCATAATCACTGTTAGTAGATAAAAAAATTTCCTTCAAATAAATTTACTGACTTCTTTATTCTTGTAGCAGGATACCAGTTTTTTAAACAAGAATACAAACACTAGTGTGAAGTTAAAATCTATCAGTGAATTCAGAAATCAATATCAGTGACTTACAACATCTCTCCATTTCTTAATAGTATCCCTGTTTCCAAGGCTTAGTACAGAATTTCGAGCTCGTGCAGCAAAATTGAGAGATGATAATGTCTCAGACAGATTTGCAGCATTTGGACAGATGTTAACAAACATTAAACTTTTTGAGTTTCCCCCTGCAGAAAGAAGAATATTGGCACAAATAAAAGCTTTAAGAAAGTTAAATAAGTTATAGGCACAAATAAAAGCTTCGGACATTACAAAAGACACAGTAACATATCAAAATTTTCAGGAGAAAAATAAAAAATAAGGCAGGGCATACGATGCAGGATAGTTGCGTCAATAAGACCACTAAATTATTCTAGACCACTTCCTAGATTTTCATTTTCATAAATTTGATAAACGTTTAGCAGCTGATAAGTTTGTCAGCAACCCAGACTTTATTATGAACAAGAAAAAGTAAGTGTTAACACATCAATTATATGAAAAATGCTTCTTTTGGTTGTGGAGGGGGGCACAAAAAAACATGAAACAGAATCTATAGCATTAAAATCTTATAATAAAGTTTGCAATGGTATAATGATGGAAAGTTATTTTGAAAAGCCATACACTAAATGTTACAGTAGGTTTAAAATGAAAAAAGCCGATGACTCTGGAAGTATGCTGATGAACTTAATCAATAACTATCATATGATATAAAAGTCAAACATGCAGCTCTTGTAAATAACTGCATATCTTGTATTATATTTGAAAGCTGGGGAAGATTACTATATATTTTTGTCCATATTACTGAGAATATCTATCCATTAGCAATACCTTCCTGTAATTCATATCTTTTAAATTTCACCTTTTTTTGCCATTAACATGCAAGAAACAAAATTAGATATTACACTTCAACTAATAAAAAACCAATGAAACCAACTATACATGAAAAATAAAGTTAAAGAAAAAAGAATTACATGCAATCCAGTTCTTCAATTCTATAACAAGTACTCAGTTTCAATAAATTTCACATGATAATAAGCAGCAGAAGGATACCTAGCGAGTCTGCAAGTATATTAGTAAGCATTGAATTTTCATAAGGAATATCATCCTTCTTTGAGGTCAAAGAAGACAAAACATCTCCCAACCTACACATGTAACACAAGATACAACAACTGAGCAAAATGGAAAGAGTGAAATCAAAATATGGATGGTCAAGCCTGAACCTAAGATAGATAACATAATTATATATTTATATAGTAATAAGTACACTCAACTTGAGCACAGGTGCCACAAGTCCACATGAAAGATAAAGAAAGCCTTTATAATTAAAAGAAAAGGGGGTGTATACAACCACTTTTGACATCCCTAAGCAGTTATTCTATCTTCATTTCTGTTACATATTGTTAAAAAAATCATAAACAAAAGTAAAAGGCCAACTATTTCTAAGCGAACAACACCCTTCGTTAAGATAAGGATTATGTCAACTGAGGGCATAGAGGGGGAAAAGCTGGTTATCTTTTTTTCAGGATAAAGATGTCAGTAGTAATTAGTGTGAATTCATTTCGTATACTGTCTAGGTTCAGGAGCTTCTGAAATACAAGGTAGCAGATCACCGAGGTAACTTCAACATATTCAGTTTTCTGTGCTTGTTAAGCAAGCAGAAAATATTATAACAATAAAAGAAAATTAATTGTAAAGATGACATACGCTGAAAGTGATTTCATGACATGAAGCAAGTCTGTCACACGCTCCCCGCTATCTTCTTCTAAAATTTGACCGTCACTTCCAGCCAAGTCAATAAGAGAAAGCTTGCTGTATGAGTTTTCTCCACTTATCAGATTGTTATAATATATGTGCACTGTGATGATCCTGAAAAAAGGAACAAAAGAAATCCCCCAAATAAAATACAGAATGACGCACAGTACGAAAACCATAAAAGGCGAATGTAAATTGAGAAGCAAATAGAATCGTCAAACTGTATTTTCAGTATTTCAACCAAAATATTGACATACAACTAATCAATCTGAAAACTCAAATTATAAGTCTGACATAAAATGTATTGCCTGAATTAGACATCTTGTGCAAATAATTAGATATTGCAAGTTAAATGAACATAAAATAAACATATTTAAGTATTACTTGTTGAGGATTAGGTAGCTCAGAAACAAGCAACAAATACAATTTTCTTATATTTAACTTTATTTAATAGCATGCCATGCATTTAATAATAAAAGAGGGGTAGAAAGTACAGGACTTAAGCCTTACAAGTGAGAAACATTGAACTTTGATGTGTCACTTTGCCGGATTTGAAATGCTGATTTCAGGACTTTAGGGAAGTCCATTGGGTTATCAACTTTTTCCTGCACAATTTCTACAGAAGGTTCTGGTAACTTCAACCGTATCTTTGGTAAAGTACTCCCTGACTCTGAGAGCAAATCCCTTATCTATGGACATTTAAGGGGTCATCAATAGTACACTTCCGCATTACCACATTGAAATGAAAGTATAACAATCAAAACCAAAAATTAGATATTGAGACAACTAATAAAATGTGAGAATACAGTGAGAACAGTTAAGAAACCTGTTCATTATAGAGATCAAAGGCTGTGACAGAGAAATTGAATTTAGAAGTTGAAGTTAAATCTGAGTTGGCTAAATCAAAAAGCTCCTCAAAACAACGAGCATATAGGCCACGATCGTGGTTGGATCCTTCCTGAGATAACCAAAGCCAAAACACGGGTCAATATTAGTATATGAAAGGCCATGAATTGACATAAAATTCCCATTAAGATGCTTCTCTAATAGCAACAAAAGGGGGGAAAATGAGTTGAAGAGGCTATCATATAAATAATGATTAATCATCAACCCGTCTGAAGTGCTGATTCTAATTATACAGATTACAGACAGACAAGCCAAATGCAGCAAACTCTTGACATAAGAAAATTTCAAAGAAGTAGAAGCAACCGATATATTTGAGAAGCCTAAAAAAACACAACTAGTGATACAAGATGCTCTATGGAGAAAGTGAGCACGAGTACTGGAAAACATGAACATTTTGACCATCAAACTAATGTATCAAGCATGATATGAAAGATATATATTAATTTAATAAGATGGTAAGTGCCCAATCTATCCGAAAGAAACACATAGTGATTCTAGTTTTAATTTTATGGATAGATAAATAGACATAGTGCAAGAGCATATGCACACACAACAGACATATAAAGAGAGAAAAATAGAGGGAAACAACCATGGTGTGTGTCTTTCCTGACCGAGTTTGGCCGTAAGCAAATATGGAAACATTATATCCGTCCAATGCTGATTGCACAAATGGTTGAACATCACTGAACAGCTCAGCTGCAGAGAAATGTAGGTCATTATATACTTGTCTTAACCAACATGGTCAAACACTACCAGCAACAAAAAAATATAATTAGATTCAGAAATTCCGGTCAATTCCTTCTTCTTAAATTAATAAAAAAGATAGTACTAACCTTGTCCAACATGAGGCCCATAAACTCTGTCAAATTCAAAATCTTTTTTGGGGTTGGCGATCGTATCATCACCAGTATTTATATGAATAGTACACTCATCAGGGAATTCAACAATTGAAGGACCTTCATCTTCAAAAAGTGGCCTTGTCCGACAAAATAACTTTATGTTTCCTGAAAAAATAATATTGTTTCTCAAAGAAAAATACTATCATAGCTATATAACTCAGTATAAACATGAAAAACAGATAGAAATAATATATGCTGGTAAATTCAAAAAATCTGAAGGAATGGAAGGAGAAATTATTCAGAAAGCACAAAGTTGAAGAGTACCATTGGCTGTCAATAAGTCATTAAACAGCCTTTTCTTCTCATGGACCAACGGAGATATTCTAGCCTCACTTTCCAGGGCAAATTGATCTGCCATTTATATTTAGAGACAGTTTATGACCATCAATAGAAGTAATAGAACCCAGCAACAACAGAATCTTAAAAACAGTAAGGGGAAACAGTATAACCTTTTGGAGTATACAGCTACTTTATCAAGTTGCATAATTTATATTTTTAAGATATAGAAATGCTTTTCACTTTGCTTTTACCCTCTTTTTCATTTTATTATCGAACATAATACAAATCCTTAAATGATCCTATCAAACTAAAAAATAGAGGAAAAACCTAACAAAACAAACCTACACCGTTTAACATCAAATGCATAAACTGAGGACAAACTGAGGACCCTAATTATGCTTTCGTTTATTATCTTATTCATATTGCCAACCATTTATTACACTATCAGATTCTAACTCCCCTAGTGACTATATTCCCATGCTTTAGCAAGAAACTCACACAAGGTATTAAAACAAGGGTGACGCAACTCCTGCAATATGCAAGCAGGAAATATTGAAAATGCCTTTTTTTTACTTTTACTGTTTTTAACCAAACAACTCATTTCTTTTGCAATCCTCATTTTTTCCTTAGTGCTTCTTTTAAAAGCATATCTTCATCTCCTTTTTTTCTTTTTGGACAAGGGATCAACATAATGCACCTTTAACTATTTTCTTAAAAATTTATCTCAATTCCTCTCACGAGCACAGAAACACAGGCAAGGGCAGGTTAACACAGTTACTTCTAAAAATTACAAGGTGGTTATCTGTAGAGTGAAAATAGACCAAACTCCAAAGTAACACCTTTGGGGTACACCATTAGACATGTAAACCAAGCACTAAAATAGCTTAAGTATAAGGAATTCATAAATGTAACCCAATCAAACTGCCACTAAACCTAGGATCTTACCTAGCTTACTAGTTTTCTCTGCAAGAACACCTAGGTAACGTGTAACTCGATCAAGTTTAGCATTTGAATATTCCTGCAGATCACTAACATCTTGTCTCAACTCCAAGTAGTCTTCTTTTGCAAGCTGCCAAATTAATGTACAAAGGGAAAACTGAATCAAACACAAGACACTACAATGAAAAAATCCAGAATGCATACCAAAACACTACATATTAAAGCACACTGTGGCCTAAAATATTTTTTTCTTTGGCCCCAAAAGTGCTTCTCACACTGAAAACACCATGTATTACCAATCATTATTTTAGACATCAGAAACAACCAGAGAAGTTCAAAATTTCTAAAAAAAAAAGTTCTTTTATGAAGCTTGAATGCATATGAAAAGGGCCAAAGCTTTATTCAAATTTCATGACCAACTGCAACCCCTAGCAATCACCTAATCCATGAGCTATCTTTTCAGATCAAGGAGAGACAACACAACTTGCACAAAACATTGAAGTTTATTTATTAATAGAGTAAAAAAAAAAGCACATTAGAAAACCAGAATCCAGATCCCTTAATGGCTTCCAAATAAAAATAAGTCAGACCTATAAGTAGATATCAATATTAGTTATTACTTATTAGACTAATCAACTTTTGAATTGTCAGCAAGCTATTTCATTTGTTTGGTAATGAATCATGTTGTTGTCCCTCTAGATCAGCACATATATTATGTCAAAATTCATTCAATATTACAAGTTTTACACAGAACTATCAGTAAACCACCATATAGATTGGGCATGGAACAGCATCAAAGTCCATTAAAATATCTCAAAAACAGGATTATTAATTGACATTTGACACAATGCACAATCTTACAACAGTTCAAGCCAACTCAGCTCGGATCATCAAGCAGGACCCGAAGCTTGTGTAACAATAATGTTACCATTATTGAACATACTCAAGTCTCAACTGACTGAGTTTTCCACATAAACAGCAATTTACATTCTCGTCCACTTTATCAAAATCTAACACTAAAAGCTGATGACTAAGTTGTGGTTCATCAGAATCTGAAATATAATTCGCCGTTAAAACTTTATACTGTTTTGAGAGCCTAATCTTCCAGAAAATGACATAAAAAAGCATATCCTAGTTTTACTTCTTAAAGTTGATAGATCAAAATAAATTGCTTAAATACTGCCTGTTAATTAGTAAAAGTGGAGCTTAGCTAAAATCACATTGAGATACTAAAGCAACTTGAAGAAAGTAATTACACGAATATCTCACAATTCGAAGCCGATTTTCACCGTTACCTTAAGTTTATCCTTCAATCGCAGCACCTTAGAAGCCAAAGCCTGCTTAGAAAACTCGGAAGAATATGGCGACACAACCGAAGACGCTGCGGCGGAGATCGAGTACCGTCGCATCAACGGCGCAACACTGGCCCTAGGTAACTCCTCCGGTGAGGAGGGCGAAGAACGCCGTGGCTCGAAGCCACTGACCTCCCAGTTCCATCGGTTATTGCTGGTACTCTTGTGCTCCCCCATCACCCCCCCCCAACCCGAAAGAGAAGAGAAGAAAAGAAAAGATAAGAGAAATTAAATCTAAAAGCGAAGGGTGTGGTGGTGGTTGTAGTAGCAGCAGTATTGGGTTTGGCAAACTCTAAATCACTTGTTTAATTCTTATTTTTCCCAAAATGTGCGTTTGCAATTGGTTTAGGACTCGATCTCACGAGGGACTGTCTGTCCTCCTTCACGAGCGATAATAAATGTGGTGGGGCGTCCGAATTTTTCAGCTTTATCCCTTCATAAATGAATTGGATCCACTCCGGATATATAAACATTTATGTAAATCTGAATTAACATTTTATGTTTTTAAGTCAACAAATTTTATTCACAAATTTATTTGAAACTTCACGTCGATAGATCTTATCAAAGACGAAAACAGTACACTATGAAAACACTAGCAGCAGCAGTAAAATTTTATTTATAAAATTATTGTCTATAATAATATAATAAATTTAAATATTTAAATATAAAATTATTACTATTATTTAAGGATAAAGCAAAGCCCGCCTCACCCTTTCAAACATTCTTTTCTATCAAAAAAAAAAGCAAAAGGATTTTCTTTATCTTTATGAAAACTGAAAGGTTAACATGTGAATTTAAAAAAAGTTTTAAAACAATCAGGTATTGGGATCGAGTCTTACGGTGGACAATTCATAATTTTGACTGTCAGAGGTCTCCCACGGAAGCTGCTCTCAACCTGGTGTTGGGGGCAGCGTACTATCCTACCTCCCCTTACCCCATTACATATGGGAATATGATCAGCTAATTTTTTAATTTTTTAAAACAATCTTCAACTTGGATATCAAAATATTATTTTTTATTGGATGAAAATGTAAAAATTATTATTATAGAATGGGAACCATTTGGAAAGCAATAATAGTATGACTACAAATGCAGGAAGAGAAATCATATAAAAATGTTTGGGATGCAAAAAGTAATATTAAGTAATGTTTGAAATGATGATGATGAGTGGTTGGTTTGAGTGTAGATGCAGACATTAGGGGTGTGTAAAAATATTCGATACGAATAATAGATCGGATAATTTGAATTTTTAGATTTTCAATCCTATTTATTTTTTCTGATTATTTGAATCGAATATCCCATACAAATTTTGGATAATAGGATCGGATACAGGTCGGATAAATATTGATTTCAGATTGTCTAAAAATGCAATAAATAATGGGCCTTTACCCCTAAGCCCATTTGTTTTAGGCCGGGAATAGCAATGTGACAGGCCGTGCATGAACTATTCTGTCTCTATGTTTTTTTAGTTTACTTTTTTTTTATAAAGCATCCATAAATTTAGTGTACCCAATATCCAGACAAACGAGATTAAAACCGATTAGAAAAGCAAATTGAAGAAAATAAAGGAAGAGTAATGGAAAACTAAACAGGGTCATCGACCCAGAAGAGAGAGCAGTCGACACAGGCTCCGACCGAGAAAGGATATTGCAATAAGTGATACGATATACCAAAGGGGAATAAATAAGGGGGTGCTTGAGCTTGAATTTGAGAATCCCTTTAAAAATAGAATCGAAAATGGTCATAGAGGGTTAATCAATCGATGATCTTCCTCTTACCATTTGGAGGGATGTAGCCTGTGCTTTCCTTATCCAGAAGCGGTCAGAGGAGCTAGTGAGTCAACTGCTATTGTATGTGCAATTTTTTTTATCGATTCTTCCAATGAAACCAAAGCTACAAGATGAGAAGGAATTTGCCAGGTGATTCACGTCTTGATGAATACAAATTATTATTTTCAAATATAAAATTATTATTTTATTTAGTTGTATATTCGGATATCCTATCTAAAAATTTGGATATTTGATTTTTTTGGATCGGATTCATATCATCAAAATAGTGATCCGTTTCGGATATCCGAATTTTTGGATTGGATTGGATCCGAGAAGACATGTTATTTAAAAGGGTAAATTACACCATTTTGCATTGAACTTTACTCTCTCCTAGTTTGTTCACCGTAGTTTCAATTTTTCTATTTTGTTCATTGAACTTTACATATTGAATCATTTTGCTCACTCTGGCGTTAACTCTCTAACGGTGTGATAATGTGTCATTTTTATTATTATTTAATATAAAATAATTGAAAATATAAAGGGTAAATTACATTATTCCTTACTGGACTTTACTCTCTCTTTTATTTTGCTCACCCAACTATAAAATAAAAATAAAATGTGATCGAATGCCACAATCGATCGTCATAGATAGTGGTAATTCAGTCCCAAATTTCATGGATCGCTTCTACTTGACACATTGAGTATGAATTCGACCTTCATTTTATAGGAACTTGTTCCGAAGTCCACGAATCAGAGATTGAAATTGAGGAAGTCGAAAAGTTTCAGTCGATATTCGTAGATTTTGGGACATTTTCCTATGAAACAACTACTAGATTCGAACTCATGGGGTCGAGACGAACCGACCCATAGATTTTGGGACCGAACGACTACCATCAACGATGGTCGATGGTGGCCGAAATGAAAAATGACGTGGTGGTTGGCGATATCAATGGGGAAAGAAGAGGATTCGAAACAACGTTATTTTGGTGTATATTTGAGGTTTTCAAAATGACGTCGTTCTGATGCTTGTGTAATGTCATAACACCATTAAAAATTAACGACAGAGTGAGTAAAATGATTCAATATGTAAAGTTCAGTGAACAAAATAAAAAAATTAAAAGTATGGTAAGTAAAATAGAAGAGAGAGTAAAGTTTAGTGAAAAACGATATATGAAGTAAATGTTGACATTATATATGTTTATTTGACACATATTCAGAAATTTAATTAAATAATTAATTTAATTTGATAATAAATGTTGAGTCCATCGACTATTAAAAGTTACAAAATGATCATTTTGACAATAGGATGTTACTTTGTTGAGTCCCGACTATTAACAATTATAAAATGGTCACCCAACTATTAAAAGTTATAAAATGGTCACCCGACTATTCATTGTATTTTAAATTTATCCTTTTTCGCTAAAAAGTCGACAAAAATTTGGGTTGGAAGTTAATCTACTATCTAAGATATGATAAAATCTGATATCAAAATCTCAAACAACTATCATATTTCAGACAATAGATGCTCAATATGTCATTAATTTTTTAACAAAAAATGATGAATTTAAAACATAATATTTTCGTAACTTTTAATAGTCGATGATTTAATAAAGCAACATCCTATTATCGATGATCTGTTTGTAATTTTTAATAGTTAAAGCAAAGTCATATAATCGAAATATCATTTATGTACTTTACCCTTAATTATTTTGGCGAAAGAATTGAAAATCAAATAGATATATTTGTTACTCCTTCTACCTCATAATTTGTATCTTATATTGACTATACACATAGTTTTAAGAGATAGATTTGATTAAGAAAAATGAGTTGATTGGTAGATTTGATAAATTTATTTTGATAAATATAAAAGAGAGAGATATATAAGGGTAAAAAATATAAGTTTTGTTTGTGACATTTCTAATAGGTCATTTTGAATCGGACAATTTTAAAAACAAAAAAAAGACACATTTAGTGGGACAAGAGAGAGTATCAAATAATAGAAAGCAATACAACTTTGATCTTATTCAATTTTCACTTAATATCATGAATAAATATGTTTATCAAACAAATAAAATTGGCTAAATTTATTTGTTTTTTTGATACTCTAATATGAAAAAACACAACAAAACTTGGGATATTTGCAGGATACCCAAAGCAGACCACCAAACTTACCTACAATTTGGTAAATTCAGCAGCTGCACCATTCCCATCATATTGAACTTAAAACGCTACTCAAACATTTTAGCCCAAAAGCAATGCTGAAAAGAATGAAATGATACATGCACAAAGTTTTGATATCACAATGCTGCAATACTCAACAGTGTTTCACTCCTTTTTCGATTTCGAAAGAGCTCTCTTCCTCTGCCCCAGCATATAACGGTACATGTGAGGACTACCTGTAACGTAAATAGGGCCCTTCGAATAAGCATGACCGAAGCAAGTAATCAGAGACGAAATACTAAACGAGGAATGCTAGTTCATACCTGGGACATAGATCCCAAGGGTAAGAATTGCAGCGTAGAAGTTATCGAAGGAGAAATTCCACTTGTTCGGCATTCTTATGCAATACTTTTCAGAAGCCTGAGGATACACCAGCAGTTTTATTCAATCAATAAGCGTATGCTTTTCGCCTTATATCAATTTTATTGGAATGAAATGCTAAAACACGCAAGGTGAGGGGGGTTTAAGAAAATAGCGTATTGTATCTGAACATCAATCCTTTGCTCTTTAAAACATTTCTAAGTGTATTTGGTCCTACGATAACAAAATATCACTTGGCAACCATCAACAGGAAAATTCCACTTGTTTTATCAAATTATATATGTTTGATTGAAATTATAGGTGTAGAACACATAAGCGGTAATATATTACCTTGATATATGGCAGGGAAAAATAGATCAGGCCAACTTCACTGGTGATGCCAGTTGGATACAAAACCAAGAACGTGCTATACCTGTTCGGAGAAGAAAAATATTAGCAAAATGAACACCAAGGATTTGACAAACTCAATTAACAATAATAGAACACAAGTATTATTTACCTAAGCCACAAATGCCATGAAGGTGCAAAACCAAAGGCCTCCTTCATGCCAAAGAATGAATATCGAATAATCTGTGATTAAAGGGAATTTATAAAAAATTAATTTCATTGTGACATCTATGTCTACAAAAGAAATGCCCTTTGGCATCATCAATGTAGGGAGAAACATTAGCTCTGAAGAAATGACGCCATGATGAGTAAAAATGATAACAAGATTCAATGCTAAGTTCCAAACTATGTTATTCGGACTCAAGTGTGAATGCTGGATCCAGGTATATTCTTCACACAGGGGTATGTTAAATTACTCCAATGTTTTTCCATGTATGTGAAAGGTTCTTGGAACGTCAGTATTTAAAATGAAAATGCTCAAGAAACAAGCTATATTTAGGTTTCTTGCTTCAGCAAAAGTAAAATCATGAATTCAGGACAAAGCTCCCAATCCAGTTAGAAATAACAGTCCACGTAATCAATTTGACCAAACAATGAAAACAAAAGAAGATTACATCTGGTAAAGAGAAGATCACAAACATAGCAAAGCATGATCAACTAATGTTGAGTAAATAGATTCATCAGTTTCAATTCTAGATTACCACCAATTAAAGCTTCCTGGTATTAACTACAAATTTGAAGGAAAAATGGATAAGAAAACAGCAGAATTCAGTCAATTTTACCTCAGTAATGGCCCAGCTGATGACCAACGAAGTAACAAGAACGTGGGTTCGAATCTACGAATCACGATCATGATTTAAAGTAAAAATTAAGATAAAATAAAAGAACATAAGACTGCAAATTTAATTTTTCTTCTATTACCTCAGGAAAACTCCATAAAATTCCCCAAGTTAAATATAATCTTGATCCAATCTGTGGCAGAGTTGATGACACTGGTGACCTAACCAGACCTGCAAAAATTAACAAAAGAAAATAAGATTCAAAATATTTTTGAATTCAAATTAGTGAATTATCTCAAGAACTATTATAATTCTTTTCAGAAGAACAAGACAGCACTCTGCAATCACCTATTAAACCGTGAAGAATCTGTCAAGTAAAAGAGAAACAACACTAATTAAAGTTGATACACTTAGAAAATAAAATCAAGTGAAAGCATATTGAACGGGATGGATAAATAAGCAAGAAAACCTCCAAAACGGCGGCGGATTGAGCTAGAAGGAGAGGCTTTTCGACGGCATTATAGACATTTTCATGACCTGATTCTTTCAAAGTTTTTAAAGCCAAAAACAGAACCTGAAACCTGCAAAAGAAAACCAAGAAATTAAAAAATTGAAGTTCGAAAAGGGGATGATTATAGGAAAAGAAAAAGAGACATGAGACGAGGAAGCTTGCCAGCCGATGAAGACGGTCCAATTGTAGATGGAAAGGTAGAGCCGCCTGAGAACAGTTAAAGCGGAAGCCATGAAAACCCAAATTAAGAAAACAGAGAGATTCTTTGATTTCTTGGGAAAGGATAGCTATGGAGTAGATCAGTAGAAGAAATGAATGTTTATATAGATCGAGGGTTGAAGCCTGAAGGAAGCTGGAAGAACAGAGACCTAGAGAGAGAAAATGGACATGAGTTGGGTTGTTTCAAAATTGGACATTTCAATCAAAATAATGTCAACTTCCCACCCAAATAATATTTATTAACAAGGAATTGATGGAAATTCATTAACGATTACTGTTTTAGCATAAATATTCTAATATTCTATAATAAATATATATATATATATATATATATATATATATATATATATAAATGGGATACAATTCAATTATATTATATAAAAAAATTATTTTACACATAGAAGGGTTTGATTAATAAAAGCAAATAATTGAGACTAAAAATAAAAAATAAAAATATTTTTAAAAAATAATGAATAAACCTCAATAATTTATTTTATTTTGTCCACGATCTTTTATATATATATATATATATATATATATATAATAAAAAAATATTATAATTTTAAAAATATCTTCATACTTAATAAGTGGATACAAAATCTAAATAACTAATAATATCGATCTCCCATCACACGCAGTTAAGCAAAATGCAATGCACACTTAAAAAAGTTAGGGTGAACTTGATTCACGTTTAAAAATATTAGTAGGGATAATTATATTTTTTATTGATTTAGGTGATTTTTAGATTTTTTAATTATTTAATGTTAAAAAGTCAAAAGTTATATTCGAATAGATAATATTTTATACTTACCCCAAATTATTTAAAAAATTATTGAGAGTAATGTATTATTACTAATAATACATTTTCACCTAGATGGTGGGCAAGTCATTCTTAACTAGTATTTTTTTAATTAATGAATAGTTTTCATCATTTTAGATTAAAATATTATTAGAAATATCAATATAAAATTGATTTGAATTAATTATTTAAAATATATATTTTTCATACTAAATTAAAAAAAGATAGAAGATATATTAATAGCATACAATAATAATAACTTAGTTTTATCCTTACAGCAAAGGGAGTGGTGTGGACCGTGTGTTCCAAACACGTTAGATGAAACTTTGGATGTTATTTGCAATTTCTTGATTAGTAATAATTAGTAACGTTTATTATTTTCTTTAAACTATACTGGATTTTGTTAACTAGCATTCAATGGCATTTTGAAGATTTACATATATACATATATATATATATATAAAATATAATTTTCATTTATATAATATAATATAAATCCATAAATATATTTCTGAATGGATAAACCACAAATATTTTTGGTCCAATTATAAATTCCCGAATATCATTAATCATTTACGAAATGCAGTTGGAAGTTTGGTGAGTTGCTCAACTGCCACCTTCTTGCCACCCCATATAATATATTAGTGGGTTAATTACATGATTGATCATTTATGTTTGTATTTTATCAATTTTTCTTCATTAATTTCAAAATATATAATATATGATCATTTTCATTTTCATTTAATTAAGATGTAGTCACCACGGTTAATTGTAGTTAATAGTTAACATATTAGTAGACGTGGCAATTAAATATTTTGGTATAACCACACATTTGATCTTTTTTATTTACATATTCTATCAATTAGTCTTATTTTGAATAAACTAAAATAAATTTAATCCTTCAATCGAATGATATCACGCGTCACTAGCACCACACCATTTGGTTAGGATTAATTTTATTTTGATTTATTAAAAGTATAACTAAATTGAGATAATATGTAAAAATAGAAACCAAATGTGTGATTATACCAAAATATTTAACTGTCGTATCTCCTAATATGGTAACTATTAATTGAAGTTAACCTGTGATGACCACATCTTAATTAAATAAAAACAAATGTGATCATATGTTATGTTTTAAATTGTGAGGAAAAATAAACAAAACACAAACATTAATGACTAATCATGTAGTTACCATATATTATTTGTTCTTGAGTTTATTTAGATGGACCAGTGTTAGATTTAAAAATTAAAATATAGGGTTCTAAAGTTTTAAATTCTAATTTCAAGAAAATTTAGGTATGCAATATTTCTTATTTTTTTCTTTCCCCTTAATGTATTAAATTAAATTTAATAATTTTCTCAAAATAATGGGTAAGACTATAAATGAGTCAAGACAGATCGCGACCTATTCGAGATCGACTCTTTCAATGCTCAACAAATACTCTGATCGAATTGAATTGAATCAAAAAACTCGTGAGCAGCTCAAAATGTTAATATTATTAATAATTTATTTTTTCAAAAAAAATATTAATAATATTAACATTTATGTGTTATTTAAAAAATATACAGTAAGGTTTGCATGTATTTAATGTTCGAGTTGAGTTCGAGTTCGAGTTTGAGGCTTCAATCGAGTTAAGTTTAAGATTTTTTTTTTTTGAGACTTTTCAAGCTATTCACGAGCTTCAGTTTAAGATTTCGAGTTCGAGTCGAACTTGAAAATTTTAAGATCGTGAGTTTTTGAGTCGAGTCGAGCTCTATTTCAGAGTTTTTGAGTTAAGTTGAACTCGACAATACTCGAGCTCGTTACACCCGTGCGGGACAAATAATTTTATATTAGTGATATATATCTTTAAAAAGTATTATTAAAAAATTAAGAATTTAAATTTTTAAAATATGAAATTAATTTTCAATAAAATTATAAGAAATTTATATATAAAAATATTTAGGGTGTGATTATCTGCTATCGCCTAACCTTCATCGGTTTATTTTTGTGTGTTCATATTAATTTTACACACATTTTAACTGGAATTGTATGTTATTTTCTTGGCTTTTGTTATTTTATATTTTTTGCAGCATACTTAATTTTTTTTTTTATTTTTTATGATTGTTTGTCTTTAAAATAAAATTAAATCAACGATACTCGCCGTTTTCTTCCTCCTCCTCCTCCTCTCTTTCTCTTTTTTTCTTTTTTACAACTCATATCAATTTTATTGATCAATAAACTTTTTTTTCTTTAATTTTATTTAACCGGGGCGGCACCGATTTTGATGTTGGTTGCCACTTCCCAATTATATTTTCTCTGGTTGCTGCCCACCATTATCTTTTTTCTTTATTTTTTTTAGTTTTTTAATAAGAATAATTGTGTCTTTGTGAAATGTTCTTTACCTTTATGACATGTTTATCTTTGTCTTTATGACACATTTTTCTATGCTTTTGGTAGCTTAAGAATTTTGCTTTTTCGTTTATCTTTTTTCACAGGATTGGATTTGACATCGCCACGACTGATCAGATAACGCTTATTTGTTATTCTGTTAATATTCCCTATTTTGGACCATCGAATTTATTTGGATACACGTTTTGCGCTTGTGGATAGTTTTCTTACATCGCTTGACTCTGATTTGTAATTTGTCGGTGGTCTTTTATTAGTTTCATTTCTTTTTGTGATTCGTTTGTCGTTGCATTCAAATTTGTTCGTATATTTATTTTATTCGAGCATTGGTTAGGTTTTTTAACCTTTTCCTATTATGGTCATTGTGTAATCTAGGTGACTACTTTTTATGTTAATGATTATAGGAAAATGTCCTACTTATAATTTAGTTTATGTTACGGTTATGCTCGTAAATCTTCATTGTAATTCTATATATTTTATATTTTTAATAAAACTAACGATTTTATATAATAAAAAATATAACATTTGGTGTTACATATTAACATAAATATAAAAATTAAATTATTTTAATAGAAGTTGCTAGTATTATTAAAAAGTAAAAATATCTAAAATTAGAATAAAAGTTTACAACAATCATCATAAACTAATTACATAATTTGAACATTTTCCTATAATATTGAAACTAGCCACTTTAGATAATATAAATACCATATATAGAAAAGGTTAAAAACCCAACCAAAATATTCAAAAAATGACCGAGAAAGAAAACGAAAAACGTTGCATAAAGGTAGAGAAAAACATGACATAAAGAAATAATTATTTTTATTGAAAAAACCTAAAAAACAAAGAGAAAATAGAACCAATGAAAGGTAAATAATATTAAAACCGTTGCCTTTGCCGCTAAACAAAGAAAAAAAAGAAAAATTTAAATCTATAAAAAAACCCTACAAAATTAAAAAGAAGAGAGAGAGGAGGGGGAGAGAAAATTTTATTTTAAAAAAGGACGTAATAGGAATAATAAAGTATACCTACTTGATGACCGAGAAAGAAAACGAAAAACGTTGCATAAAGGTAGAGAAAAACATGACATAAAGAAATAATTATTTTTATTGAAAAAACCTAAGAAACAAAGAGAAAATAGAACCGATGAAAGTTAACTAATATTAAAACCGTTGCCTTTGCCGCTAAACAAAGAAAAAAAAGAAAAATTTAAATCTATAAAAAAAACCCTACAAAATTATAAAAAGAAGAGAGAGAGGAAGAGGGGAGAGAAAATTTTATTTTAAAAAAAGGACGTAATGTAGGAATAAATAAAGTATACCTACTTGAGCAACCCATAAAAAATCATAATGTGGGTTCACATGATGCAAAAAAGTACATGATGTGTGAAGCTAACTGAAACGTTGATTACGGTAGAAAGTTATATGTCATTTTCAAATTATTAATGTAATTAAGAATAAAATACACAACTTAATATTCGTAAGACACCATGAACCGATCATAGATGGGCAGCCATCCTACTTGTACTGTCCATGCATAATGCGGTACACGCCAAACGAGAATGGTTTTCAATGGTATTATCTGATATTTTTAAATAATTACATGTCAATGGTTACAAATTAATAAATTTCATGTTGAAATTTCTGCATGCTAGTAAATAAATAATAAAATTTATATTAATAAAATATTAAATGAAAATTCATATATTTTAATAAAATTATTCAATTATTTTCATGTAATTTTTATTTAACTTTTAAAATTACAATATAATTATTAAAAATTTTAAAGAATTTCAAAATAAAAGAGAATTATAACATGTTGACTTGATTATTACTACCTCCTTTAACCTTTCAACTGTAACTAAAATTTCATTTTAATAGTTTTAAATAATAAGTTTTGAAAAATTAAATAGAAAATAGAAAATTTTAAAACATATTAAATTTTATAAACATATTTTAAAAAATATATATTTTTATGAAAATTTCTAAAAGTTGTAGGAATTTTTTAATGGTCTATGGTGATTATAAAGTATTTCTAATCGAAATACCTAAAAAATAATAATTCTTTTAATTATTAAAATCATTTGATGGGTTAGAATTGAACAACTCAAATGTAGATGATGTCCTTCATTGACTAGTCCGACCATGGGCAAATGACCTACTAAGATCAGTTACGTTATATAACCATCCATGTTCACGGTTTACCCATAAATTTATAATAACTGATATTTGTAATTTTTTTTTTGAATGGAATTGATAATTGATAAATGTAATAGTAATCATCCTATTGCAGCGTCCGAGCTTCCATAGGAGACAGCACCATCCGTGTTAATTTTCACCCATCCTCTTGTTGGGCGCTTCCGCATCAGCTCTTCAACAGGATGCTGCCTTCTTGTCGCTGTTGCAACCTTCTCCAAGAGCAATGCTTGAGTTATTTCTTCCTGCAATGAAAAGCTTTCAGTAAGAACAGAGTTTTTTCAATAAAATTTGTATCGAATACGCGCACATTGCTACGGAGTCATAATTTCCAGCAGATCAATGCAAATAGGGAGCGTCATTCTCCATTTCCGAGCACTGTACTATCATCTTTTAAATTGGAGAGAAACCAATAAGTAAATGGGGCTGAAATGAAGTCAGGCTATAGCGTCTCCAACAACACTCGGATTCATTTCCTTCTAGCAGCAATACAATTTCCTAGGGTGTCGTCCAAGTCTTTCACTCCTCTTCCACACACGACAACAAATATGATTTTTAGTGACAGTTATGTTGTGACAATGAAGTCAGGCTATTTTAAGGACTGCAGTATGGGCTAAGAACAAGTGGCCTTCATCTATCTCGTCAGTGTTAGATTTCATCTGATATCCTCATCTGTTTGTTATAAATCCATGCATATAATTGTAACCATATAAGTTTACCGACGGAATATCAATTTTTTTAAGGTGACAATAAAATCACTTCAATGTCAAATACTTCTCTCAATAATGTATTTGTGCGATCTCTAATTACTTCACTAGTAAATTACTATTATTAATATTTTATTATAACCAAATAAAATTTTCACTACATATTCGTCACTAGTAAATTTGTCATTATAAATATGTTTACCCAATTTTGAAAAAGGTTATTAGTTTTAGGCTTAATATCAAAATAAGTGCCTCAACTACACCCTAAAACTCAAATAGGTGCCTAAATTAATTTTCGTCTCATCTAGGTGTCTAACAACCGTTACCCGTTTAGGTGCTCGGGTCATCAACAACGTTAATTTTTGCCGTTAACTGACACGTGTCACAATTTGGTATTTTGAAATTTATTTTTAAATAAAATATTAAAAATATTATGATATTTATAAAAAACACTAACTTTTCTTATATTATAAAACAACCCCAAAATCTCAAATCCTAACCTTAATCTGCTGCCGCCCATTTCGGCCACCACCATCGACGTAGTCCCTGCCATCCTCCTACTCATGCACCATCGTATTTTTCGTCGATTGACCGTTAGAGTCGCCGGGGGAGGGGAGTTGAGTGGAGCTTCGTAGACGACAAAAGGCGGTGGCCGATCGGCGTGGGTTTTGGAGTTGAAATGAAGTTTTTCAAAGTTTTGGTTTATTTCAAAATATGTGTTTTCTATTTTTTAAAAATATATAATTTTAATTTTAAATAAAATTTTCAAAATTATCAGATTGTGACACATATTTAATATCGTTACCTGCCCAGGCACCTAAATGGGTAACGTTTGTAATGTTAGGCACCTGGATGAGATGAAAAATTAGTTTAGGCTCCTATTTGAGAATATGGGTATAGTTTGGGCACTTATTTTGATATAAAACATTGTTTTTTGTAGTATTCTATAATAAATATATTTAAAAGAATGTTTAAATATCGACAATATTTAAAATAAAAGTAAGAATCTAAATCTATATTAGAATTATCAATTTTATATCTTAGATTTTGAAAATATAATCTTATATATTTTAAAACTAATGTGTTGCTATCCAATGATTTATTTCAAAATGTAAAACTATTAGTGTTTAAAAGATATAAAATTTTATATATTCAATCATATATTGATGTTATAAAGTTTGAAGTTAATTCGAACTCGTAAATTATTATTGATGTTGTTATTGTTAACAATATTATTTTATTATTTTATTAATTTTGTTATTCATATATATTATTGTTACGTTATCATATCATTATTATAGCATTATGGTTGTTTTATTATTATTATTTGGGAAAAAATTAGAAATTCTGCAAGTAATAACGTAAGTATAATAGTTAAAATTTATTTTATTATCCTCAAAATTCTGTAAGTAATTTCTTATACTGTTTATTTACCTTTTCTATTGTCAATTTTGCTGGGAAGCGCTGCAAAGTGAACCATGTTAGAGTAATTTATAGTTTTTTTAGTTTTGATTTTCACTTAAATGCTTTTTATTATAGAGGATTAGAATTATTTTCCTTTTTTTTATAACCATCGATATCCGATTTATTAATCAACTAATCTGGGTCTCAACCCAGTTTACTCCATTCACGATCTCCGGAATTCGAACTCTTAACCTTACTTAAGAGATCTAGTGTCTCATCCCATTAGACCAACCGGTTGTTGGTTAGAATTATTATTTTTAATTAATGGATTAGAATATATTTTTGTTTTGTTTATAAAGTTTGATATTGATATTATTTTTTAAATTTGTAATAATAATTACATTTTAGTTGATATTTAATGATTAAGTGACAATACTTCTATTCCATTAAAAAATATCTTTTATGACAATATTTATTTTATTTATTTATGATTTTTTAAAATTTATTTAAAATAGTTAAATTATTAATGATAATGTTTAACACTTGATCACACAAAAAAAATTTGTGTGATAATATTGTTGGTCACCAAATATATTTTTAATGTTAAAAAAATTCATCACAATTTTTGTTGATAATATTAATTTTCCCCCAACCCTCAACATAGAATTTAAATATTATATTATAATAATAATATTTTCATTTAATAAAAACATGAAAACAATTCAAGCGGTCTGGATGATTAAAGAGAATATTATTCAGATTGTGGATTCGAACAGTTGAGTCAGCATGTTGAGTGCATCTTATCAATAACTAAACAGATTCTAAACAGATATTACTCTTATAGTCACCCAAAATTATTGGGGGAAAAACATGGAGACAATGTAAATGCCCCTTTTGAGTGATTAGCAATGAGAGTTTTAGTTTTCTTTTCTTTATATTGTAGTATCCTCTTGTGCCTAATTTATTGGATTTTACACTTCTACTTTGTGCGGCATTGCCATGGAAATCAGAAGGACATCTCCAGGTATTTCTTGATGGGAGATAATAGAGTTATGTAGTGAAGGATTATTAAATCGGTTAAGGTTGTTAGGCGGTTGTTGACTTTGGGCTATAAATAGCCGAGATTTATTTGTAATCTGATGTGGCTTAAAAAATCAATGAAATGCTTCCTAATGTTTCTTCTTTCTCGTGTTTTCCCTCCTTTCTCCTGAAGATCTAACAGTCTTCGTTCTTGCTTATTTTCCTTTGTTTCTCATAGATTCCTCACCAGAACTATGTTTTCTGGCAGGAGACTCAACCAGCAAAGAATGGGGTAGGTTTTCTTTTGCATTTTACATGCTTAGAGCTAGAGGAGACAAGAATTATAAAACATTCCGATATTTCAAGCTCTCTTGATTCTATATTTTAGACAGCTGTAATATGTTTTGGAAAAGAAATCAGGAAGTAAGAGATATTTCGGTACCTGTTTTCGTAGATATGAGATGTTGCTTTTACTGTAGATTAAGGTCCTTGTTATAACCTAAATTTCTTGAACGTTCTCTTCCTAGGTTGAAGCTCTTCACTTTCCGTCACTTCAATCGCAACCATAGCTTACTCAGAAACCAGCTCCGATTCACTTTCCACTGACGGCTTCTCGACGAACGGCTCTCTTGGGATCATCGAGAGCCTTTATTACAGCTCTTAGTACCTGATAAACAGGTTTTGTTTCCCTCACTACTGAACATTTAACTCTTGGTTATTTTTGCTCGTTGGTGATTTGTGTAGCTGTTCAGATCTGGACTCGAGGCTATACAAACAAGAAAAAGAAGAATAACCCGTCTATTTTCGAATCTAAACTTCCAAAACCGAGCCTCCGTTCCCTTTTTTCTTGCGTTGTCAACGACAGATTCTTTGTCACTATCTCTGTATCGGCTTTTTCACAAAGAGGTGGTAAATCTGAGCTCCGGTAAAATCAATTCAACTTCTTCTGTTTCTAATTTTGGATTTATTTCATTACGTTTCCGTTGCTGGGTTTTTTTTAAGTTAATTTTGGTTTATAATTGAATTGCTCTACGAGTTTTCTTTATAATCTCAGTGTAAAAGATTTCTTTTCTTGCATGTGTTGGGTTTTATTTATTTATAATCTGTGGAAAAATTCAATCGTTTTTTTATTTTATATAAATTTGGGTTGTTTTTATATCATCTTTGGATCCGCCTGGGTTTCCAGTTTTCTGATTCTTCTGTTTTTAGACTTTGAATAATAGAATAATAAGAAAGTAAAAAAAAAACGAAGATTGGGATTTGAGTTAGCTGGTGGGTTCTTTGCAAAATAACTAAAGTTTCAACATTGGATTGAAAACTACAATTCGATCGTTGAAAAAAATTTGGGGGTTTTCTTGACTTTTACATATTTAAGTAAGATAGTGTAAATTTGTTTTAAAATCTTATTAAGTAACTAACTAGGCTTCTTAGTACCCCTCAATTCTCTAGCGTTTCCATAGTTCCTCATAGCTTCGGCTATAGATGATTACTTGAGGTCATGTCCTTCTTTTAGATCCCATAGGGCGTATAGGGGGAGGGCTCGACAGAGTGGTGCCAAGGAGACTAGACTTAGAGTTTGTTCGTTGAATGTAGGCATATTAAATGCTAGGCTGCTGGAGCTGACCGACGTACTTAGTAATAGGAAAATTGATTTTGCATGTATTCAGGAGACTAGGTGGAAAGGGGCTCGCGCCAGAGAGTGTAATGGGTACAAGTTGTGGTATTCAGGCGTAGATAACGTTAGAAATGGGGTGGGTATCTTGGTATCCTCTAGGCTCAAGGAAATTGTAGTTGAAGTTTGTAGATACCGGGATAGGATCATGATGATTAAGGTTATTATAGCGGAAGTGGTGAATGTCCTTTCAGTGTACGCCCCACGTTGGCCTAGGGGATGGGGAAAACGTTGCTTTTGGAATCAGTTAGATGATGTACTTAGGAGCATTCCAGAGGACCAAAGAGTTTTCATAGGGGGAGACTTCAATGGCCATATAGGTAGTGCAACCGACGGGTACGACGGTGTTCATGGGGGTTTCGGTTTTGGTAGTAGGAACGAGGAGGGGCGTACGTTGCTTGAATTTGCTACTGCACATGATATGGTGGTCACTAACTCCTTCTTTAAAAAGAGAGATGTGAACTTGATTACGTTCCATAGCAGGGGATATTGTACCCAAATCGACTATATTCTGGTTCGAAATCGGGATCGATGGTCTTGCATTGACTGTAAGGTGTTCTCTGAATAGACATGTGCATCACAACACAGATTGTTGGTTTTGGTATTCCACGTACGCCGCGGGCGGAGCACTCATAGGAGGGATAAACTTGATAAACCTAGGATCCTTTGGAAGCACTTACAGGAGCGACAGCTGATGACTTTAGGAGTAAGGTTTTGTCTAATACAAGTTTTGGAACTACAAAATTAAATAATGCAGATATGTTATGGAAAATATGGCAAATTCCATTAGAGATGTGGGCAAAAACACTCTTGGGTTGTCGACAGGGAAGGTCAAGGAACATAAAGAATCGTGGTGGTGGAACGAAGAAGTCCAAACTAAGGTGAAGAGAAAACAAACTTGCTTCAAGGAGTTTCTACAATGCAATGACGACGAAGAAAGATCGAGAGCTAAACAAAGATACAAGGACGCAAATCGGGAAGCCAAGAAAACAGTGGCTAAAGCAAAGGATAAAGCATACGAGGAAATGTACAAGAGATTAGACACCAAGGAAGGATAAAACGACATCTTCAGGCTTGCAAAATCTAGGGAAAATAGGAAAAAGGATCTAGGTAGCATTAGGTATATTAAGGACAACAATGGTGTTCTTTTAGTTAAAGATCATGATATTAAGATGGTTTGGGGTAGTTACTTCTTTGGCTTATTTTATAATGGTGCCACTCCCTGTAGAGATAATATCGTTGATGGGTCAGCCGACCATCATACTACGGCCAATGACTGCCCTACAAGTAGGATTGAGTTTGAGGAAGTCAAAATGGCTCTTAGAAAGATGGGGAGGGACAAAGCTGTCGGTCCAGATCAAATTCCTATCACTGCTTGGTTGACCCTAGGAGAAGAGGGAGTTAAGTGGTTGACCAACATCTTTAATATTATTTTAGAGACTGCCAAGATGCAGAGGAGTGAAGAGTCTACGGTGATACCAATCTATAAGAATAAAGGAGATCCCCAACGTTGTGGCAACTACAAAGGTATTAAACTACTCAGCCATACCATGAAGCTATGGGAAAGGGTAATAGAGGCTAGGTTGAGACAGGTTACTAGGGTTTCAGAAAACCAATTTGGCTTTATGCCAGGCAGGTCTACTACGGAGGCGATTCATCTACTTCGACGACTTATGGAGAAATATAGGGAAAAAATAGTGATCTTCACATGGCGTTCATTGACCTTGAGAAGGCGTATGATAGCGTTCCCCGTGATACGATCTGGAAGACCTTGGAAACGAGACGGATCCCAACTGCTTATATCCGGGTGATTCGTGATATGTACTGTAGATCTACTACTACCGTCAGGACTACAGTTGGCGACACCAAGGCATTCTCGGTGGAAATCGGACTCCACCAGGGGTCGGCTCTTAGCCCTTACATCTTCGCCTTGATTATGGACGACATCTATTGTGCGACACGAGACGGTGTTCCATGGTGTATGCTTTTCGCTGACGACATTGTCCTAATTGCTGAAACAAAAACTGAGCTGAATAGTAGACTTGCTACCTGGAAGACTGCTTTGGAAGAAAAAGGTCTAAGGATCAATATTGAAAAGACAAATTATGTATGTTCAAACTTCAGTGGAAACCAAAACAATGAAGATGTAGAAGTATGCATAGAAGGACACATTATCCTCTCAAATGATTGTTTCAAGTACCTAATGTAACACCCCCAACCCATACCCGACCCGAATACGAGTCCGACGTGTCACATTGACTTTTCAAACTTTAACTCTTGACAAAATTCAAAGAAAATTTAAAACTTTCCTTAAAGTAAAAGCAGTTGAGTTACGTAATTTGACCACAATAACCAAAATTGATCAGAGCATATTTAACTCAATCAATTAGTACATGCCAACTATATTCAAAATAACAAAAATCATTTAACTCATCTATTTTCTGATCTGAAATCTTGTAAGGGAGATGCTGACCTGTATTACTCTTCTTCTCTTCTCTTCTTGCTTCTGTACCCTACGTGTGAAACAATCACACGCTAAGTCGAAGACTTAGTGAGACATAAAAACTTATAATGCACTTTATAACATATATCAATACATGCATGTTCTGTTATATCATATTATACCAAATTACATGATTTCCTCGTATCATATAAAATCATATCAGATTAATTACAGTAAATACATACATACACATAACTCATCATTAACAGTTCATCATGTAATCACATACTTTTATGCTTAGCCTTTTCAATCAAACACTATACACACACAACATCATATCATTTCTATAACATTTATCATATCACTAACATATATTTGTTTATATCTCTTGATTAGCCCATGTACATATGTGATAACTATAGATATGTGAGTTTATGGAGGTTGTGCACTAATGCTGTCACCACAGCTCATATAAATGCACCAAAGTGCCATATAGAATTGCACCGTAGTGCCGCGTAGAATTGCACCGTAGTGCCATATAATAATGTCCATAAGGACCACATATCATTCCTTAAGAATCATATACATATACTAGGGATCAAGTATGTGTCTCACCAGACTTCACACATGTTCCAAAGAATACATATATGTCCCGAAGGACCACAATGTCCCGAAGGACCACATATCATTCCTTAAGAATCATATACATATGTCAAGGATCAAGTATGTGTCTCACCAGACTTCACACATGTTCCAAAGAATACATATATGTCCCGAAGGACCACAATGTCCCGAAAGACCACATATAATTCCTTAAGAATCATATACATATGCCAAGGATCAAGTATGTGTCTCACCAGACTTCACACATGTTCCAAAGAATACATATATGTCCCGAAGGACCACATAGACCCTCGACTCTTGGCATGCCAACTATACCCCTAGCTCTCATGACACATAACATGGACATTGTCATTTATATCATTTCACTTCACTTATTCATATCATTTCCTTTCTGTCGCGTACCACATGTACGTGTAATCATTGATCTTACAATCACATATTTCATATGGTCACTTGGCTTATTTCATTTCACATTGGGCATGTCTCATAGCATATATCACACATTCATATAATCATGTAACATGTATAATAACCTATATCCATTTCATGTATCCATGCACATATCAAAATCATAAATCAAATAACATTGTATTATTACATACTTTGTTCCATAGCCATATATTTACACATCTTATACTTACCTAGTTTACTATATTTCACACATAGTCACATAATCACGTAATATACTTACGCATAGATCATTTTCATACCTAAATCATATAACACCAAATTATTCCTCATAAAGTTATATATTATATTCATATAATATCATATTATCCTATAAGTAAATACTTATCTTATGGTTTGGTATCATCATTTATACTCAGTTTCCTTCACTAATATATTATTCTCATATTACTCTATAGTCTAATCTTATTTAACTCATCACCTTTCTCATGTAGTCATATAAATCTATTATATTAATTCTTATACTTGATCACGTATACTATTAACATGTATGGTCACCTATCATATAACCTATTTCACATTCCCATGCAATCATATAGACCATTCATATTAATTCCTATACTTATCACAATACATGTATTCACACAATCATTTAACACATATTGTAATATATATCACATACCCAAATCAAACATATGCCTATGATCATAAATTAATGCATTCTAATATAGGAAATAGACTTGTCGCAAGTCTTATTTCCATTAAACATCATAAACTAACTTGTATGCACTCACCTGGCCTCACTAGTCCATTCCAATCTCTTATCTTCCCTTTTTATCGATCTTACTTGTCAATGATTCCGGAACTCGTTTAGGCTCTGAATCTACATAATTATACATTTTAAGACAATTATTAGATACCTACACCTTGTAATTTGATACTAGCAACTTAAACGAACTTATTAAACCAATATTTACAATTTTCCTTTAGGGGGAATCGGTTCCCTACTATGGGGGTATCGATTCCCTCATGACATTCTGGAAATTTTGTTCGTTTGAAGGGGTATCGTTCCCTTGAATGGGTACCGATTCCCCTTGCCCAGAAATCATATTTTTGAGCTCGAAATTCACTTCATTTCAGCTTAAACCTTCATATTTTACTTCCTTTAATATTCCTAACTTCCATACACATATTTAAACTCATTTCTATTCCATAATCACTTCTTTAAACCCAAATTTCCATCATTTACATAGCATTCAAGAATCACACTAAATTTTTCAATGTGTTCTAATTCCAATTCTAACACTTCATACTTCTTAATTAGATTGATGACAAGTCAAATTCATCCATAAAACTTCAACAACCATACCATATCAAAATTTCATCTTAAAACTCATATTACAAATTCCTTCTTAATTCCTTTATCTTATTGTTTAAATCCCATATAAGCTTTCCTTAAGCTTATTTAATACCCAAAGAATCAAAACTAATTTATAAATTCAAGAATTAAGAAGCTGAAATTAACTCACCCTTATGAAGTAAACCAACGGGAAGAAGAAAGAAGAAGAATGAAGCTTTCCAGATACTTCCTCACCCATAAGCTTCTCTCTTTAAATAAAAAATAAATATCTTTTACATAAAAAGACCATAATACCCTTTCAATTCTTCCATAATTACATTTTAATTCACTATCAAAATATTACACTTTAAATCCCTAAACTTTTCAATTTTTCCTAAATTGATCACCAAATTCTGAAACTTTTCAATTTAGTCACTAACCCGGTATTGCGGATGTTACAACTCTCCCCTCCTTATAAGAAAATTCGTCCTCGAATTTTCACTGCACATCTTAATAAGAACATATCTTCTAATGTTCTTATGTTGCTTCCCTGACTTATTCTTTCTTGTCATCATCAGAAACTTACTTTTCAATCCTTTAGCTTTCCAACTATCTTTTTCGTTTATACATTCATCTTCTGTTGCTTATCATATAACAATAACCAGTAATACCAATCCATTGTTGTCTTTTCTCTCATTCGATTATGCATTTTTCCTTTGATCTTTCTAAAATTCCATATAATGTCACTCATCATGTTGACAGTAACATCCATCTCATCACTCTATATCATAAATCCATCTATTTCTTCATAACTCTCTAAATACCTTATAACCATACCAAACTTGTATTTCGTCATCATTTGACCAAAACACAACTTTAAATCTTCTTCAATTGTGATTAAACATATACTTTAAGGAGTCAAACAATATTTTCACATCACCTTGCACACTTTTCATGTTTCTATATCGAACTTATCATTTACACTTCCATACGAATCCTCACTTCATTCACTATATCACATTTACGTAATCAAAATATACAACTATATCCAATACAATTTCATCACAAAATCTTGTTAGTCAACGCTAACTCTTTCATTCTAAAGTACAAATCCTTATCATCTCCACACTCTTTCTTATACACAATACTATCCCATTGTTTCAAATTCATAACTCTGATTTCATTCATATAATGTTACTTATCCTGTAGACAGTAACATCAATTCTTATCACTCAAAATCAAAAATCAATCAATTGATTTCTTTCCTCATTTTCTAATTAATTCACCACAATCCAAACTTTTATTCATTCTTTCATCCTTGTCTGTATTACGATACACATAATCTCTTCATATAATCTTACATATACTTTTCTTACTTATATATCAAAATTATCATCTACATTTCATATAACCTTTACCGTATTTGATCCTTTAACTCAATCCCTTTTCATTTCTTTATTCCATTCTTCCTTTATTTATTCCTTATACACAAATCATATCTTTCCTTTCATGTTCACATACTCTTGTCTTATCACCTATATTCATCTCTGTGTAACAATCTTCATTGCATCCTCATAACTTTGATATCCTTATTTCTTATACCGAACTTTATTCTTTAGCATCTCTTGTATTTGTATTTTCTTCTTTAAAGCCACTTTTTAAAACATACCAATGCTTATCTCTTTGCCTACATCATATCTGTATGATCAAGATACATAACCACATCCAGATTCATATCATATTTGATTAACTCCACTTTATCTTTCCTCCAATCTTATAACTCTAGCACCTTTACTCTGACAACTAGATAATAACTTTTGTTCAATCTAGGGCACAAGCCCTATTATACCAATCATATACATCATTTCCAATCTAAATTATCTCAAAATTCGCTTACTCAACTTATCAATTTCACCTCTATTCTCATACATCCTGAAATTTCTTTTGCTCAAACTCAACATTCTGACTTCCTGTGTCCTATAATTTGATCATCGATATACACATTCTCAAACTCTTTTTATCAATCCTCAGCTTTACTCAAATATACAAATTCTTACTTCCTTTTCCTTTACTATACCACATTATTATGATCCAAATATGCAACTGTATCCAGATCCATTTCAGATTTGGTTATCATATCCTGACAATATCTTATAATCTTATAATTCCAGTACATTTTTATCACATACTCTGGTTAGCCAATGCTAACTCTTTCCATCTAGAATACAAACTCTTTTACAAACAATAACCGCGTCACTTGATCTTTTAACATCCTTATGGTGACACTCGTTCACCATATTCCATCTTATCCACATAAACTTCTCAATTTAATTTCTCCACTATGGAGAAATGAACATCTTCTAGCATTATCTTCATATCATATATCCAAAGGTCTGTAACAATAGAGCCTTCCTCAAATTCACCCTTGAGATCGGGTGCTCATAACTCTTTTAACTATTTCGATACATTCATTCTATGAGTTAACAAAGTATACAATTAAAAACACATCGAAATATCATTCAACATCATGAATCATTCTCTAATATTATACAGACATTCTCTAAGGTTTTCGCTCTTCTCCCTGCCTGGCCAGGGCAGGTGAATGCTATTACCCTCAGGTGTATCGCCTTGTGCTTCACTTTGGAAGCTCTCATATATTCATGTGCTCATATCCTTACTTCTATCACATATCATGTGTGCATATGATCATCCAATTCATATCATATAACGTATGTCATTTGTATATGTTCACATATCATCTATCATATTATATAAACATATATATATCTCATAACTCATTCTCAGTATTCACTTATCTTATATAACATAACAATTTAACTCTATTAACAAGACAACACACTCCTTACCCTATCAGATCAGAAAATTTTCACTCTATGTTGGCATGTACACATTTTATGACACTTTGGACTTCGGTTTATGCCGAGAATCGGCTAAACCTTAGCTCTGATACCATTAAATGTAACACCCCTAACCCGTATCCGACCCAGATACGAGTCCGAGGTGTCACATTGACTTTTCAAACTTTAACTCTTGACAAAATTCAAAGAAAATTTAAAACTTTCCTTAAAGTAAAAGTAGTTTAGTTACGTAATTTGACCACAATAACCAAAATCGATCAGAGCATATTTAACTCAATCAATTAGTACATGCCAACTATATTCAAAATAACAAAAATCATTTAACTCATCTATTTTCTGATCTGAAATCTTGTAAGGGAGATGCTGACCTGTATTACTCTTCTTCTCTTCTCTTCTTGCTTCTGTACCCTACGTGTGAAACAATCACACGCTAAGTCGAAGACTTAGTGAGGCATAAAAACTTATAATGCACTTTATAACATATATCAATACATGCATGTTCTGTTCTATCAAATTATACCAAATTACATGATTTCCTCGTATCATATAAAATCATATCAGATTAATTACAGTAAATACATACATACACATAACTCATCATTAACAGTTCATCATGTAATCACATACTTTTATGCTTAGCCTTTTCAATCAAACACTATACACACACAACATCATATCATTTCTATAACATTTATCATATCACTAACATATATTTGTTTATATCTCTTGATTAGCCCATGTACATATGTGAGAACTATAGATATGTGAGTTTATGGAGGTTGTGCACTAATGCTGTCACCACAGCTCATATACATGCACCGAAGTGCCACATAGAATTGCACCGTAGTGCCGCGTAGAATTGCACCGTAGTGCCATATAATAATGTCCATAAGGACCACATATCATTCCTTAAGAATCATATACATATACTAGGGATCAAGTATGTGTCTCACCAGACTTCACACATGTTCCAAAGAATACATATATGTCCCAAAGGACCACAATGTCCCGAAGGACCACATATCATTCCTTAAGAATCATATACATATGTCAAGGATCAAGTATGTGTCTCACCAGACTTCACACATGTTCCAAAGAATACATATATGTCCCGAAGGACCACAATGTCCGAAGGACCACAATGTCCCGAAGGACCACATATCATTCCTTAAGAATCATATACATATGCCAAGGATCAAGTATGTGTCTCACCAGACCTCACACATGTTCCAAAGAATACATATATGTCCCGAAGGACCACATAGACCCTCGACTCTTGGCATGCCAACTATACCCCTAGCTCTCATGACACATAACATGGGCATTGTCATTTATATCATTTCACTTCACTTATTCATATCATTTCCTTTCTGTCGCGTACCACATGTACGTGTAATAATTGATCTTACAATCACATATTTCATATGGTCACTTGGCTTATTTCATTTCACATTGGGCATGTCTCATAGCATATATCACACATGCATATAATCATGTAACATGTATAATAACCTATATCCATTTCATGTATCCATGCACATATCAAAATCATAAATCAAATAACATTGTATTATTACATACTTTGTTCCATAGCCATATATTTACATATCTTATACTTACCTAGTTTACTATATTTCACACATAGTCACATAATCACGTAATATACTTACGCATAGATCATTTTCATACCTAAATCATATAACACCCAATTCTTCCTCATAAAGTTATATATTATATTCATATAATATCATATTATCCTATAAGTAAATACTTATCTTATGGTTTGGTATCATCATTTATACTCAATTTCCTTCACTAATATATTATTCTCATATTACTCTATAGTCTAATCTTATTTAACTCATCACCTTTCTCATGTAGTCATATAAATCTATTATATTAATTCTTATACTTGATCACGTATACTATTAACATGTATGGTCACCTATCATATAACCTATTTCACATTCCCATGCAATCATATAGACCATTCATATTAATTCCTATACTTATCACAATACATGTATTCATACAATCATTTAACACATATTGTAATATATATCACATACCCAAATCAAACATATGCCTATGATCATAAATTAATGCATTCTAATATAGGAAATAGACTTGTCGCAAGTCTTATTTCCATTAAACATCATAAACTAACTTGTATGCACTCACCTGGCCTCACTAGTTCATTTCAATCTCTTATCTTCCCTTTTTATCGATCTTACTTGTCAATGATTCCGGAACTCGTTTAGGCTCTGAATCTACATAATTATACATTTTAAGACAATTATTAGATACCTACACCTTGTAATTTGATACTAGCAACTTAAACGAACTTATTAAACCAATATTTACAATTTTCCTTTAGGGGGAATCGGTTCCCTACTATGAGGGTATCGATTCCCTCATGACATTATGGAAATTTTGTTCGTTTGAAGGGGTATCGGTTCCCCTTGAATGGGTACCGATTCCCCTTGCCCAGAAATCATATTTTTGAGCTCGAAATTCACTTCATTTCAGTTTAAACCTTCATATTTTACTTCCTTTAATATTCCTAACTTCCATACACATATTTAAACTCATTTCTATTCCATAATCACTTCTTTAAACCCAAATTTCCATCATTTACATGGCATTCAAGAATCACACTAAATTTTTCAATGTGTTCTAATTCCAATTCTAACACTTCATACTTCTTAATTAGATTGATGACAAGTCAAATTCATCCATAAAACTTCAACAACCATACCATATCAAAATTTCATCTTAAAACTCATATTACAAATTCCTTCTTAATTCCTTTATCTTATTGTTTAAATCCCATATAAGCTTTCCTTAAGCTTATTTAATACCCTTTCAATTCTTCCATAATTACCATTTAATCCACTATCAAAATATTACACTTTAAATCCCTAAACTTTTCAATATTTCCTAAATTGATCACCAAATTCTGAAACTTTTCAATTTAGTCACTAACCCGGTATTACGGATGTTACACCTAGGGTCTATGATACATAAAGATGGGGGTGTAGATGAAGATGTTACACACCGTATAAAGGCGGGATGGCTAAAGTGAAGGGTTGCTACTGGAGTTTTGTGTGACAAGAAGGTGCCTCTAAAACTAAAGGGAAAATTTTATAGAATGGCAATAAGACCAGCGCTGCTGTATGGATCACAATGTTGGGCAATCAAGAAGGATCACGTAAGGAGGATAGAGGCCGCAGAAATGAGAATGCTTCGATGAACATGTGGTAGGACTCTGTGGGACATGACACCTAACTCTGCTATTAGGATGTACTTGGGGGTGGTGTCTGTATCCGAAAAATTGAGGGAGGGAAGACTACGGTGGTTTGGGCATGTCCTTAGGCGATAACCGTCGGATGCGGTCAGGAGGGTAGAGTCGATTGCAGTCAACGGTGTCAGAAGGAGAGGACGACCAAAACGGAAGTGGGAAGACTGCTTGAGATCTGATTTGAAGGAATTAGCCCTTACCGAGGACATGACCTCTGATAGGAAAGTATGGGGACTTAAGACCAGGGTAGTTGAGTAGTGCGGTTCATAGCCATAGGGTGTAACATCTCTGTCTTCTTTTTAATGTCTTTGTAGTACTTTCCATGACTTCTACTTTATACATGTTTCTGTCATTGAAATGTATGAAGGCTTAGAACTAGGGTATCGGAGTAGTGTTGCCTTAGTTTAAGAATTAACTCATTTGAATTTATTCCTTCTCGTAGCTTGCTATTATTGACTTCTGTGTATCATTTCTATTCATGTTTCCTCTTTTTAAATTTAGCTGGGTCTTACATTTTCAGTCTATAGGCAGAGATTTCTATGTAGGGAATTATTTGCAGGGAATTATTTACAGGGATTACTCCCCATTACAGACGCACATATCAAGACTGCATATGAAGACTGTTCATCTATGTATTTATTTATTTATTTATTTATACACGCATTTGCATCTTATATTTATTTTTAATTTTCTGACTGCCGGAGGTCTTCCACGGAAGCTGCTCTCAACCTGGCGTTGGGGTCAGCATACTACCCTACCTCCTCTTTACCCCATTGTATATGGGAAACAGGGTTTTGTTGTTGTTGTTGTTATAACCTAGAGGCTGGCGTCTATAGACATAGGCATTAATGTGAGATATTATCGAGCATATTCCGATCGAGATGAAAACCACAAATGTTTACTTATCAATATGCTTGACTTCTGTCACCCTCTGTTTAGTCTTTTAGACCTCATACACTGTCTGCCTGCATAACTTATCCATGGTCTATGGAAAAAGAGAGAGAACCATTGTAACACCCCAATTTAGGGGCTAAATTTAAGAAATTATAAAGTGATGGATTTAATTGGTATTTTGAAAGAAACAGTGGATTAAATTGTAAAATTTCAAAGTTGACAGACCGTTTTAAGAAGTACAGGAAATTCAGTGTCTAAACTCATGATTTTATCATTTTTTAGGATTTAATATAAATCCCCATTTCCTGTGTATTTCTGCAGAAATACACTCATATTTCCTCTCCCGGTCAACAACTTTCAACTCCGATCTACTCACCGTCCGAACCTCCGATCGACGAGCCGAAACTACCATCGTATTCGTTGTCGAGCGAGGAACAAAACCCCTCAAACCTTTCGTCGTGAATCGTCGCCGTTCGTCGTTAATTTCAGTCGGAAGTATCGTCGGTAATAACTCGATTTCAATTGGTTTTTCGTCGATTCACGACGATCCGATGATCTGTTTACGACACCTCCCGCACCATCGTGTTCCTTGCATCGTTTCGAGTCTGCCGGTGTCATCCTTGGTCTCCGTCGACGGCGACGTGTGAGGAGGTGAAACAGTCAAAGTTTCCGATTTGTTGAAATTGAGCTCTCCGCCGTTCAAAAATGTGAACCGAGATTTGACCGGTTATAACCCGACCCGACCCGTTGACTGGCGTTGACCACTGTTGACCAAAACTTCGACGGGCTTTGACCGGGCATTAAACGACCTTTGACTTTGACTGAGTATACCTATCCTGACATTTTTCGACGTTCCAAATCCGATTTCGAAGTCTGATTTTTGAAATTCGGACTCGAAGGCCTCGAAATTGGCAGTCAAAGCAGTTGACTTTGATTTTTACTGAAAATTTCAAATTTTCGAAAAGTCATATTTTATGCTTTCGACGGTCTGAATCCGAATCCGAAGTCCGTTTCACCAAATTCGAACCCGGTAAGCTATTTTTCACTAATTTATCACTCGATTCGATCTGTTTATCGTAATTAAGCTCCGTTTTTTATATAATTTATGTTGATATGTATCTGAGGAATTATTGTAAGTTGAATTAAAGATCGAGGGCAATCGAATGGAATTTTTATGGTCGATCAGTATGTCATGGAAATCGAGGTAATACTTTACTACCTCTTTATGCTTTATGGAACATGTTGATAATGGATAAATGCAAGGACATATATATGATTGGTCTATTATGTCTGTTTGATTATGGATGGATTCAAACCGAATACGATTTAAGTGATAAATTAGTTTAAATTCTATTGAATTACATATTCTATGATTGAGTGATAAAGGAATCAGTCCTGAATATGTGAATTATAAATTATCTCATTAAAGGTATTGTATGATAAATTATGAGAATACTCCGGTTTGGTAAAATTATGAGAATACCCCTATGTTGTAAAATGACAAGAATTGTCCTTGGAAGTTGATTAATAACTCTGAAAATACATATTGACCTGATAAAACTACAGATGTGCATAAGAAATGCTAGTTTGCTTAGAAAATTTGGATAATCGGATTTTAACCCCAAGAGGGTTTGTGCAAGATATTAGAAGTCTGTTAAGGAATCATTTCAAGATCAGAGAATGTTCGGGAAAGCAATTAACCATAGGATCTCTAATTATGATTATTTTCGTTAAGAATTAATATTGAAATTATCTGGTTAAGAAATTACAAAAATGCCCTTGAGAGGTAAAAATAGTCTGAGTTGACCCTGAATGAGAAGGTACTTTAAGGATTCATACTTAACTCGATAAATTACAGATTTAATTATTAAGATCATGCATTTGTACAGAAAATTCCAGATAACCTGTTAGCAACTTCTGAGAAGGCAATTGACATGGAAATCTCTGAGTTAAGAATAAATTATCGAGGGTGCTCTTTTGTCAGAATTTTTCGAAAAGACTGGAAAAGATGATATGTTTGAATTAAATAATAAGTTGGATCAGTGAAATGACCAAAAATACCCCTGTAATGGAAATGACTCAAGAATATCACCAAGCTCAGGAATGAATAGATATCCTCAAGCTTTGAAATGAATGGAAAAACATTGAGCACCAAAATGACCAAAATGCCCTTATGGCCTACACTAAGTAAATATCATGGATTAATTAAGGAATCCAAACAAACATGGGTGTTGTACTACCCTTAAAAGTTATGGAACTCAACTTAAGTGACTTGACCAACGCTAATGCTATGTCAGTACCTGTATAGCATATTTATCACTCGAATCCTGATTCGTCTCCTCAAGTTCAGATAGATGATAATTCTGGAAGTATTCAACTTAGCTCAACTCTAGATCGCATTCGGTACTAAGAAGTGGATATTCGTTAGACAAATAAACTACGAATACCAAATTGAACTAAACGAAAGTATAACTTGTATCTGAAATTCAGAAACGTACTATTTACTCTGGAAAACTCTAAAGTAACCGGAATATGATGGACTACTAAATGAATTAAGTAAACTTAATGACAGAGAATTTAATAAGTTATTGGATGAGTCTGAGAATACCAATGCACTTGTATGGTGTACGATCCCTATGGATTATGAACCAAGAATCAAATATGTCATCAATTCTTGATATTGTTGTAATGTGGAAAGGAAGTAAAGATTATGGGGATACATGTTTGATTCCTTAAGGTATAGCCAGCGATGATTATGAAGATGATCAATGGACAAGAATTATTAGTATTAAAGAGTGAATACCCTGGAAGGGCACTGAATGAACTTGTCGACATGCATTAATCTGGGAGTTGTGTAACTCGAGTTGTTTGGTAATCTGATTGATTGACACAAATAGTAAATGTCTTGAATGTTCGTTTCTACATTTTCATCTCAAATCATTTCGTTTATGTCTGAACACACAAATATTATAGAAGGAAAAGATTTTGAATATTCCATTTGGTTCAATTGGGCTAAAATCCTATGAATTCAAAGTATATCCCTGAATACCCCTGATTGTTTGGATAATGGAATCACTCTCAGTAAATCTGAATCTAGAATTATTTTGTATAAAGATTCCTGAACACCTTCCTGATATACCTGAATCATAGTGGGATTCTAAAGTATCAATTTTAAATGTCTGATTTGAACGACTAGTAATTGAATCCTTTTCAATAGGACCTCATTCATGGAATATGATCAAAAGACATCAGTTTCATGTTATCTATGATGATAACTGCAAAATGCTTCTGATAAATATTGAGATTTCTCTAGTGTGTTCCTTATATTTTAATAAATTGTTTTGTTGTTTTAACATGAGGTACACTAAAATCTATGATTACTATTTTATGGATGCACAGACTTAATGGTGATGGCTTATGGATTTGTATCACGATATAAATTGTGTCTTGGAGATACAGATTTGTAAAGTACAACTCTGATCAAGCTAGAATATTTTTATGGACCTAATGTGACTCTTAGGTAGGCTCTACGGCCCTGAGATCATTCTCGGGTAGGCCCTGCGGCCCTAAGATGTATTCTTAAGTAGGCTCCATGGCCCCGAAACTTTTCTTGGATAGGCTCTCAGGCCCTAAGATGTTCCCTTAGGTTAACTCTTTGTACGATGGTTTTAAACTACGAGTTTAAAAAGCTCAACTACAATATGATTTATGAGATTTACTGAGCTATCATTTGATAAGTATACCTATTATGATTTTATTGTACTGTTGGAACACACTAGACATCCTATTCGATCTCTTGAAAATGTCATACTATAAATACTTCCTATGACCTAAGAACTTCATGGCTTCTATTCGATGAACTACCAGTGGAACTTCAGATTATCCAAAAAATTTGTATATGTCTGATTCAATAAGGAAATTATGGCTTTTCATTTATCTGCATGTCCTTTAGCATCATCTGGTAGTTTTGTATTACTGAGCTTTCCGAAGCTCACTCTATTACTCACTATTGCAGGTTAAAAGAATTGTACCAGTACATCTATCGACATCAATAAGGGAGTTCTTCCAGCGTTACTTACAGAGTATGGTACATGTGATTAGGGGGCATGTAATTGTATTTTGTTTTATATACGAGTCTGAAAATCTATTTTTATTTCTGAATGTTGATAAAGCAATTATGGGTTACATGTTTTAATAAAACTTTTAAATTTTCCCCTATTTTTATAGTGGATCACTCCGGTGGCCCTAATGTGACACGTCAGATCAGATCGGGTTATCCTCATCGGTCTGAGGGGGTTATATTTAATGGTATCATAGCTATGGTTTGAGTCAAAATTTTCAAGTTAGACCGGCCGGTCGAATGTCAAAATATGTCTGATCAGTACATGCCCCTAGACTGCAATCGTACCTTTCTGAGCCGAAACTCCAGGGCTGAGTCCCTATCTGTAACGAGTAAACCGAAGTTTCTATCCGTTAAGGCTATACTTGTACAAAAAGAAATACCAGTAACATCTGTCTAAATGCCGTAAAGTACCCCCGAGCCATGTGAGAGTTAATTATCCGAGAAATGCTAACTCGACTCCAGAAATAAAATTGGGATATGCTGCTACTTTATGATCCTATTCTCATGACCAAGACTGAATTGATTACTCAAGGGAATTTTCGTTCATATTATTTTATTGAAATGAGAGAGAGTTCTGCTAAGAATGTATACTCAACTGGTTAAGGATTAGTGGAGGATTTGTATTTCTATAAGAGCTACATGAAAGATATGAAAGAACTGATAGAAGTTTTATTTCTGCAATTATGTGACAAGAATGAATTTCGAGGACGAAATTCTTTTAAGGAGGGGAGAATTGTAACACCCCAATTTAGGGGCTAAATTTAAGAAATTATAAAGTGGTGGATTTAATTGGTATTTTGAAAGAAACAGTGGATTAAATTGTAAAATTTCAAAGTTAGCAGACCGTTTTAAGAAGTACAGGAAATTCAGTGGCCAAAATCATGATTTTACCATTTTTCTTTAGAAGTTAATATAAACCCCCATTTCCCCGTGTATTTATGCAGAAATACACTCATAATTCCTCTCCCGATCAACAATTTTCAACTCCGATCTACTCACCGTCCGACCTTCGATCGACGAGCCGGAACCACCATCGAGTTCGTTGTCGAGTGAGGAACAAAACCCCTCAAACCTTTCGTCGTGAATCGTCGCCGTTCGTCGTTAATTTCAGTTGGAAGTATCGCCGTTTTAAGAAGTGCAGGAAATTCAGTGGCTAAACTCATGATTTTACCATTTTTCTTTAGAAGTTAATATAAACCCCCATTTCCCCGTGTATTTCTGCAGAAATACACTCATAATTCCTCTCCCGGTCAACAATTTTCAACTCCGATCTACTCACCGTCCGACCTTCGATCGATGAGCCGAAACCACCATCGAGTTCGTTGTCGAGCGAGGAACAAAACCCCTCAAATCTTTCGTCATGAATCGTTGCCGTTCGTCGTTAATTTCAGTCAGAAGTATCATCGGTAATAATTCGATTTCAATCGGTTTTTCGTCGATTCACGATGGTCCGGTGATCTATTTACGAAACCTCCCGCACCATCATGTTCCTTGCATCGTTCCGAGTCTGCCAGTGTCATCATTGGTCTCCGTTGATGGCGGCGCGTGAGGAGGTGAAGCGGTCAAAGTTTCCGATTTATTGAAATCGAGCTCTCTGCCGTTCAAAATTGTGAACCGAGCTTTGTAAGTATCTCGGAATCGCGCAAAATAATTTTTAAGAATTTTTTCGTGATTTTTAGGTAGCCGGAAGGGGCCCCACGCGTCGCCACTGCGCGTGGGGATGGTCCAAATGACCTGTTTGATCGGTTATAACCCGACCCGACCCGTCGACCCGTTGACTTGATGATTGGCGTTGACCACTGTTGACCAAAACTTTGACGGGCTTTGACCGGGCATTAAACGACCTTTAACTTTGACAGAGTATACCTATCCTGACATTTTTCGACGTTCCAAATCCGATTCCGTAGTCCGTTTTTTGAAATTCAGACCCGAGGTCTCGAAATTGGCAGTCAAACCCGTTGACTTTGATTTTGACTGAAAATTTCAAATTTCCGAAAAGTCATATTTTATGCTTTCGACGTCCTGAATCCGAATCCGAAGTCCGTTTTGCCAAATTCGAACCCGGTAAGCTGTTTTCACTGATTTATCACCCGATTCGATCCATTTATCGTAATTAAGCTCTGTTTTTGATATAATTTATGTTGATATGTATATGAGGAATTATTGGAAGTTGAATTAAAGATCGAGGTCATTCGAATGGATTTTTTATGGTCGATCAGTATGTTACGGAAATCGAGGTAATACTTTACTACCTCTTTATGCTTTATGGAACATGTTGATAATGGATAAATGCATGGACATATATATGATTGGTCTATTATGTCTGTTTGATTATGGATGGATTCAAACCGAATACGATTTAAGTGATAAATTAGTTTAAACTCTATTGAATTACAGATTCTATGATTGAGTGATAAAGGAATCAGTCCTGAATATGCGAATTATAAATTATCTCATTAAAGGTATTTGGATGATAAATTATGAGAATACTTCATTTGGTAAAATTACAAAAATACCCTATGTTGTAAAATGACAAGAATTATCCTTGAAAGTTGATTAATAACTCTGAAAATACATATTGACTGATAAAACTACAGATGTGCATAAGAAATGCTAGTTTGCTTAGAAAATTTGGATAACCGACTTTTAACCCCAAGAGGGTTTGTGCAAGATATTAGAAGTCTGTTAAGTAATCATTTCAAGATCAGAGAATGTTCGGGAAAATAATTAACCATATGATATCTAATTATGATTATTTTCGTTAAGAATTAATATTGAAATTATCTGGTTAAGAAATTACAAAAATGCCCTTGAGAGGTAAAAATAGTCTGAGTTGACCCTGAATGAGAAAGTACTTTGAGGATTCATACTTAACTCAATAAATTACAGATTTAATTGTTATGATCATGCCTTTGTACAGAAAATTCCAGATAACCTGTAAGCAACTTCTGAGAAGGCAATTGACATGGAAATCTCTGAGTTAAGAATAAATTATCGAGGGTGCTCTTTTGTCAGAATTATTCGAAAGGACTGGAAAAGATGATATGTTTGAATTAAATAATAAGTTGGATCAGTGAAATGACCAAAAATACCCCTGTAATGGAAATGACTCAAGAATATCACCAAGCTCAGGAATGAATAGATATCCTCAAGCTTTGAAATGAATGGAAAAACATTGAGCACCAAAATGACCAAAATGCCCTTATGGCCTACACTAAGTAAATATCTTGGATTAATTAAGGAATCCAAACAAACATGGGTGTTGTACTACCCTTAAAAGTTATGGAACTCAATTTAAGTGACTTGACCAACGCTAATTCTATGTCAATACCTGAATAGCATATTTATCACTCGAATCCTGATTCGTCTCCTCAAGTTTGGATAGATGATAATTCTGGAAGTATTCAACTTAGCTCAACTCTAGATCGCATTCGGTACTAAGAAGTGGATATTCGTTAGACAAATTAACTACGAATACCAAATTGAACTAAACGAAAGTATAACTTGTATCTGAAATTCAGAAACGTACCATTTACTCTGGAAAACTCTAAAGTAACCGGAATATGATGGACTACTAAATGAATTAAGTAAACTTAATGACGAAGAATTTAATAAGTTATTGGATGAGTCTGAGAATACCAATACACTTATATGGTGTACGATCCCTATGGATTATGAACCAAGAATCAAATACGTCATCAATTCTTGATATTGTTGTAATGTGGAAAAGAAGTAAAGATTATGGGGATATATGTTTGATTCCTTAAGGTATAGTCAGCGATGACTATGAAGATGATCAATGGACAAGAATTGTTAGTATTAAAGAGTGAATACCCTGGAAGGGCATTGAATGGACTTGTCGACATGCATTAATCTGGGAGTTGTGTAACTCGAGTTGTTTGGTAATCTGATTGATTGACACAAATAGTAAATGTCTTGAATGTTCGTTTCTACATTTTTATCTCAAATCATTTCGGTTATGTCTGAACACGCAAATATTATAGAAGGAAAAGATTTTGAATATCCCATTTAGTTCAATTGGGCTGAAATCCTATGAATTCAAAGTATATCCCTGAATACCCCTGATTGTTTGGATAATAGAATCACTCTCAGAAAATCTGAATCTAGAATTATTTTGTATAAAGGTTCCTGAACACCTTCCTGATGCACCTGAATCATAGTGGGATTCTAAAGTATCAATTTTAAATGTATGATTTGAACGACTAGTAATTGAATCCTTTTCAATAGGACCTCATTCATGGAATATGATCAAAAGACATCAGTTTCATGTTATCTATGATGATAACTGCAAAATGCTTCTGATAAATATTGAGATTTCTCTAGTGTGTTCCTTATATTTTAATAAATTGTTTTGTTGTTTTAACATGAGGTACACTGAAATCTATGATTACTATTTTATGGATGCACAGACTTAATGGTGATGGCTTATGGATTTGTATCACGATATAAATTGTATCTTGGAGATACAGATTTGTAAAGTACAACTCTGATCAAGCTAGAATATTTTTATGGACCTAATGTGACTCTTAGGTAGGCTCTACGGCCCTGAGATCATTCTCGGGTAGGCCCTGCGGCCCTAAGATGTGTTCTTAAGTAGGCTCCATGGCCCCGAAACTTTTCTTGGATAGGCTCTCAGGCCATAAGATGTTCCCTTAAGTTAACTCTTTGTACGATGGTTTTAAACTACGAGTTTAAAAAGCTCAACTACAATATGATTTATGAGATTTACTGAGCTATCATTTGATAAGTGTACCTATTATGATTTTATTGTACTGTTGGAACACACTAGACATCCTATTCGATCTCCTGAAAATGTCATACTATAAATACTTCCTATGACCTAAGAACTTCATGGCTTCTATTCGATGAACTACCAGTGGAACTTCAGATTATCCAAAAAATTTGTATACGTCTGATTCAATAAGGAAATTATGGCTTTTCATTTATCTGCATGTCATTTAGCATCATCTGGTAGTTTTGTATTACTGAGCTTTCCGAAGCTCACTCTATTACTCACTATTGCAGGTTAAAAGAATTGTACCAGTACATCTATCGACATCAATAAGGGAGTTCTTCCAGCGTTACTTACAGAGTATGGTACATGTGATTAGGGGGCATGTAATTGTATTTTGTTTTATATACGAGTCTGAAAATCTGTTTTTATTTCTGAATGTTGATAAAGCAATTATGGGTTACATGTTTTAATAAAACTTTTAAATTTTCCCCTATTTTTATAGTGGATCACTCCGGTGGCCCTAATGTGACACGTCAGATCAGATCGGGTTATCCTCATCGGTCTGAGGGGTTACAACCATGATGTATGCATATGAGCCTGCTGGTAATAGATGACAGTTGCAGTGATGCTAACTGGTGGGACGTCGAACTTTCGATAACATGAGGATCATAAGGCCAAACATGGGATTAGTGGGCTCACTACCCCTCAACAAAAACATCAGTTAGTCAAAATTCCGCCAGGCAGTGGTTGAAGGACATCAAAACAGACATGGGCAAAGGAAAACCGAAACAGTCCATATATACATATCCTGCTCCTGATTGCATGGCTCAAGCCCTATAGGTTATTTGAAAGATATGATCAAGGAAGCCAAACTACCCTTTCCCATTGATATAGTAAATAGGCAGCACGAATCCGATATTTAGCTCAGTTGTTTCATATAGTCAACCTTCCGAGGTAGAATCTAATAGGTTTGAGATTTGATTTCCATTCTTAGTGAGAACATTGTGTGGTGGGACATTTTATGATAATCAGAAGCAAATATTGATACATGCATGAGACAATCTGATGAAATATGGGTCCAAAGTCAAGGTTTTGCCCAAAGCTGTAGCCTTTTGTTGTATGCCGGAAACTAGTTTTTCATGTCCTGGTTTCATGCTAGGGAGGTCGACTGATTTGAACTTAGTTGATGATCCATATTGAAAGAAGTTAAAAAAAAATAGTTGATGTTAAAAACTTAGATCCGCTAAAGCCAATGTACCCCCATCAACCTGATAACAACATACATTAGTGTTCTCTTAACATCACTCCACAAGCGTCGCTTTGGCCGAGTGGTTAAGGCGTTGACTGCTAAGTACATGGGATTTTCCCGCTAGAGTTTGAACCTCTCAGGCGACGATACTTTTTAAAAATTTGTCAAGAAAAAAGCTGTTCAGTCTTTAAAAATGAGATTCCAAGTCGGTGGTTCGACATACATATTACTATATTAGGCAACTTTATGTTATAGTATAAAATTTCAAATAAATATTAAAATTATTAATAAGTTTTTTATTTAAATTTCTTAAGAATAAATACATTTAATCATTTGGTTATTTATTTTTATTTTCTTTTATGTTTTTAGGTTATAAATTCTACATCCATTACTAACATTACTCTTCCTTTTCTTAAAATTAAGTTTTCATTTCTAAATAAGATTAAGACTAAATTTAAAATTTATTAAAAATAAAATTTCTTGATACAAAGATGTTAATTTAGTATAATTATTCATATCATATGATAAATGTGTGATTTTGAATGAAATTTGCAAGGTAGAGTGGGCAGACTGCCACGTAAAACTTTTGAACTGTACGCTAAAGTTACAATGCCAAACACTGACATTTTTTCATGGCTTATTTTAATACGAAGAAGAAAGAACAAAGGACGCCTCATTTGTTGCCATAAACAAAACATCCGGCCGAAGTTCTCTCCTCTCCATGATCCCTTAACAAAACCAAAGAAACACCCGGATTTCGTTTCTTTCTAGATTTTCATGATTTGTCAAAACTAAACAAATTCGTTTCTCCTCTTATTCCTTGATGCTTTCCATGTCTTCTCCTTGTTCTATAATTATCTTGCATGCTTTTGTGCCTCTTTCACAAATGCAAAGAAATTAGAAAGTTTGAAGGATTTGAAGGGGAAAAAATGTTGCAAAGAGCTGCCAGCAACGCTTATTCATGGTGGTGGGCAGGCCATATCAGAACTAAGCAATCAAAATGGATGGAACAAAGCCTTCAAGGTAAGTTTTTTGTTAATAATTTCTGGGTTTTTTTATCTTTGCTTTTCTTATTTGATTGGGTTTCAAATTTATGAAATTTGATGGAAATAACACATTGTAGATAGGTAAACAGAGTTTCATCATGAATCCAGCATCTGTACCATCTATGAAAATTACAATTTGAATTGCAGATATGGAGGAAAAGGTAACGGCTGTGCTTAAAGTCATCGAAGAAGATGGAGATTCCTTTGCCAAGAGAGCAGAAATGTATTACAAAAAGAGGCCGGAATTGATTCAATTTGTGGAAGAATTTTACAGGGCTTACCGCGCCTTAGCCGAACGGTACGACCACATATCAACCGAACTACAGAATGCAAACAACACTCTTGCTTCCGTTTGTCCGGAGCGAGCACAGTTTGCAATGGATGACGAAGACGAAGATGTTTCACCCACATTCTCAAGGAAAACACCAGCAAAATCTAAAGGCAATGTCTCCGGGATCCAGGGCCTTCCTGTAAAAGATTTGAAGGGTTTGATATCATCAGCTAAAAGGAAAACAGAACCCAAGCGACCGACGAAAGCCGCTACACATGCAGTTCCTAAATCCGGTTTGACCAAGGCTGAGGGACTTGAGGAGATTCATAGCCTTCAGAAACGAATCCTGGCATTGCAGACTGAAAAAGAGTTTGTTAAGGGCTCTTATGAGAGTGGTCTAGCAAAGTACCGGGCAATAGATGATGAGATAAAAGAATTGCAAGAGAAAGTTTATGGTTTGGTAGATGAATTTGGTGAAGGTAGGGTCATTGAAGACGATGAAGCTAGAACCATGATGGTAGCAACAGCTTTACAATCGTGCAAAGGGGCAATGACTCGGATGCAGGAGCAGCAGGAGAGATCGGTCTTGGAAGCAGAAGTGGAGCAGAAAAAGATCAAGGATGCTAGGGAGAAACTGGATTCTCTCAAGAACAAGTTCCTCGTAAACGAAGGTAGTCAGGTAGAACCATCTGATGGAGATAAATCGGGAATAGTAGCAGAAAAGTCGAAAATATTAGAAAAAGAGGTGAGTGATGCTACCCAAAAGAGTAAGGACGTGGAGTCCTTAAGACAAAAGATAAAGGAGCAATTTGAGGTTGGCCTTTCTGAATCTCTGACTGTAACAGAAATGGTGGAGAAGGTTGATGACCTAGTGAACAAGGTCATCAGCTTAGAGAACGCGATTTCATCGCAGACGGCTCTTGTCGAGAGACTAAGAGCAGAGAACAATGAGCTTCAATGCCAGATTCAGACCTTGGAAGAGGATAAGACCACATTGGCTGATGGGAAAAATGATTTGAAGAACAAGATAATGGAGATGGAGGAGAAGTTTCATGGGATCCAGGATTTGAATCTGCATTTTGAAGACCACAACAACAATCTCCAAACTCATTTTACTGAAGCGCATTGTAATCTTGATCACCTTTCGGAGAAGGTGCATAGTATGAAGCCAGATGAGGAGTATGAAAGAGAGAGGAGCGAGGATAACAACACAATGCCGAAGGAGATGAAAGCAGGCCAGGAGTTCGTGGTAGCCAATGCATCAGAAAGGGATAATTCTCCTGCTGAAGTTAAATCCACAGTAGAGTCTGAAGAACAAGAGAGGAGGAATCCAGATGCAAGTCTGGGCTTCAAAAATCTGCAGTCTGCAAAACAAGCAAGGTTTGTGGTATCCGGTTCACCGTCCAAAGAGGACTCTGGGACTAAAGTGGCATTGCCAAAAGAATCAGAAGCAAGGGAGGAACTGAAATTACAAGAGGACTCAAAAAAACATGATTCTGTTAAAACTTGTAAGCCTTCAGAGAAATGTGAAGACTTGATAGCAGACGACAAAGTCGGTGCGCAAGATCCTTTGCTGACAGTGGCTACTCTAGCTCAAGTTGAATCAAAAGAACAGGAAATAGGGCAAGGGGATGAGCCAGACTGGACGCGGTTGTTCTCGAAAGGAATGGGAGACAGAGAGAAGACTCTATTGACTGAATATACCGCAATGCTTCGGAAATTCAAGGACACGAAAAAGAGGCTAGAGGAAGTAGAGGCAAATAACCAGAATATCGTGTTTGAGATTATGTTGCAGCTAAAGGAACTGAAGAGCACTAATTCCTTGAAAGATGAAGAGATTCAATCCTTACATCAGAAATTAAGCCATTTACAAACAAGTATTGGTGAAAAAAACAGTACTGATTCTGAGAAACCAGTAGTGACTAAAATCTCAACAACACTGCCACCAGAGGTTGAAAATGTTGGACCGACGCTAGTTAACCATTCTCCAACTACTTCAGAAATTGAAGAAAAGTTCAGGATGAACATCGATGCACTGCTAGAAGAGAACTTGGAATTCTGGTTTAGATTCAGCACTGCATTTCATGAGATTCAGAAATATGAAACTAGTGTGACAGACTTAGCGGCTGAAGCATCAAAACTTGCAGAAAGACTAAAGAAAGAAGAGAATACCGCTAAAAAATGTACATTAGTATCGGACGTGCGACCATTATACAAACATCTTACAGAAATACAGAATGAACTGAATCTCTGGGTGGAAAGCAGTGTTTTACTGAAGGAAGAACTGAAGAAGCGGTTTTCATCTTTGTGTGAAATTGAAGAAGAGATAACAAAGGCTTTGAAAGCAAGTGCTGAAGATGACGACTTCAGCTTCACAAGTTACCAGGCAGTGAAATTTCAGGGTGAGATTTTGAACATGAAACAAGAGAATAACAAAGTTGCAGATGAACTGCAAGCTGGTTCTGATCGTGTTACAGCACTTCAGATTGAAATCGAGAGGAGTCTGACAAAGTTGAATGAAGATTGTGAACTTTCTGGATCAAAGATCCATCAAGGTAGCCGAATGCAACAGTCACGTAGTTGGTCTGGAGTTCCTTTGAGGTCATTTATATTTGGTGCCAAACTGAAGAAGGAAAAGACATCTATTTTTTCCATCGTACACCCTACGCTGCATCGGAAGTTCAGTAGTTCAAGATCAGGAAGTACCAAGAAATAGGTAAACGGATTGGTTGCCTGTGTAAAGTTATACTATAAAGTCACCCCCTCCCCTTTTCTCAAAGTTGCTTTCTTCCTTTTAGTGATACTCTCACAGAATGCAGCAGTTTTTCTTTTCTAATTTTTTCGTGAACAGTTAAAATCATGTTTTCTGTTGGTTGTAGGTGTTTCATTTCATAGTATGTACTTACAAATATAGTAGAAAAATACATATATTTGTATCCTCCATTCTAAAAAAGCACTCAGATCAGATAGGGGTATATGTTTACGTTTTTCTTAGATTTCCATGTATTTGGAGAGTCCTTAGAGGATTATATCTTCATATCCATATCTGAATATGCATTGAACACGAGCCAAACAAAGGAATTTCAAGAAATACGAAAAGCCGAAACAGCATAGATACCTGGACTTATACCACACAACTGTTTGACTGAAAAACTGTATTACTTTCAATATGAACTTTCTTGTTTCAGTGGAGATATTTAACCTAGAAAGAAAAGCTATTTTTAATAAAATTGCTGTTATTTGCCTAGTATAATTGCAGAGAGCTTCAATTCACGCACAGTAAGCTTTTGCAGCAGTCTTAGATGTCTTATGAACAGGTCTCTATTTCAACAGCAAATGAGACCTCTGATACAATTCTGGCTCCCCTTCCCTTAGCAATGTATAGACCTATGTGATGCATAAGATCCTGCCACAGAAATTTTTTCAAAAACATTTCCTATCAATAAGAAAACGAGCAGGCCAAGGTTCATTTTTTATTATTATTACTTTATTTTATTTATATTTCTTTATGTGATTGATACTACTTTCTAGGAACCAAAACGTAGTTTGAATCAGAAGTAAAATATCAGCTGTTAGTTAAAAACATTGATCCAAATGAACAAGGATAGTTAAACTTTAATAAGGATTATAGAAGCAACACAATATAATAAGACATTGGGTGCAAAAACTGGTTTTGAACATAAAAATTGAACCAAAAACAAGGGCATCAGTGATTTTGAGGTACCTGTGGATGAGCCACAGCACCATCGATATCTTTGGCGACATGAACTGGAAGATCGAAAGTTGCACACGCACCGGAGTAGACGATCACATCCTCGAGTGGGGTAAGCATCCGGCGATTTCGAGCAGACAGAGCTGAACATACAAAATCCAGTACACATATGTCTGTACATATGCCGACAACCAGTATCTTCAAATCCAAACAAGTTATGTGAGAATTAGACAGAAAATGTTATATAGCAAAGAGAAACAAAGTAAGAGACATACAGCTTTAATCTGATTCTTATTAACCCAATCTACAAACAAATTGGAACCATCTTTCTCAACCGAACCAAGGAAACCATCAATGCAATCTTTGCATCTAAGCGTTGCATTAGCCTCGTTTTCAAGCCATTGGAGATCTATAATACATAAACATGGATGCCACTGAATTCATCTAAACAAAAAGGATCAAACAGAGTAAACAGTGGTGATATAAAGTACCAGGAACCAATCTAGCTTCATCAGTTCCAGCGATGCAATGAGGAGGATATGGAGGCTCGGGAATATCAGGATGATGGGTATCAAGGAAAGCAAAAACAGGCCATTTTTTCTCACAGAATAGCCTGGCTAGTCTCACGGATTCTTGGACCATACAAGATATTTGCTTATCAGGTTCCACTGGAGCCTGTATGAACAAGAAGCGAACCCTGAATCCCTAACGAGATAACATAAATGATGAATTTTGTATATATTTTATGGGAATTAAAAAGGTACCAGATTTCCGGCACCAACGGTGCAGAAGCCATTGACAAGATCAACAAGAACAAGACCAGTCTTAAAATCTTGAGAAACAACCAAAGACGATTGTTCAACAGGAAGCTCCTTCTTCAACAGATCAATGGTCGCTGACACCATTTTCTTTGACCCAAAGGTACAATGAATTGGAAGAGGGAAGATTATCGGCATTTGTGTTTGCTCAGCCTCAGTTTTTTATACACGGCGTGGAATGGCAAAGTCAAAATGATTCGATGGCTACAGTTGGATCAGGAAACTTGGACGGGTCACTAAGATTTTCTTAAAATACTCTAATTGTTTTCATTATTAAAAGGGTAAAATACATGTTTAGTACTTCAACTAATTCTTTGTTCTGTTTTGGTATCTAAATTTTATTTCCTTAAAAACTATACCTAACTTTTATAGTTTATGTTTCATATCGGTATCCTGCCATTAAGACATAACACTGATGATGATGTGTCGTCATAAGATAATGCTATATCATCATTACAAAAATAAAGGGTAAATTACAAGTTTAGTAACTAAACTTTACTCCGTCTCTTATTTCACTCATTGTACTTTAAATCTTTTTAATTTCCTCCATGAAATAGTTAATTTCGTTAAAATGAGCAGTTATATAGATGCAAAATGACATCATTTTGGTGAAAATTGTGTTTTTTTAAACGGTGTCATTTTTAACACTGTTAACTACTTAATCACAGAGTGACCAAAATAGGATAGAGTAAAATTCAGTGACAAAAAAATCTAATGTATTAAGTTCAGTGAGAAAATTGAAATTTTTTAAAGTTTAGTGAGCAAAATAGGAGAGAGAGTAAAATTTAGTGATGAAATTTGTAATTTACCCAAAAATAAAAATGTCACGTTTTCAACAGTTATGTTAATTTTTTTAACGGCTGGGTATCAAATTAAAACATAAACTAAATATTAGGTATAATTTTAGAAAGTATAAAGTTAGGTACCAAATAGAATAAAAGCAATACTTTAAATACTAAATATGTAGTTTACCCTTATTAAAATTTTTAAAAATATAAAATAATCATTAAATTTTTTAGAAAATTATAAAATAATAACAATATCATTAACTATAATTAAGACATGACGTAACATGTTAATTCAATAATCAATATTTTTTTCTCTCTTAATGTGATTAAAATTTTATTTTAATACTTTTAAACAATAATTTTATAATCATTTAAAAATTTAAAAAATTATAAACTCCTTTAATTTTTTAAAATTATAAAATATTTTAAAAATAAAAATAAAAATCCCTTTTAGTTTTTTTTTCACGGACTATGAAAGGGAAACTCGATAAAGAGCATTTTCATGTTGGGATACCTTCTCATATGGTTGTCTTATTTATGCTCAGATTTTATAATTTAAAATTTTTAAGTTCAGATATATTATATGTGATTTTATTGGACACTTATTGGACAGGTTTTTCTTTTTTTAGATTTTATTGGAATAATAATGTAACTTATTGGACAGTCTTCTTCCACTTACAGTCTTACTTCCTTTGTCCTTTCCCCCCTCATCAAGCATCTGTAACTTTAATTAAAAGCAACTTATTGGACACTCTTCTTCCACTAACTCCCGTTGTCCCCCTATGTAACTTTAATTAAAAGCAGCTTATTGCACAGTTTTCTCTAATAGAATTGCTGATTATAAAGTGATGTGTGCTTCCACTAACTATTTTACGATTAAAATTAAGTTTACGAGATTGAGTTTTTGAATTGGATCAAAATTTACGTTTATAATTAATAGGGCAAATTACGGGTGTTATTTTATGGACTCCTCAAACTATTAAAAATTATAAAATGGTTACTTAATGATAATAAATTATTAAATTTAATTCATCAACTATTAAAAGTTACAAAATAGTCACTTAATTACTCATATATTCCAAACTCGTCATTTTTCGTTAAAAAATTGATAACCATATGAGTTTGACGTTAACCTGCTGATTGAGATGTGATAAAATTATATTTTAATGATTTCTACTAGCACCGTAGTTGCTTTCAAACACTGGTTCGATGTCATATATTCCAAGCACTGGCTTGAAGGTACAATGTAAACATAGAGTCAATCTATAAAATATAGTTCAAACGGTCCTTGGATCAGATTTTATCATATCGTAATTAACAAATTAACGTTCAGCTTAGACGATTGCCAATTTTTTTAAAGAAAAGAACGAGTTTGGAACATATGAATTGTCAGAAAATCATTTTATAACTTTTAATAGTCGGAGTACTTAAAAAATAATATCCTATGGTCGAGGGACCATTTTTTACTTTATCCTAATTAATATTAATTAATTACAAAAAAATAATAATTGGAGGGTCATAAAGGAAAGCACAAGCGTGAAAAGCATGGATAGAGAAAAAGATGTAAAGCAGGCTAAAGTCATAGTTTTCAACTTGGCTGCCCCTTTGCATTTGACCATTTGCTGCAGGTTCACTAATTCTTCAAAGCTCAAAAATTAAATAATAAATAACAATCAAACGGGTTTTATGACTCATATTTAGGATGTTAGTTAAAAAAGAATGTAACTTTCTTTGTTCAGAAAATTTGGGACATTGACAAAATAAAGGTGGGAGTGGAGCTTTAGACTTGTTTGAAAATTCTTTCTCATGGCTGTTACTGCATTTTCTTTTTGATCTTAAGTGCCAAATTTTGTGAAACAATCTTCAATGCTGCCTGTTTACATTTACACCCACCCATACTATATATGTTTCAAACAAGTACATCTTTCACTCCATAACCAGTTGCATATGGCGATTCAAGTCATTCAGGTAGCTGGTTCTACTATAATCTTGCAAATCAAAGCAGTCTGCAATTACTGTTTTCCCACCTCCAGATTTCCTGTCGCACTCTAGGTGGCTTTCTTCGTTCTTCAGCAACTCGACAACCTGAAAATAGAAACGTTTCCGGCGTGAACTTTATGGCAAGACAGAGGGAGCAAAAGGAGATGCATTTAAATCTGTTTGGTACCCTTATCATGTTTGGACGCATGCTGGCATTGTGAGTAATGCACACGGAAGCTGTTAACATTGCACGTTTCATTTCACTTGGATCGTAATCGTCTCCTAGTCGAGGATCGACCAGTTCCCTTACTTCGTTTCTTTCCAGGAGCGGTTTTGCCTGTAAATGAAACAGAAAACAAGTTGTTCGAATGCTATTGCTAATTGAATGACTTCGGGTGCAGAAGATGTACCCAAATCACAAGGCTTTGTCTGGCTGAATCGACTGCACGTCGACCTGTTATTATCTCCAGCAACAGAACTCCGAATGCGAACACATCGATCTTTTCATTAACAATTCCGTGCATAAAATACTCCGGAGCTAAATACCTGCAAACATTTGCCTCACATTTATGACTTTTATGAAATCACCAATGCTACTAACAAGTTGACTGCAGAAAGAAAAGGAACTGTGTGCCTAACCCGAATGTTCCTTCAATGGGATGGACAACAAGGTGAGGCCAATTTTCCGGGAGCCACTTTGCCAAACCAAAATCTGATATCTGCAACGAGAAGTTGAGTGTTTTTTCGACCAAATAGTATAAACTTGAGCTATTTACAATGTAAAGATATACATATCAGAGCATCTAAAGCACCTGAGCTTCATAATCTTGGGTGAGCAGAATGTTCGAGGCTTTAATGTCTCGGTGTATAATGCGCCTCTGACAGTCGTGATGGAAATATCTCAATCCATCTGCTATTCCAATGGCTACCTTAAATCTTGTCTTCCAGTCTAGGCGCTCAGGTGAACCTGCAGATCGGGTTATTTCCCCCATTAGTGGAGTGGTTATGAAATCGTCGACCCGAAAGTATAATTACCGGACTAAACCAAAACAAGTGCAACCATTTTGGTTCAACTATTTTCTTTGTTTTCCCTTGATCAACTCATACCGAAAAGAACAGAAGAAAGGCTGCCATGAGGGGAATACTGAAGGACTAAGTGCAAATCTCCATCGATGCTGAATCCGATTAAGCGAGCTGCATTCGGGTGATCTATGTGAGCAATAATCCCAAGTTCCGATAAGAAATCATTCGCTCGATCCTCCTCTTGTTTCTCATTCTTCATTAGCTTCTTCACTGCTACAACTTGACCTTCAGGTAATTGCCCCTTGTACACCTCTGCATGCCCCCCTTTCCCGAGCAAATTCCCTGCAGAGTCAATAGTCAATTTGTCAATTTCATAACCATGACAGAAATTGAAACAAAAAGTTAAGATTAAAAAGCTGTTGCTTACCAGGACAAAAATGGTCAGTAGCAGCAGCAAGTTCCGAGTAGGTAAAATGTTTCCGTGATGGTTTAGGCACTGCCATGAGATCAATACCGACATCGTGTTCCTCAGAGGCATGGAGTTTTGTGAGCTTCGACCTCCTTGAGTTCTTCCTGGAAATATCATAACTTGGCAGCAGAGGAATAAGAGAGAAACTTCTGGCTGATTTCTTCTTAATATTTCCAATTAAATTCTTCCACTGCAAACCATAGGAATCTGGGTTCACTTTTGTTTTTGGGGAAAAAGAAGTAGAATTGCTGCTGCAGCTGCTGGTATCGGAGTCCGATCCCACCACAGGTATCTCCAGTACACATCTTGGCGATGGTTGATCGTTCATCGATTCACTTCTCGTCTCCAGTTCCGGGTTTTTATCTAAGTCCATCGTCTCTGCACCAACAAAATAAAAGTAAACCCATTTCACTTGAACATGAAAACTGTCGGGAAAAAAACGACAGGAATAAGCAGAGAGAAAACTACAGCCCTGAAATGAAAAAAGAAGCCTCAAGTACCTTCCATTGCCATTATTCAAGTCGCCAAAAACTTTCTATTTTCAATTCAATCTCCTCTGAAAAGGTTTTTTTTATCAACTCTGAAAGGGGTTCTTGGATACTTAACAAGCACACATATTCATGTTTTGAACCAAGTCATTTAAGATAGAGAGTGGTTTCCAAGGAGAAGAATGGTTTAGAATCGCTGCTATTTATACGCACTTTTTTTTTCCTTAAATTTTAAAAATATTCAAACTTTATTAAAATTAGTTAATCATTATTTTTTTTTAATAATATGAGATAATTACGATAGTAATATATATTTATAAAATTTTTAATTATTGAAAAACATGTACATCCTGTAAATACAACTGTTTGAATTTAAAATCTCAATGAAAAATAACACACTCTTTAATTAATGAAGTTACTCATAGATACAATTAATTAATTATTTCTGGGAAATATTCATCAATTATAAAAAAGTATAATTAAACATAATTAATTATTAAAACAAAATTTAATATGAGGAAGAACAAGTTAATTAATTTGAGAATTAAAATCTTATGGGACAGCATATGTTATTGTGAAAAAAATCCTGACCGTTGGTTTTTAGCGCTCGAGATTTCTGCCGCAACTAACGCTTGCAAAAGGGGGAGAGAAAAGTTAACGAACCCACCAACGGTTGGTAGCTATTAAGAGTCGTTGAGGGTGTTTTAGGTATTATACAGGAATGTCATTTTTATGTGGTTGGAATTTTATAATTATTAATTATAAAATCAATATTTTAATAAATTAAACATATGTATTTTTATTCATTATTTTTCCTTCACAGTAATTTTTTTTCTCATTTTATCTTAAAATTATTATCATTTAATAGGAATATGTTGCATCTCATATTTTTTATTTTAATTAATTTGAAGGATAAATTTAAGAAATAATTTAATATATATATATATATATATATATATATATATATATATATATATATATATATATTAAGAGAGAAATTATACAATACACTGTTTTTTTAGTTTTTACAGGATGGGAGGGCGGTAAGGGTTGATTGATCAATTAGACAGAAAACAATAAAGACAAAATTAGGGACATAAAAAGGGATGATACTTTTGTTAGTATTTAGATTTTGTAGGTCAAACTCTACCTTTAGTGAAACAAAAGAAAAGTTCGGAGCTTGGAATTTATTTGTTTATTTAATTTATTTCTACACCCATTCAAATATAGTTAGCAGCAGTCTCAATTAGCATCGGATGGCATGTTCACCCTTGAAAACATATTATAATAGACCACAATACAAAAACGTTCAAAAAACTGTAATTTTCAGAAAATTTTTAAATATATTTGACATTGAAATTTGAACGATGTAGGTTAAGGAGAGAGAGATTTGTAGATAACAAAGTATTGGGTAAATTATAAGATTTGTTACTTTTGTTTGATGTTATATATTTTTTCATCGAATTATAGAAAATTATTTTTTGATCACTTTAGTTTTATTTTATTAAGATATGATCTAAGTTAACTGTTGTTAGACCATTAACGAATTCTTGACGTGGAAACGGGAAATAAATAAAACAAAATTAAAATATAAGGAATAAAATGGAATTTTATAAAAAAAATAATAATAAAATGAAACGGTAAATTTCAAGAAGTTAAAGACGTTGTTAGAATCCGACTTAGGAGTACTAATATTAATAGATTTGATAGTACTAACTTAAAGTTTTGTAATGTTTGGGGGTATGGTTTAATCAATCTTTTTGTATAAGCTGTTCTTTAATTTTTTGTGATGTTTGATTGGTTAATTGATTGTATCTGAACTTTGGGTAATAAAATCAGAATTATCCCCACACAAAAATTCAAGAAGGCGTCCAAAATTCTCTTAAATTTGTAGGGGGCTGATGTGTGCTTGGTAGTAGGAATCTATCGCAATCAAACCCCAATTTATGAACACTTTTATGTAGTCTGCCTACCATTTAACTAATCAAAACTCCAAGACCTTGCTAAGTCAAACTATGAAGTTTTGGAGAAACTTTTTGGACTACTTAATGCCAGGAATTGATTGCGGCTCATCACATTCGAAGAAAATATAATCTGAAAATTTATTTTCTCCAACTCCAAGAAATAATTGAACTAGAAAATTTAAAGATACTATAATTTCAAAATTTGTAGGGACCTAAAATATAATTAAGCCTCAAAATGAAGGGGGACATGCAATGCCATAATAAACGTGACTTCCGTCATTGAGACTAATTTAAAATGATCAAAATACGAATAAGATTAGTGTTTAGTTCGTGTGTGACATGTAAGTAAGGTCTTGCTATTTGGTACCTAATGTTTAGAAAATGTTATAATGGCATAGATGGATAGAGACTACAAACTATGTGGCATGCTAAAATGAGAGGTAAAAGAGAAGAATTAGACGAGTCATGTTCCATTAAGGACAGGGTAGTGGAGTGTGTTATAGTTAAGTTGGTGAACTAAACCCCGTTATTATGACTTCAACTTAATTCTCTCACGTTCTGCTTTTTAACTTATAAGTGACGTTTGTAAAAAAGGTCAACTGGAAACACATATACTCCAAAACCCAGAATCAAAGGTCAGATTTTCACCTAATTTCATATCCATTTTATCAAAATTATCATGGGATAAACGGCTTGTGCTATTTTTTAAAATGATATTATTAAAATATTTTTTAATAAGATAAAATATTAAATATTAAAATTTATCATATTACGTTTGTTTATTATAAAAAAACCAAACATATAAAATTAAGTTTTTTATTGAATTTTCTTTACGCGTGCATACAATATTTTTTTGAATTAACATATTTTTCAAAGTGTTGGGCCCCTAAATTTAGAGACCCAGTAATGTGTCACACGTTACAGTGTTAATGGTATATGAGATCTTAGTTCAAAACTAAATAGTTTATATGTATATATATTATTTTATGTATCCTAATTAAATAAATATATTTTTAATCATAATTATAATTTTATTTCATAAAATTATCAAAAAAGTAAATATATACTAGATTTTAACATATCCATAAGGTGAACAAAAATATTTTAAATAAAAATATATATATTCACAAAAAAATATTTCAACATATGATAATTGGTGGAAATGTAAAATATGTTTGCAAAAATATTTTTGTACAACATATGAGATTTTTTTTTACTTTGAGTTTTTGTCGCTTTTTATAGATTATGTTATTTTTTTATTTTATTAGCCGACGGCGGTATTAATTTTGATGTTGGTTGTCGACCGTCGATTTTCTTTTCTCTTTGTTCTTTTTTAATTTTTTTAATAAGAATAGTTCTGCCTCTATGGCACGTTTATCTCTGAATAAATATATTTTTAATCATAATTATAATTTTATTTCATAAAATTATCAAAAAAGTAAATATATACTAGATTTTAACATATCCATAAGGTGAACAAAAATATTTTAAATAAAAATATATATATTCACAAAAAAATATTTCAACATATGATAATTGGTGGAAATGTAAAATATGTTTGCAAAAATATTTTTGTACAACATATGAGATTTTTTTTTACTTTGAGTTTTTGTCGCTTTTTATAGATTATGTTATTTTTTTATTTTATTAGCCGACGGCGGTATTAATTTTGATGTTGTTTGTCGACCGTCGATTTTCTTTTCTCTTTGTTCTTTTTTAGTTTTTTTAATAAGAATAGTTCTGCCTCTATGGCACGTTTATCTATGTCTTTGTGACACATTTTTCTTTTTTTTTTATCGTTCGTTTGACTGTTCTTTTATTGATGTTTTCTCAATGTTGGATTTGACGATGTCACGACTGATTAAGATTTCGCTTATTTAAAATCTTGTTGATATTCCCTACTATGGACTTTCGGATTAAATTTGGAGGTATGATTTTACGTTCGTGAATAGTTCTTCACGACGCTCTGTTATGATTTGCGGTTCTCGATGATCTTTCAATAGTTTAATTCCCTTTTGTGGTTTGTTTGTAAATATAATAAAATTTTTTATTATTTATTTTTATTCGAGTCTTTGATCGAGTCCAAATTATATATTTATTTTTCGGCGATAATTATTTTTATTATAATTCTAGATATTTTTATTTTTTGATAATATTAACCGCTTCTGTTAAAAAAATGAAATGACTGAGTATTTATTTGAACGAAAATGTTGGAGCGTACTTATAACGTAAAGTTCATAATAAATAAAGATATTTTAATAATTTTATAATTGAGTTGATGTGAGCTATTTTGAATATCCTTATTTTAAAAAAATATTGTTACGTTAAGGCATTAAGCAAGTTAACTCGACGTCAATTTGTTAAAATAATTTTATAATAATTTTCTCTTTTTTTTATTAATGATGGTTATATTATTATAAGAGTGTTTTTTCTCTTTTCAAACTTTTATATAATATTTATTAAAATAATTAAAAATCAAACTCAATTAATAGATTGATATATAAACTTCTTTACAACTATACTTATTATATAATATTTGTTTTAAATACTCTAAATCATTTGACAATGAACATTCAATCACCTAAGTTAAAATCGTTGTTGTTCGAAACCGAGACCTTTATGAATAACAACAATTCCTTTAACTTAATTTGGTTCGTGTAAGCAAGATTGTATTTCTTTTAGCGCAGATTTTGGTTTTGGTATTTAAGTTGAACAAACACCGGCATTAAAATAGAAAATGTGGGTTATTAGTTAAGAAAACCTAGCTGAAATATCCAAAAATTTAGGGAAATTAGTTTACCGACATTTGAGCAGACAAGACTACGCAAGCAGTTGAAGACAAATGACAGGGAGTGGAGCAAGTGTTTTAAATGAAACAGTTAATTGAACCAATCCAACTGTCAAAGGATATTATTATAGCAAAATTTAACTTTTAAGAATGCCGAGTAGTTGAGGTCAACCAATCTTACTTAACAATAACCTACATTTCTGTTATTGCGTATGGCTCTGCAAAATTGGCTCCGAACAAGTGTTTTCGGTAACCTGAACTACTTACGGAGAAACTTTCATGAGTGACAAATTAAATCAAACTCGATGGATTTCGACCCGATTCAACTCTAATGGAATGAATACTATTTAGAAAATTAAAAATTTAGTTTTAAAATAGATTAGTTTTCGTGTAAATTTTAAGATAGGATTGTAGACAAATTTAGATAATAATATTATCATACTATTTCTCTTTTAATTTTATCAGTTTATAATGTGTGCATTAAACGCGATTTTATACGTTTAATAATTTAGTTGATTCGTCAAATAATATATTCTAAAAGTAAATTACGTCAGATGTTATTGAACTTCAATGTTTGTATCATTTTTATCATTAAACTTTTTTCTATTCAAATATAACGTTGTACTTTCATTTTGTTTCAACATAAACACAAGATTATTAAAATTCAAATTGCGTAATGATACGACTAAAACTACCTTGTTTTAGTATAATCATTTAAAATGGCATCGTTTTGGAGAAAAATATAAATAATTTTCACCTCATTTTATCTCCCTTTATCCCCCCCCTTTTATTTCTTGCTCCCCTTATCTAAATTTGGTTAGGTCTCAGTCATATTAATCGTCGTTTGTCAACATTGACCGCCGTTTACTAATATATTGATGTAAAAATGGAAAATCAAATATTTTTATCTAAAAACAGTTAAATTATTTATCTAAAAGCAGTCATAAATATCTGATTCATTAGTCAGCCTATTTAGAGGAGGGCGATGCACATGATTTAATTTGCTTTATTCACAATTTTATGGTCCAAATCATGAATATTATTTAAAAATTCTAATATCTCATCTTATATAAAAAATTCGCTAGATCAAATGATAATTAGTATTTTAAGATTAGTTTAATAAAAGAATATAAGCTGTGATATTATCGTAAATAAAATATTATCCAAATTCAGTTTACAAAAAATGAAGCTCAATTGAATACAAGCTGAGCTTTATTTTTCAAGTTTTTTCCGTGGAGTTGAGTTCAAATCTGCCAGATTTTCAGAAACTGATGAAAATGGTTATTGAAAACATAACCAGACACAAACAAATCTTAACTGAACTCAATATTATTTTTTGAGAGGGCTATTTTAAATATATATATATATATATATAAATAAATGTTTTAGAATTTTTGTCAACGTAAAATGTATATCAAAATATCATATTAATAAACACATTATATACCTTTAAAATTCATTTGTTCATATAAAAATTTGAGAAAAACTAAAAATAAATTGATAGTAATATTATATAGAATTGAGCCTAAATTTTTATTATGGAGATGAAAATTCATGAACAAACATAATAAATATAGATTTTGAAATAAAACCATAAATATAAATTGAATTGAAATATATTTGAAAAAAGTTACATTAAACTAAAATGAAATTAAAAGTCGACCACTTAATAATTTGATTGTAATCCTCAAACAAATCAAAGAAGATAAACAACTAAACAAGGAAAAATACAATATTTTTTTTGTATCTTGAAATCATAAATGATAAAGGAAAATAATTTTTCATTTATTTAAGTATAAAATAATAATACAAAAAGTGGATTCTAATTATTTTATAAAAAATGATATTCAAGTAGCTTTTAAATTCTAAAATGTTATGCATGTTTTTTTCTTGAAATAATTAATTTTAATAACTTATTATATATATATATATATATATATATAGGAATTTAATATATGTATATATTAAAAATTAACTTAATATATACTTATATATTTTGAAAAAGGTTGGGGGATATGGCCCCCCTAGTCCTTAAATAGTTCCGTCATTGTCTTAACTATTACAGAAGCTGAGCCAGAAATTTCGCATGCACAACAGAATATATGAAGAAATCCTTGGCACTTGAATAATCTTCGGTTTTGTTTGGTATATACAAAAGGTGAAGATGAAGTTTATCCATTAATAAAATCAATACATTAGTCTTTGATTACTGGATAAGCCAATAAAAATGTTATCTTTAAAGGATTTGAATTCGAGTAGCTACTTCTAGAAAATGTGTGTGTAGTGTCAATAGATTAAAAGTATCATGAACACATATTTATTTTATAATCACTCATATTATTAAAAAAAAAAATTCCCTTGTTAGGCTTACTCACCATGTCTAAGTTTTCACTGTATATTAGCCCAAGTCTTCTAATTTCTATAGCACTCTCAACAACATAGAAATGAACCTAAGAAATATGTAATTCCTCAGACCGATACGGGTGACTCGATCCGATTCGAGGTGTCATATTAAGGTCACCGTAGTCACCCAACATAAAAATCGAGAAAAAATTAAAATTTTCTTAAACACCATTTCAAAGCATAAATAATTCATAAATAAAATAAAAGTTCAAGAATCATTCCGACAATAAAACAGAATTCAATAATATAGAATTTCAAAACATATTTCACGCTCTGATGTGAAAACAAACTATGATCCACATGCCTCCTAATCATACATGTTCCGTACTCTGCAAGTAATGCCGAAGGAACTCCCATTATTGATGTCAATAGCTGCACTAGATCGATTCTTTAAACCTGAAAAGGTGAGTAAAAGAGTGAATTTTGAGAAGCTCAATAATACAATACTACCAAAAGATGCTAAAAGCCAAGAAAAAGTATGACAAAGCTTAAAACTTTCTTGTTGATCCAGGCTTAAACATGTTCTAGGGTTGGGTTGAGGTTCATTAATTAAATTTCCAAGTAACAGTCAGGGAAACTATAGTTCAGAGGAAGCGTTTAAAGAGACAAATTCAGGAGATTGAAAACGGGCGTCTAGTGTGTTTCGCAAAAACCATAAATCAATCCAAACATAGTTTAAAAACAATAGTATTTTATTATAATAAAATAGTTTTTTCAAATCACTGTAATAACCTCCACCCGAACACCGATATGCAGTTCCCTAGAACTACATCCATAAGGATTTACCCTAGGCCTATTGCGTGTAGGAGCTAACCTAAGTAATACCTTGTGTCCTAAGAGCCTACCTAAGGAAGCATCTTGTGGCCTGAGAGCTTACCCAAGGGAACATCTAGGAGCCTAAGAGCCTACCCAAGGGTCACCTTAGGTCTGTAAGGAATTACCAGCTTGATAAGAGTTGAACCTCTATACTCCATCCTATCCAAATAGTGTCCCAATAAAATAGTTCAAGTAGTAACCAGTAGTTCCATAATCCATTCATCAGGCATATTTCATTTTCCTGTAAAACAAGTAATCAATAAATCAATATATTAATCAGTAAAAACAATCGTAAATCAACCATATATCAATTTATAATTTTCAATAAAAATAAAACGGTAATGTAACAAATAAGTAACACTAGAAGATTCAATTATTTTTCAAAGACACTTGATCGTTATCAAGAAGGAAAAATGTAGAATTTCTGTAAATTGATAGAATTTTAGATGCATTGTTCCTATAAAAAGGGTTTGATTATTAACAAATCTAATCAGACATTCAGGAATTGATACTTTAAGACCATTTAGGATTTAGGTGCATCAAAAATGTTTTAAAAAAAACTTACATCAGAATCATTTAAGATTAAGATATATCTAGAAGTAGTTAGAATTCATATATATCTATAAAGAGGGATTCCATTACTCAGTCTGTTAGGTGCATTTTTAACATTTTCTTTCTTGAAGAATTCTTGATGACTGATACATGTCGTTTTAATGTCAAAATAAATAGCCTTAATCCCAATAAAATGAATAAGAATAAGTAGAATAGTGAGAGTAAGGGTTGATCCACAAGGACTAGGAGTTTGACGATTTCCTCGCTTTTGATATGGTTTCAGGCGTGATTTGTAAGAGAAATTAGAGGAGAGGTTTTAGGAGAATTGAAAAGTAGTGAAAAGAAAAATAAAAAGATTGAAAGATGAATTGAAAGAAATTGCAAGGAAAACGAGAAAGAAAAGTAGAAGGTTCAATTGATTAAAATAGATTAAAATGAAGAAAGTAAATTAAGGAGTGAAATTCAATTGTAAAAACTAGCCTTGGTTAAAGCTTTAGCCTCGATTTTAAATTGGTCATGAAAAGGATTTTACCTCCGGGCTCACGTCAGTTACAGTCTATAGGGCCAAACCCTTGTAACTTGTTTTTTCTCTCAAATGAACCGAGAATCTAAAATCAATTTTCAGATCTTAACTCTTTGATAGTTAACAATTGCTTATTAATTCAACGCTTTTAAATTCTAGAAAAACCCGACTCAGATTCTATCATCCCAATTGAGATCTAAATCGATTTCAGTTTCCCAAAGCAGAGCGCCACTAAATATGTTCACAAGAAGTCAAATATGCCACAAGCCGATCTTTCCTCCCAACTATTAATCGAAACCAAAATTAAATTCCAACGTGCACTTTTTGAAATGAAATCGCCTTAATTATAAAAAGATGGTTGATTACTGATCCTTGCTTTTCGAAAACTGAAAATGTAACCCTTGAGGGTATGAAGAGTTTTTCAATTCTCATGACTTAGAATCGAGTCATTGCTCTAGCCGTTGGCTATATAAAACTTAACTAAGCATGGTAAAAACCACACTTAACATTTTGAAAGAGAAATAAAGTAACTTGAAAAAAAAGAAAGAAAAACTTTTATAAATCTAAAGAAAGAAAGAAACAAGAGTTAAATGAATTATGAATGAAAATCGATGCTTAGAGGCTTACCCAATGGGGTATTTGTAGTCTTAAAACAATCTAGAAAATAATATTCAAAATAAAATATGATTCCTAAATATAATTCCTAAAAATAAAAATAAGATAAATCCTAATTTAGGATTAAAATTCAGCTAAGTCTCTTTCTCCATGCCACTGCTGATTGGACTTCTAGAAGCTGCTGACCGGGAGCCACTTCACCTGCCACGTCAGCTGCCACATCATTACCACATCAACTACTGGATAGATGTCATGTCGGGTGTGTCATGTCCCAAGTCGTGCCTACTAATCCTGTAACATCCTCCATGTCGGGTGAGTGATTAAATTGCAAAGTTTCAACATTTGGTGATTAAAGTAGAATAATTATATAGTTTAAAAAGTATGGTTAGTAAATATGAGATGGAGGTGAGGACCAAATGGTCATTTGTAAGGAAATTTTAATTAAAATAAAATTTTATGGGGTTATATGAGAACCCACGTGTGACATTAGGTTTCCAGAACCCTCCCATTTCTTCTTCCTTCTTCCTTATTTTCTTCTCTTCCTTCTCTCAACGTGGAGCTTGCAAGTAAAGGTAAGAATCTGAACCTTGGTAGTTTCTTTGATTTTTAAGATTGGAAATGAAAGTTTGGATGTTATATAAGCTAAAGGAAAGCTTATAGGACATTAAAACAACAAGATAAGTGTTTTAGAGATAGATTTGGAAAATGATTTTTAGATGAAATTTTGATAGGAATGAGTTTGAAGTTTGAATAGATTTTTGACTTGTCAAGAAGCTAACTAAGAAGTATGAGGTGTTAGAATTCAAATTAGAACATATTGGAATTTGGGTTGGATTCTTAAATTCTACATGGGAATTAGATTTAAGTTTTAGAGGTATTAATGGATAATAATTAGTTAAAGTAAGTGTATGAAAGCTAAGAGTAGTAAAGAGAGTGAAATATGTATGTTGAGCTGAAATGGGATGATTTCCGAGCTCAAAATAGGATTTCGAGTTAGGGGAATCGGTACCCATTCAAGGGGAACGATACCCCCTCAACGGATATGAATTTCCAGAATACTAGAGGGGAATCGATACCCCAGGGGGGGACCGATACCCCTCATCGTATATGAAATTCCAGAATGCTTGTGGGGAATCGATACCCCCAGGGGGGGAACCGATTCCCCATGAGAAAAAAAAAGAAAGAAGAAAGAAAAGAAAGAAAGACTAAGCTATAAATTTCTTCAATTAGTAAGCTATTAAAGCTTAATTTCAAGACATAGACATCTGATGATCATCTTAAAAAAATTATGTTTATGTAGATACCGAGCCTACTCGAGTTCGGGAACAATCTACAAGTAGGATCGATGAGGAAAAAGCAAAGAAGTATAGGTGAGTGCATATGCATAGCATGATTATAGAAATATCCTGCATTTTAGACTTGTGATAAGTCTAGATTTATCTTGATACATGAGCATATTCTGTATTATGATACATGACATGAATTCATATTATATGTATTACATGACATGAATATGCAAAAAGTTATATGAACTATGTGATAAAGGTATGTAAATGATATATGTGATAAAGGTATGAAAAAATTTATGTACGCGATATGAACTACGGGAAATGTATAAGCCCATGTTATGTAGATGAGAACTATAGGTATAGTTGGCATGCCAAGGGTAGAGGGTCTACGCGGTTCTTAGGACATATGTATATCCTTTGGAACCTGTGTGAAGTCTTGAAAGACAATACTTGATCCATAGTATTGTATATGATTCTTAAGGAATTCTATGTGGTCCTTATGGACATTATTATATGGCACTACGGTGCAATTCTCGGTTCTTTAGGAATATGATATCCTTTGGAACCTGTGTGAAGTCTTGAAAGACACATACTTGATCCCATAGTATATGTATATGATTCTAAGGAATTCTATGTGGTCCTTATGGACATCATTATATGGCACTACGGTGCAATTCTACGGGACTTCGGTGCAATTCTACGGGCACTTCGGTGCAATTCTACGGGGCACTTTGGTGCATTTATACGAGCTGTGGTGACAACATAGTGCACAACCTCACATTACTCCGATACCTTAGGTTCTCAATACGATACCATGGGCCAATAAACTTATTAATACAGATTCATGAATGTTACAGTCATACGCTTACAGGTATGGATATTGATGAAGTATATACATTGATTAAGTACATGTTTCATCTCATCTCATATGATCCTGACATTTTCATTACTTACATTGCCTTGTTATTATTATTGCCTCACTAAGTCGATGACTTAGCGTGTGAGTGTTTCACGTAGGATCCGAGGAATTAGACGAGACAGGTGAAGCAGCTTGACAGTATTACTCCTGCAACCATCAGATCAGAAGCAACTTAATCAGTAGGTCATTTTGTTATGTAAATAGCAGTTGGCATGTAACAAAAAGGGTTAAGTTGTGTATGCTCTGAATATTTTGGTAAACTTATATTACAGTATGTATATTATTGTATTTTCTTATACAAGTTCAAATATTTTACTATTATTTGTTAAGAGTTGTGTTTTAAAGTCAATGTGTATCTCTGACTATTCCGGGTCGGGTATAGGTTGGGGTGTTACATTTAATGGTATCAGAGCTATGGTTTAGCCGATTCTAGGCATAAACCAGAGTCTATGGAGTCTTTAAATGAAATACATGCCAACAAATAGTGAGAACTTCTGATCTGGTATAGTATGAGTATGCTGTTTTGCTAATAGAACAATGCGTTTTCTTATTAGATGTCCGGACATATAGCTCCCGAAGTGAAGCGGGAGAGAAGATAGGCATGCTGAAAGCAGAATTCACTTGTCATGGCCAGGCATAGTGAAGAACGGGCATCTCAAGGAGTGCTGTGCAAGATCAAGATACGTTCTTCAGAACGTTTAGACGCTATTCTGACGCGTCTTCAACCTCCTGTTCCACTAACTCCAAGAATGAAGTAGCAAAAGAGTTAAGAAGTTTAGGAGCTCCCGAATTTAAGGGAGAAGCTGAGGAAGGTCCGGTGTCAGCGGATCTTTGGTTGAATGATTGAAAATCATGTTAGATGGTCTCCACTGTTCGAAGTGGAGAAATTAGATGGAGCTGTGTCTTATTAAGGGGTCGAGGATATGGTGGACGAATGTCACCATGAGGATGTCAACCGACCAGTTGACTTGGTCTTTGTTTTAGAAGAATTTAAAAACAAGTATATTGGAGATCAGTTTATCCGACAAATGAATGCTTGTGAATGGTTCGTGGAGGGCTTGCGCCTAGACTTAAAGAAATGTTTGATAGTATTAAACTTGTCCTCGTTCCAGGAGGTGATCAATCGTGCAAAAGCTCTTGAAAGGCTCAGAATGAATGATTGGGGACTCAAGAGTTCAGACATCAAAGAGGACGACTACTTCTTCTGGCTCAGTACCAACAAAAAGGGAAGAGACTCGGGATTTCGATCACAAACTAGATCAGAATCAGTTGCATCGTCTGCTAGGGGAGCAAGTCAGGCAAGACCTAGACAGACGCAGTCAGTGGAATCTGGTGCTGGGAGATCTACTCCGGGTCAAGGGAGACAGTGTCAGCATTGTGAAAAACCATTATGGAGCTTGTCGTATGGCAGCTGGGACTTGTTTTCGATGTGGAGATGCCGGACATTTTGTCCGGGATTGTCCAGTGATTGTTGGTGAGCCGGCACCATCTGGAAGAGCTGGTTCTTCCTCACAAAGAGGACGAGGAAGAGGCAGAGGAAGGAACCCGTCTGAATTCTCTGCTCAACCTGAAGTTCGATCCACTGCTCGAGTATACAACCTAAAGACAAGTGAAGACCGTGATGACCCTGATATTATAGCAGGTACTTTTCAGTTGTATGATAAATTAGTATTGGTACTGATTGATCCGGGTTCTAATTATTCTTATATTACAAGTAAGTTAGTAAAGAGTTGGGGATTCCCTTAGAAGCTACGAGTAATGAGATTATAGTAACAACTCCGTTAGGCCATAGTGCCCGGTGTGAATAAAGTCTGTAAGGGGTGTCCCATAAAGGTTCAGGGATTGAATTCCCTGCTAATCTGATGGAATTACCCTTTGACGAGTTTGAAGTGATTCTGGGAATGGATTGGTTATTCCGTTATTATGGAGATGTTAGTTGCAGATTGAAAAAAGTAACTCTGAAAAGTCCAGAAGGAACAGAGATAAGTGTGAGCAGTGAAAAGTTTAATCCGTTAGCGAATGTAATATCAGTGATGTCTGCCAAGAAATTATTGCTGCAAGGATGTCAGGGTTTTCTTGCAATGTGATTGATTCAAGAGCTCAAGAGAAAGGTTAGAGGAAATTCCAATAGTTCGAGAGTTCCCTGATGTTTTCCTGCTGAATTGCCAGGATTACCTCCGGATAGAGAGGTAGAATTCCAAATTGAAATAATGCCGGGAACACTCCGATTGCAATGGCACCTTATCGAATGGCTCCGAAAGAATTGCAAGAGTTAAAGAATCAATTACAAGAGTTGCTAGAGAAGGGATTTATCCGACCAAGTGTATCGCCTTGGGGAGCTCCGGTGTTATTTGTTAAAAAGAAGGATGGATCAATCTTGCATTGACTATCGACAGCTCAATAAGATGACCATCAAGAACAAGTATCCCCTTCCGTGCATTGATGACTTGTTTGATCAACTAAAAGGAGCTTCGGTATTTTCAAAGATTGATCTACGTTCGGGTTATCATCAATTGAAGATCCAGGAGAAAGATTTCCGAAGACAGCTTTCAGAACGAGATATGGTCATTATGAATTCATAGTAATGCCATTCGGAGTAACGAATGCACCTGCTGCTTTCATGGATCTTATGAACAGGATTTTTCAGCCCTATCTGGACCCAGTTTGTTGTTGTCTTTATTGATGACATACTGGTGTACTCGAAATCCATGAAGAGCATAGCACACATTTGAGGATCGTCTTGCAAATTTTAAGAGATAAAAAGTTGTATGCCAAATTGTCCAAATGTGAGTTCTGGTTAAAGGAAGTAATTTTCCTGGGACATGTGATCTCGGCAGTTGGGATTAGAGTAGACCCTCAAAGGTTAAAGCTATAATGGATTGGGAAGTTCCTAAGAATGTGTCTGAAGTTCGGAGTTTTCTGGGACTTGCCGGTTACTATCGAAGATTCGTTAAGAATTTTCGATGATTGTGCTATCTCTAACAAAGCAATGAGAAAGAATGTACCATTTGTTGGATCTCTGAATGTCAAGAAAGCTTCGAAGCTTTAAAGAGAATTCTGACGGAAACTCGATATTGGTTCAACCGGAATCTGGCAAGAATTTTGTAGTATACAGTGACGCATCCCATAACGGGTTGGGGTGTGTATTAATGCAAGAAGGAAAAGTGGTAGCGTACGCATCGGACAGTTGAAACCACATGAAAAGAATTACCCCACTCATGATTTAGAAATGGCTGCTGTATTCGCTCTCAGGATTTGGCGTCATTATCTTTATGGGGAGCGTTGTTACTTATATACGGATCATAAGAGCCTGAAGTACTTGATGACTCAAAAAGAATTGAATTTGAGGCAACTAGATGGGTAGAGTTCTTAAAGGATTATGATGTGATAATTGACTATCATCCCGGAAAGGCTAATGTGGTAGCAGATGCTCTGAGTAAGATTATCTTTACGGGAGACGGTGGCTTGGTGCAGAATTAACCCTTAGACCAGCATGGTTGGAACGAATAGGAGAATTGAAGGTAAAGAGAATGTGTTTGAAAAGAATTGAACAAGTTAACGATAAATCTATATTGTAAAGGAAGAATTGTAATACCCGACAATGACGACTTGAAGAAGAATATTAACAGAGGCTCATTGCAGTCCGTTAACGATGCACCCGGGTGGAACCAAGATGTATATGGATTTGAAGAATCGATTTTGGTGGTCAGGGATGAAGCGAAGCATCACCGAATTTGTGTCTAAGTGTTTGATATGTCAACAAGTCAAGCCGAGCATCAAGTTCCATCAGGATTATTGCAACCGCTTTTCATTCCTCAATGGAAATGGGAAAATGTTACGATGGATTTTGTTTCGGGGTTACCCTTGACTCCGAACAAAAGAGAATCAATCTGGGTAATTGTTGATCGATTAACTAAGTCAGCGCATTTCCTCCCTGTTAGAACGGATTTCTCTATGGAAAAGTATGCAGAGCTGTATATATAGAAGTTAGATTGCATGGAGTACCTGTTTCCATAGTCTCTGATCGAGACCCTCGATTCACTTCTAGATTCTGGAAATCTTTGCATGGAGCATTGGGGACTCGTTTAAACTTTAGTACGGCTTTTCATCCTCAGACTGATGGGCAATCAGAGAGACTATTCAGATATTGGAAGATATGCTGAGAGCATGCGTAATGGAATTTAAAGGGTCATGGGAAAATATTGCGCTGGCAGAGTTCGCTTACAACAATAGTTATCAGTCTATAAAGATGGCCCCATATGAAGCATTATATGGAAAATGTCGTACTCCATTAAATTGGTATGAACTCAAAGACCGAAGTGTCTGTAATGTTCGAGAGTAGTGGCAGATTCGGCAAAATCTATTCGGATCTTAAAAGGAAAAATTGAATTTCAAGTTGGAGATAAAGTGTTTTTAAAAGTGTCTCCATGGAAGAAGGTGTTGAGATTTGGTCGGAAAGGAAAATTGAGTCCTCGGTTTATTGGACCATATGAGATTGTAAAGAGAGTAGGACCGGTAGCATATCAGCTAGCTTTACCACCTGAGATGGAAAAGATACATGATGTTTTTCACGTTTCAATGCTTCGAAGATATCGATCGGATCCCTCCCATATTGTAAATCCAAAGAGAGGTACAACCGGATATGACTTATGAGGAAGAACCGATTCAATTTTAGCCCATGAAGTTAAGCAATTGAGGAATAAGACTATTCCTTTGGTCAAGGTGTTGTGGAGAAATCACAAAGTAGAAGAAGCAACATGGGAGCGTGAAGAAGATATGCGACATCAATACCCTCATTTGTTCGTACAATGAAAATTCGAGGACGAATTTTCTTAAGGGGGAGAGATTTGTAACATCCTCCATGTCGGGTGAGTGATTAAATTGCAAAGTTTCAACATTTGGTGATTAAAGTAGAATAATTATATAGTTTAAAAAGTATGGTTAGTAAATATGAGATGGAGGTGAGGACCAAATGGTCATTTGTAAGGAAATTTTAATTAAAATAAAATTTTATGGGGTTATATGAGAACCCACGTGTGACATTAGGTTTCCAGAACCCTCCCATTTCTTCTTCCTTCTTCCTTATTTCTCTCTCCTTCTCTCAACGTGGAGCTTGCAAGTAAAGGTAGAATCTGAACTTGGTAGTTCTTTGATTTTAAGATTGGAAATGAAGTTTGGATGTTATATAGCTAAAGGAAAGCTTATAGGACATTAAAACAACAAGATAAGTGTTTTAGAGATAGATTTGGAAAATGAATTTTTAGATGAAATTTTGATAGGAATGAGTTTTTGAAGTTTGAATAAGATTTTTGACTTGTCAAGAAGCTAACTAAGAAGTATGAGGTGTTAGAATTAAAATTAGAACATATTGGAATTTGGGTTGGATTCTTAAATTCTACATGGAGAATTAGATTTAAGTTTTAGAGGTTTTAATGGATAATTAGTTAAAGTAAGTGTATGAAAGCTAAGAGTAGTAAGAGAGTGAAATATGTAGTTTGAGCTGAAATGGGATGATTTCCGAGCTCAAAATAGGATTTCTGAGTTAGGGGAATCGGTACCCATTCAAGGGGAACCGATACCCCCTCAACGGATATGAATTTCCAGAATACTAGAGGGGAATCGATACCCCCAGGGGGGAACCGATACCCCCTCATCGTATATGAAATTCCAGAATGCTTGTGGGGAATCGATACCCACAGGGGCGAACCGATTCCCCCATGAGAAAAAAAAAGAAGAAAGAAAAGAAAGAAAGACTAAGCTATAAATTTCTTCAATTAGTAAGCTATTAAAGCTTAATTTCAAGACATAGACATGATGATCATCTTAAAAAATTATGTTTATGTAGATACCGAGCCTACTCGAGTTCGGGAACAATCTACAAGTAGGATCGATCGAGGAAAAAGCAAAGAAGTATAGGTGAGTGCATGCATAGCATGATTATAGAAATATCCTGCATTCTAGACTTGTGATAAGTCTAGATTATATCTTTACATGAGCATATTCTGTATTATGATACATGACATGAATTCATATTATATGTATTACATGAAATATGCAGAAAAGTTATATGAACTATGTGATAAAGGTATGTAAATGATATGCCTATGTGATAAAGGTATGAAAATACTATGTCTACGCGATATGAACTACGGGAAATGTATAAGCCCATGTTATGTAGATGAGAACTATAGGTATAGTTGGCATGCCAAGGGTAGAGGGTCTACGCGGTTCTTTAGGACATATGTATATCCTTTGGAACCTGTGTGAAGTCTTGAAAGACACATACTTGATCCATAGTATATGTATATGATTCTTAAGAAATTCTATGTGGTCCTTATGGACATTATTATATGGCACTACGGTGCAATTCTACTCGGTTCTTTAGGACATATGTATATCCTTTGGAACCTGTGTGAAGTCTTGAAAGACACATACTTGATCCATAGTATATGTATATGATTCTTAAGGAATTCTATGTGGTCCTTATGGACATCATTATATGGCACTACGGTGCAATTCTACGGGCACTTCGGTGCAATTCTACGGGCACTTCGGTGCAATTCTACGGGGCACTTCGGTGCATTTATACGAGCTGTGGTGACAGCATAGTGCACAACCTCACATTACTCCGATACCTTAGGTTCTCAATACGATACCATGGGCCAATAAACTTATTAATACAGATTCATGAATGTTACAGTCATACGCTTACAGGTATGGATATTGATGAAGTATACTACATTGATTAAGTACATGTTTGCATCTCATCTCATATGATCCTGACATTTTCATTACATTACATTGCCTTGTTATTATTATTGCCTCACTAAGTCGATGACTTAACGTGTGAGTGTTTCACACGTAGGATCCGAGGAATTAGACGAGACAGGTGAAGCAGCTTGACAGTATTACTCCTGCAACCATCAGATCAGAAGCAACTTAATCAGTAGGTCATTTTGTTATGTAAATAGCAGTTGGCATGTAACAAAAAGGGTTAAGTTGTGTATGCTCTGAATATTTTGGTAAACTTATATTACAATATGTATATTATTGTATTTTCTTAATACAAGTTCAAATATTTTACTATTATTTGTTAAGAGTTGTGTTTTAAAGTCAATGTAGTATCTCTGACTCATATCCGGGTCGGGTATGGGTTGGGGGTGTTACAAATCCAACCACGAATCCAGGAAAAATAAAAAAGTGCACGATTTCATTATTCTTAGCATAATTTTTGTAATTCAACGTTCTGCATCGAAAATGAATGAAAAGACCCAAGTTAGCAACTAAAATTATTTTATCAAGGAATAATTAATCATAAAATAATGTATAATTTAAACACTAATCAATGACTTAATACAATGGTGGAAAAATGATGATTTACGATATCTAGGATTTATATCGAACTATCCGAAGTTCGAGTCAAATCGGACTAATCATATCCCAACAATGCGATACTTACCAATAATTCAGACAAAAATCCTTTAAAAATATTCTATTCTTAATACTGATTGCACTAGCTGAACTGATCAACATCAGAATCATCATTGATCGATTTTCAAGGAGACGCATAGGTATCCCGTTGGTATTTATTTTATTTATGTATTGTAATAATATCCAAAGTAATCGACATGCTTGGGTCGTTTCATAACCTTTAGGGGTCGTTACAACATTTAATGCTTCATTGATTCTTTCAGAACTTGTCCACAAACATTTCCTTAATTCAAATCATGAGGGTATTTGGGTCATTTTACTACTCAAATTATTCTAATCTTTTTTAGAGTTCATGTTATTTTGGTCATTTTTAGGCTCAAGGGTAATTTGGTCATTTTAATACTAGAAATTAAGTTAGTCATTTTACAACTAGAGAACAATTTTGTCATTTTGTTCGATCCAAACATATTAACTTTTTCTGGTAATCTAGTCTTCTGATATTTGTTCCAAAAGTAGTAATTCTATGTCTCTTACCATCTCATAGATTAAAATCGAATATTGGAGTTTTATAAACAATCAGGCATTTAACATGTGTATCGTTAATTTTATCAGGTTAAAATACATATTCTCAAGGTAATTCCACTATCAGGATCAATAAATATAATTTTTTACACCTTAAGAATATTTTCGTTATTTCTTATCGATCTTCTAATTCTTTCGCTAGTAATCTGAGTCTTATACAGTTTACTATATTCTTATCGTAATCATATTGGGTTTACCTCAATTAACGATATCCATAAGATCAATCGAACTCATTCATGCATTTACTAACTATCAATGTGTACCATAAAAGCATACAAAAAAATAGTAAAGTATTACCTCAATTTATGAGCCACATCAATCGAACATTTAAACTCTATTCGATAGCCATTGAAATTGAATTCCACGTCTCATAATATCTCAGATACAAGACAAAGTGAATTGTATCAGAAACGGAACTTAAATATGAAAATTTGTATTAAATCGGGAGATAAAATGTAAAAAAACAGTTTACTGAATTCGAATTTGACAAAACAAACTTTAAATTCTGATTCAAGACGTCAAAAAACATAAAATAGTCATTTTTTTAAAATTTAACTTTTTAATCAAAGCTAAAGTCAACTAGAGGTCAATGGTCAACGCAACTCAGCTCGACTCCAGGTGACTCGAATTGACTCCAAAGACCAGACCGATTCAGGTAGTCTGGACCGATCCAAATCGGTTATGGAAGTTTAAATCACTGGAGACGAAGCCCACTCACTATAGTGGCACTTGCGGCGGCGACAAGGTCGGTTTCGGACGGCCGACTTACTCCTAGTTCAATCACTCGAAAAAATCAATCAATAACAGATCAAAATCAAGCCAACTTACGAAGAAAACCAAATAGAAATAATATATGAACTTACCCAACGGTGAAGATGACGAAACCGACGACGGTGGAGGACCCAACCACTTGGGTTTTGCTCGGAATGACTTAGGGAACTCAATGTAAGGGGCGGTGCAACGGACGGTCACCAGCGATGGTCGAAATCACGCAAAACAATGTCGGGGTTTTGAGTTCTCCGATGAAACTTCGATGAGCTTTCCACGTCGAACGACGGTGGCTCACGGGGAGATCTAAATGGGGTTTTACTCGCGACGGCTTGGCGTCCACAATCGCACCGGCGATGATGGCCTCTGCTGACGATGGCGTTAGCAAAAAGGTGGATAAAACGAAAGTTTTCTTATGATTTTGCAAGAAAAGATTACCAGATAGGGAAAATGACGGTTGAGGTTGAGGTCGGACGATGACAGCAAAGCCGTTGGCATTGGCGGTGATGGTCACCACTGACCGGAGACTGATGAATGGAGGAGCGATGAGGGTAGCAAGTTGGGGCTGATGGAATTCTATGGAATTCTAATTTGGGGGGTTTTAAGACCTGATCTAAAAGGGTTTAAACACATATATTTTCTTATTTTATTTAGTAATAGGAGCCTAGCCTAGATGCCTAAGGCAAGGGCTTCTTTCTTCCAACAGGTTACTGATTTAATCCTTTTGAACCCCTATTTTTATTATATTTACTTTTCAAAGCCAAATATTAATGGAACAATCATGTTCCAAGTCCCTAAACAAACAGGAAGTTCACAAAACAGCTCCAAAATTTTCCAAATTTAGCAGTTTGCTCCTCAATACGATTTAATTAAAATAAATTAACTTAAGAAGTAAAAATTGGAGTGTGACAAAATATATAATTATTCAGTCCCTACGATGAAATAATATAAAAAAACCCTACTTATGCATGTTTGTTCATCTATAATGACGAATACATGCATACCGAACTTAAAGAAATGTTTTGAAATACCGAAATGAAGACAACTGACAAGAAAGAAATTAGAAAGTCAACAATGGTGGGAAATGGAGCACTAAATCAGACTTCAATCTCTAGTTTTTAGGCTGTAACATGTACAAGAAAATCCCGCCAGTAACAGAAACGTTGAGAGACTCAAATTTTCCCGACATGGGAATGCTCACAAGCTCACATTCCAGCTGCGATTTCTCGGACAGCCCACGTCTTTCACTTCCCACAACCAAGCATAATGGAGCATGCGCTAACGAGTCTACAAATTCTTGAGATAGTGAAAAAGGATTTTCCGTTTTCCAAACAGCATCTGGATGACCGGCTAGCATCTTCATGTTGAATGTACTTTTCAGGGTTTCAAGATGGTTCCAACTGCCGGAAACTACAGGCAACTGAAAAGAGGCTCCCCGGTTCGCTCTGAGTGCCTTCTCATTGAATGGATCACAACAACCTGGAAGAAGAAATACACCTCCCTGTTGGATATTGATCAAAATAGAATCAGGCACAATAATGGAGAATGTAACAGGGATAAATATCCGACAACGATGAGCAAAAGTTTACGTCAACCTATAAGTTCAACCCTTCTATTGTTGGCTCAAGTAAGCTCAAAAGCACATGATAGGAGTTTTTCTGCAAAACATAGGGGTTCTTGGTAGGCATAATTGAAGAGTTTGAATGCAGTTAACAGATTAGCATGTTTATCTATTCATAGACAGCTGCAAAATAAATTGTTATTACAGATATTTACACAATATTATGCTAAAATTACATAAGGAAAACAAGATGAACTGCTGATAACAAGATACAGACAGTAAGAAAAGGAAAATTTTCAGGTTAAGTTCCATTCCTTACCCACTGAAAGGCCATAGCTGATCTGATTAATGTGCCGAGATTACCAAGGTCCTGCAGGGATAATTTCTCATGAATTAGAGAAGATCCCTCAAATCAAATGCCTGCAGTTATAGCTTTTTGATTAAATGGCATTGCGTGATCATATCATCGGATTTTACATGTTTATAGTGTGTTACAAGAAAACCTATATTGTTTCATGAGATTGCACAGAAAGGCAAATAAAATCAAGCACAGGACGAGACATTCAATGCATTTGAGACTTTATTTGCAATGGATCTTCGGTCAACAAATCTTATTAGTTGACATTACATAAGAAACAGTATAACATTGAATTCCAGCAGAAACTCCATGACAAGAAGGTTGTAGAGAGAAGACGAATAAGAGAACTCAAAGATACACCTATTTTTGGGTCATCCTGAAGAAAGTATTTTTGATGATATGATTTCCTCCGGATGCTTAAAAAGGAATTTCGATAATTACTTTGATGTTCACAGTGACAGAAGACAAGTCACTGTAACTTCTTGGACATTTAGAAACGTTGACAAATATTGGTCATTTATTTAAAGAAATGTTGAGTAACTGTCCTGAAAAAAAATGCTTCAAAAGTTTGCAATCACCTGAATGCCATCGAGACCAAAAATTCGATGTGTGGACGGGAACCAGCTTTGAGATTCTGACTTGTTTTGGTTAACAGATAAATTTAAAAAACTGGTAGGGAACCTCATCAAGGCAATTGCCTCAATAGACTCAGCTGATTGCACCCCAGAAAGTTTTTTCATTACCGTGGAGCTTATTCGCACAACATGACCAGAGTGAGAATCTAATCCTTCAGGAATCTCAGCTTTGTCAAGTAGTAGCAAAAAATTTATTACAGTTATCTCTTGTGAAGCTTCTTTATACCTGTATATTTCCCTGCAAAAGACATGTCATAATAACTTAGCTGAACCCAAAAGAACCATAACCTTTACATGTCTAACTTCATGCAAATTGCCTTAAAGATTATAGCTTGAGGGAAAGAAGAAAAACCCAAATGAGAGGCATATTATGTTAACTCATTAATCAAATCGGATATATGCATAACAGCAAAAAGATCCATACGCTCTTTAATTGACATGGGTGTAAAATCTAAAGGCCTGGCTCCAAATCAATCCTCATGATTGAGACCACGCTAGTTAGCAAGAAGACAATTGGCAGAGAAAACTTAGAATTTGACTGCAAAAAAGAAAAATAGTGTTTCTAATGAGCTGAGATTATACCACCAGGGATTTAAATGGCAGTCCGCTGTATAGAGGTAGCGTGCCTTCAAAACTGTTATTGCATGACCGCGATAGCTTCTTTTATGTTCGCAATCACGATAGATAAACACAACGCAAACGCAGCGGCAACTGCAGTTGAAATCCCTGGATACAACAAAGTCGGTTGAAGCACTGCTGAAGACGAAAAATCATAAGTTCCATAATCATCAAACCAGCACCAACAAGCTGATGGAGCAGAAAATATCGCACTCTATATCGAAATAACATCACAAAATAGTTAAAATACACGCTTGAACAAAACAAAGAAAACCCTACTTCACAATTAAAAGAAAGGGGGTGTAATTGGGCATTACCATGATATCTTTTCATCCATTCTCCATTTCTAAGCAATAGAAGAGCCATAAAACAAAATAGCACAGGATAAAAGAAACCCATCAGAGGTTTGGGGGCAATTAACTGAAACTTCAAACAACAACAATAAAATCTAATTCCCATATGTAATGAGGTAAGGGGAGGTAGGATAGTAGACTGCTCCCAACGTCAGGTTGAGAGTGATTTTTGTGGAAGATCTCCGGCAGTCAGAAAATTAAAAATATAGATAAAATGCAAAGCATATATAAATAAATACATAAATACATAGTTGAACAGTATTCATATGCAGTCATAAATATCATTAATATTATATGCGCGTTTGAAATGGGAAGTAATCTCTGTAAAAAAATCCTTGCGAAAAAATCTCTGCAAATAGACAGAAACGTAAGACTCGACTAAATTTAAAAGTGAAGAGAATATTACACAGAAGTCCACGTTAGCAAACCCAGTGTTTTAACTTTGAATAGAAAGTTTACCTGAGAGGAGAAGTGCCAATAACAAGGGCAGAAGCATGAGAATGGCGATAAGAAGAGCTGATTTTGAGCTTAAGACAGTGTTTTACACATGGGTTTGAAGTGCTTGTAATGGATTTAACATGGGATGGCAATGCAAATTTCCATAACCGAGAAATATCACAGCAGCATCAATATCGCCAAATCGACTGTCAAAGACTTTCTTTGGAATTGGGTCTTTGTTTTAGGGATTGAAATATTGGAATTTTGATTTAGGGGATTCAAATGTGGAGGATAACTCGCTTGTACCCAAGGCGTGTATGAGCATAGCATTCTTTGTCTCGTCTGTAATCTAATCTATGGAGTACTGATTATCGTATTTTATCCTAGAAAATACAAGGGTAAAATATACAAATGGTCTCTCAACTATATGATGTTGCTTTCTTGAGTCTTCTACTATTAAAATTTATAATATGGTCATCCGACTATTTATATGTTTCAATTTTTTTTGATTAAAAGATTAGTGATCGTCTGAGCTGGATGTTAACTTAACATGAATATAATAAAATTTGATCTCAAAATCTCAAATGATTGTACAATTCAAACGATTCTATGATAAGTTTTTATCATATCACAATCAACAGATTAATGAAAAAGAACGAATTTAGAATATATGAACAATCAAGTGATAATTTGTAACTTTTAATAATTAAAGGACTCAACAAAACTATATTATATAATCAAATAATCATTCTATAACTTTTAATAATCAACATATTCAAAAAAATAAATCCATATAATCAAAGGATCATTATGTACTCTACTCAAAATGCAATTACCTTTTGCATCTAAAAGTAATCATGCACAAATTATACTTTAATTCACAAGTTAAAAGCGCTTGCTTATTATATTAAAATCAGGTAGAAAAATGCTTTTTCACCTGAATCAAAGTCATGTTTTTTTTAATATATTTTTTACGGCGGAAAAACTCAATTAAAAGTAAAATTAATAATTATATTGCATGAATCAAACAATTTCAATCATAAATAAATTGTTATTATTTTTTAAAATTTCAAGTTTGAATATTATGAATGTCAGAAACATAAATATTTAATATCAAATGGTTAAAAGTTATCTTTAAAAATATATTATATTATATTTATTAAAAAAAAAGATCAGAGAGGATAAGAATCATTACTAACTTGATAAGGGATCGAAAATAAGATCATTGATTTTTTTTGAGAGGTTTGGAAGCTATATGAAGGTTTTAAGGGGTTTTAAGCCATAGAGGTAGCCTCAAGCCCCCATTCATTGCATTTTTATGATCACAAATTTATATATACCATTACTTCTTTTAGTTTTGTGTTTAATTAATTATGACACAAATGATAACCGGTGACAGATAATGATTAATCGATAATTACTATTACAGAAGTTGACGATTGTTTACAATAACTAAAATAATATAAAAATTAAAGTTCAATGCCTAAAAATAAAGAGTTTTAAATTTTAGCGACAAATCAAAACATAAACTAAAGTTCATGAGAAAGGAAACAATCAAATTATTACATCGTTAATAATTTAATGATTCAATGCTTATATTGAAACTAAAACCAAAGTTCAATACTAAAATTAAAACGTTTTAAAGTTCAATGTTGAATGGTGAAATCTATACAACTTCTAAATGTAACACCCTAAACCTTATTGGGTCTAAAGTGCCACTCTGGGTTGTCGAGGCAACCCTTGATTTTCAAAACCCGTTCATTTTCTTTTCAAACATACGTATGGTATCATAATAAAACATAAATAATTGATATAAAAACATTTTACAAATCGAAGCTCAGTGGCACATAATTTAAACTAAAATAATACATATACTGAGTTTTAATAAATTGAATACATGATTAAGGTCCTATGAATACATATGTCCGCTAAAGCTACAATACAATATTCTGTCGGAGATGTTGGAAGTCTTGCTATGACGGTGCTCCACGAATTGCCCAAGCTACTGACCTACCAATGGAAAACATCCGAAGACTGAGTTTACAAAGCCCATCAGTGTAATCAATAATCTAGAACAGCATAAGACTTTCATAAACATAATCATGCTGAAGACATGACACTAAACAGTAGGTACATGCATGACCTAGATCAAGTGCTACCTACTTAAGGCTTTACTGCTCTATCATTGAAGTAAGAGTCTCACGCTTCCCTTAATCCTCTATTAAGGGCCTCTCCATAAGTACACCTCTAAAGGGTCTCTAACCCTAATGAATGAATATGCTACACATTATCTAAATGCGAACATGACATTCTGTACGTTATCTAAATGTATACTTGAACATATTGTGCATCGTCTGAATGTAAACTTGACTAATAGCTATCAGACACTAGTTATTGAGGGAACCCCGGTGTCACATAGCATCGACATAATTCGCACGAAACATACTGAATGATCTCATGGTCCTCACATAGTGTTGAAAACATTTTGATGTTTCGAAATAACAAATGAATTTTAAGTTTTGCAAATGATTTTCTAAGTACATTCGATATATTAATCGAATATCAAAATATTACTCAAAGTATTTCAAAGTTTATTTTAAATCTTTACTAAAGTGTAAAATTAAGTTTTAATATTAAAATAATTTTAAAACAATTTTTCAAAGTATTTCGAACCGTTTCAAAGCCAAAAATTACAGTTTGTCCAGAGGGAACCGCTTTCCCCCAAGGGGGAACCGATTCCCCCCCCAAGGGGGTACCGATTCCCTCCTGAATGGTTTGGCTCCGAGAATTCCAGTATGCTCGGAGGGAACCGATTCCCCCCAAGGGTATCGATTCCCCCTACTGTTCAACGATCGAAATATTTGAATTTTACACTTAGGGAACCGATTCCCCATGAGGGGTACCGATTCCCCCCCACGCTCCAAGCTGTTTTATTAAATGATTTCACACTTAAACGACTCTATTATCTCCACTAATCATCCCCAACGTTCAGAAGTGATTCAAGGTGTATTTAAACAAGTTCCGAAGCCTTTGATCAACAAGAAAATCATAAGAGAAACAAGAGAGAAAGCATCAAACACCAAGTTTGTGCAAAACAAGCCAATTTTCCTATCAATATTCATTTTGCTTTCAAGAACACCATTTGTGCTCATTTGTAATTATTTTTGAGTGTTCTTTTCTTATTCTAGAATTATGCAAACAATCTACCTTGTAAGGATTTCCTTGTAAGTTTGCAAATTTGTATTGTTCTCTTTGGGAGAGAGTGTTCTCAAGAATTTGGGGTATAATTCTTGAGGGTTTGTAAGGTTTCTCTTTGTCCTCAAAAGAAAGACAAATTAGTGAATTTGTGGAAAATCCTTAGTGTGGATAGCTAAGGTAGTGGACGTAGACTTTGGTTGATAAAGTCGAACCACTCTAAATCGCTGTGTAATTACTTTCAATTTTCTGCAAAAGCTTCCACAAAATTTTAATTGCCAATTCACCCCCTCTTAGCCGATTTTGTCAATCGATTAACTCAACAATTGACATCATAGCCTAACTCATTTGAAGGTTTAATCGCCTCTTGAGTCGATTCGGGAAGAGTTACATCGATAATCAAAATCATTAATGGCCTCTACTTCAAACTTCGACTCCGGTCTCGATTCGATGCCCGTCAACAAGCCTCATTTCTTCAATGGGGCTAACTATGCCTATTGGAAAAATAAGATGATGTACTTCATTCAAGCAAGTGACATGAGAGCATGGAATGTCATAGAAGAAGGATACATCAAGCATTTCACTCATCCAAGATTGTGGAGTGAAGGAGAGACAAAAATGTTTCAGCTCAACTTCAAAGCCATCCATATCATATTTTGTGCTCTTGGACCAGATGAATACGGAAGAGTTTCATCTTGTACAACCGCCAAAGAAATATGGGACAAACTTCAAGTCACTCATGAAGGTACCGATGAGGTAAAAAAAAATCTAAAATTAGTATTCTAACGCATAGCTATGAAAATTTCAGGATGAAACCAAATGAAGATATCAAAGCTATGACGGATAGATTCTCAACGATTGTCAATGGTCTCAAATCATATGGAGAGATCATTTCAAATGAAAAGCTTGTGAGGAGTTTAGTTTACTCCCTTCCAAAATCATGGCAATCAAAGAAGACGACAATCATCGAGTATAAGGACCTAACGTCCTTAACTCTTGAAGAACTAATCGGTTCCCTCCTCACTCATGAAATGATGCTTGAAGATGAGGTGGACCTCGATAAGATTGACGAGACACCAAAGAAGAAGGAGAAGAAGAAAAATATTGGAGTTGCTCTCAAATCCATAAAAGATGAGAGTGATTCGAATGAAGATGACGATGATGAGGAAATGACATTGTTTGGCAAACAGTTCAGAAAAATGATGAGACCTTACCAAGGAAGAAAATTCAAACGAAATGAAGGCCTAAAAAATGAACCAAAAGAGAAGGACCCAATCATTTGCTATGAATGCAAAAAGCTGGGGCATGTCAAATATGATTGCCCATAATTGAAGAGAAAGGGTCAATCAAAGAATAAGCACAAGGCTCATGTGGCTATATGGAGTGATGAAGAAGGTTCCGATGAAGAGGAACAAGAAGTAGCAAACTTGTGCTTGATGGCATTCGGGGAAGATTCTAAGGTAACCTCTAACTCATCTGATTTTGATGATTTATCTTATGATGAGCTATTAGAGGAATATAATGGGTTGACTTCGGATTATGAGAAATTATTTTTAAAACATAAAAATGATATTTCAAAATTGAAAAATGAAAATAAACTCATATCCAAAACCAACAACGATCTTGAAAGTAAAATCAAAGATTTGCAAATCAAACTAGAAGAGTTTGAAAAGAAAAATTCGAATTTAAAAAATTTACTTTCAAAGGTCAATGAGGATCATCAAAAGAAAATTGATGATCTTAAAGCTTCTTTTGATAAATTTGGAACAAAACGTTTTGAAAAAGGAGAAAATTCAAAATCCAACTTTGTTAGAAAAAGTTTTAAAAACTACAATCATAGAGGTCCCCGAAGAACCTCTAATGGAAAAATCGTTAGAAGTATGTGGGTTCCTAAAGAACTCATTACTACTAAAGATAAGGATGTCCTTCATAAATGGATACCAAAGGGGACTAGGATTTTGGAAACTAATGAATATGGACCAAAAAGAATTTGGGTACCAAAAATTAGAAACTAATCTATGTTTGTAAGAAAAGGAGCATTGCTACAAGGCACGAGAAACAAATCCAAATTCATGGTACCTTGATAGTGGATGCTCGAGACACATGACCGGAGACAAAAATCGGTTCATAGAGCTTAACGCCAAAAATGGAGGAGAAGTGGCTTTTGGTAATAATTCAAAAGGTCACATTGAAGGTATATGTACAATATGTAATACATCTTCCATACAAATTAAAAATGTGTTATATGTGAATGGATTAAAGCATAATCTCTTGAGTATTAGTTAATTATGTGATAAGGGATTCAATGTCATATTTGAAATTAATGGTTGTAAAGTCATTGACATTGCATCTAATAGGATTATGCTTGTTGGTCATAGAATATGAAACATACAAATGGTGCATTTAGACTCTATATAAATGACTAATTTATGCCTAGTTGCAAAGGATGAGCATGATAGTTGGTTATGGCATAGGAGACTAGGACATGCTAGCATGAGTGTTTTGCAACGGTTAGTTCAAGGATAATTGGTTCGAGGGCTGCCTAAACTTAAATTTGAAAATGATAAAATTTGTGATGCTTGTGCTAAAGGAAAACAAAAGCGAGTTTCTTTTAAATCCATTAATGATGTGTCAACTAGTAGAGTATTACAATTGATCTATATAGATCTTTTTGGGCCAACTAGGACTACTAGCTTGGGTGGAAAACTATATGCATTTGTCTTGGTAGATGACTACTCTAGATATACTTGGGTCTATTCTTAAGTACTAAAGATGAAACATTAGAAAATTTTATCACATTTTCAAAAGTAATCCAAAACAAAAAGATTACTCTATCAATAGTGTTAGAAGTGATCATGACACTGAATTTGAAAATCTTGGATTTAATGAGTTTTATAATTCTAATGGTATTAGCTATAATTTTTCAGCACCTAGAACCCCTCAACAAAATGGAGTTATTGAGAGGAAAAATCAAACTTTAGAAGAAATGGCTAGAGTCATGCTTTGTGAAAATAATTTGCCAAAATATTTTTGGGCGGAAGTCACAAATACCGTTTGTTATGTTGTAAATTGAGTAATGATTAGGTCAATTTTAAAGAAAAATCCATATGAAATTTTCAAAAATAAAAAGCCTAACATTAGCTATTTTCATCCTTTTGGATGTAAATGTTTTGTTTTAAACAACGGTAAAGAAAACCTTGGCAAATTTGATGCTGAAAGTGATGAAGGAATTTTTATGGGTTATTCCTTAAATTCTAAAGCTTATCGAGTATTTAATAAAAGAACTTTGGTTGTAGAAGAGTCTATACATGTTGTTTTCGATGATAATCTCCTTCAGAGGAAGGATTCTTGTTTGAATGATGATGTAGGTATTATTAATACAAATGACGTTAGACATGACGTTAGAGAATCATCATCAAAGGAAGAAACGAAAGATGAGGAAACTCATGATCCTCTTGAGAATCCAACCATTGAAGAATGGGAAGTATCTTATCCAAGAGAGTACAACTATGTCAAGGATGGTAAGATTATATGTGATCCATCCAAAGGGGTAACAACTCGATCTTCTCTTAGAAATATTTGTAATTATGTTGCATTTATTTCATGCATAGAGCCTAAGAATATTAAAGAAGCATTAAATGATGAACATTGGATTATGACTATGTAAGAAGAATTAAATCAATTTGAGAGAAGTAAAGTATGAACATTAGTTGAAAGGCCTAGTAATAAATCTACTGTAGGTACTAGATGGGTATTTTGGAATAAGCTTGATGAGAGTGGTAATATAGTGAGAAATAAGGCTAGACTTGTTCCTCAAGGGTATACTCAAGAAGAGGGCATAGACTATGATGAAACATACGCTCCCGTAGCTAGGATGGAAGCAATTAGAATGTTATTAGCATTTGCATGTTTTCATGAATTTAAATTATATCAAATGGATGTTAAAAGTGAATTTTAATGGTTTTATAAAAGAATAAGTGTATGTGGAACAACCTCCAGGTTTTGAAGATTCAAAATTTTCGGATCATGTTCTTAAATTAACAAAAACACTTTATGGTTTAAAACAAGCTCCTAGAGCTTGGTATGAAAGATTGTCAAAATTTTTAATTGAAAAAGGTTTTTCAAAAGGAAAGGTTGACACTACATTGTTTTTAAAGCATAAAGGTAAAGATTTATTAGTAGTTCAAATTTATGTTGATGATATAATATTTGGTTCTGCTAATGATGTTCTTTGCCAAGAATTTTCTAAGCTAATGCAAAGTGAATTCGAGATGAGCATGATGGGGGAGCTCTCATTTTTCTTGGGACTCCAAATCAAGCAAAGAAAAGATGGCATCTTCATCAATCAAGCTAAGTACGTCAAAGATATGCTCAAGAAGTTTGGACTGGAAAATGGCAAACCTCATGACACTCCAATGAGCTCTTCAACAAAGCTTGACTTAGATGAATGAGGTAAATGTGTAGATGTTAAATTATATAGGTTAATGATTGGATCTTTACTTTATCTAACTACAAGTAGACTGAACATTATGTTTAGTGTCTGCTTATGTGCTAGATTTCAATCATGCCCTAAGGAATCACATTTACTAGCTGTTAAGAGAATCTTTAGATACCTTAAGGACACTCCTAGTTTAGGACTTTGGTATCCTAGAGACTCTAGCTTTAGATTGCATGCTTTTTCTGATGCGGATTATAGAGGATGCAAATTAGATAGGAAAAGCACCTCCGGTACTTGCCAATTCCTTGGAAATATGTTGATTTCTTGGTATTCAAATAAACAAAATTGTGTTGCATTATCTACCACTGCAGCCGAATACATTTCAGCTGGTAGTTTTTGTGCACAAGTTTTATGGATGAAACAACAACTTTTTGATTATGGAATTGAAGTAGGTACCATTCCTATCAAGTGTGACAATACTAGTGCTATTTGTTTCACTAAAAATCTCATCCAACACTCTAGAACTAAGCACATTGAAATAAGACATCACTTCATTAGAGACCATGTCACTAAGGAAGATGTAGTTCTAGAATTTGTTGATATTTTGCATCAATTAGCGGATATCTTTACAAAACCTTTAGACAAGGAACGTTTTTGGACACTTAGGAGATAATTAGGTTTAACCAGCCTATCTTCACTTAGTGTTTAAAATAATTTTAGCATTTTTTAAAGAATAAATGAAAAATGCTTATAATAGTAATTTATGATTACATTCATTGCTATTAGTTAGGGGAGCTTATGATTATTGATAAAAAAAATTAACTTTATGTTCAAATGTAGCTTAAGGATTAATTTGATTGATTGAACATAATTAATTTTTGATATATGAGTTGCCAATACCACTAGAAAAGATTAATTTAGCTTTTTGAGCATTTAAAATACAATTTTTTGAATTATAGGGCAGAGGGAATCGATACCCCCTTGAAGGGGAATCGATTCCTCCTAGGGGAATCGATACCCCCTGGGGTTTTGGTTTTATCGGGCAGAACCCTTGTATTTGGCTCAAACCCTCTCTTTTTCTTCCTTTGCCGCCGTTCCCCCTCTCTACTCTCTCCCTATCTCAATTTTGCCTCAAATCAACGTTTTTAATCAGAATTCTCTTCAAATATCATCTCCTAAACCTGCTAGTATCATTAAAATCGTACAAACAACATAAAAATCCACTCAATCTCATCTTTCAAGGTAAATTTTTTTTAAACTCTCTATTTCATTGATTTTGAACATAGGACTAGTTTTAATTAGTTCTAGATAGAAATAGTGATCGGGCATTGATTGTTTAGTGATTAGAAACTAGATTTTACAACTAATTTCATAAAAAACACAAGAATTTTTCAAAATTTTTGAAATTTTCGAAATAAAAAAAAATTCAATTATTGTGTTTTGATTGAATTATGTTGTTGTTATGAAAACTATACATATATTGATTTCCAAAAACTTTGTCCATTAGGATTAGTTTAAGAGAACATTGAAATATTGAGAACTCAATTGAGTTTTGGGATTGATTGAATTGCATACATGTGTTTTCTAAATTGCAGGTTATCCATTCTATTCCGATTTCCTAAACCATGTCCAATCCTAAACGTGCTAGGTCATCATCTAGTCGCTCAAACCGTCAATCCAACCCACCTCCAAATCCTCCACCTATTCCTGAAATTCCTATTCCTAATCCTGTTGATCCTAATATGACCATCCAAAACTCGTGTTTCAATCATCCTGGTCCTAGAAATCATCGTTTTTGGTATTATCAATATTTTGACTCTTACAAAATTAGAGAAGAACGTATCTCTTCTCGTCAAGATATGATAGATATCTATTTTAGATATCTTCCTCTTTTACAAGAGTGGAAATTTGATAAACTTTGTGACCTTGAACCTATAGTTTACCATCAACTTGTTCACATATTCTATTCTAATGCCGTGTGTGTTAAAAACCGAGCTCAAACCAAAACCATAGCAGTTCGTTCCTATCTCCTAGGACAATTCATCCATCTTGACTCGACTTACATAGCTAATGAATTAGGATTAGATAATGATGGTATATCAAATAAAAATAGTTTTTAGGTTCTCGTTATAAAAGAAGGGATAGTGTGAGTGTCTTAGATCTTCATGATCGTTTTCTTCATCTAATGATTTCTTGGTGGTTTTGACCATCCGGAGGTCGTTACTCTACTCTTCGTGCTTTAGATCTTTGGTGGTTACATTGCTTCCAAAACAATCTTAAAATAAATCTTCCTGAGATTATTTTTGTTGAAATTGTTGAAACCGTAAACCAAGTTCCAAATAAGAAACTCTGTTCATCTCTAGTTTACGGTTGCATTATGAGTAATCTATTTTCTAAAGTCGGACTTAGGGTAGGTCTAGATGCCATCTTTCCTCTCAAGAAACAAATTAATCTTCTTTCCTTAACAAGAGCGGGATGGATAAAGAATAAGGACACCGTTGAATGAGTTCGATCTTCTGAAAATACTCTGGGAGCTAGCTCTCCTCAAGCTCCACCAGAAGCTGACGATGATCCCGAGCTTGAACAATTAATGCAAGATATTGACGAAGCCGAAGATGAGCCGGAACAACATGAGGAACAAGCTCAGCAAGAAGATCATATGCCTCCATATTTTCAATCATTTATGGAGACATTTGATTTCCGTTATGCATCCTTGGATTCTCGCTTCACTTTCATAGAATCTCACTTCTCGACTATGGAAACTCAACAATTGGAAACTCAACAATTGGAAATTCTTCGGGAGATGCGTGCAAACAATGAAGCAACCAACGCTCGTATTAATGAACTCACTCATGAAATGGAAGCAATGCGAGCTCTTTTCCCACCGCCCGATCCTCCTACGGATGCTTGAACTATGATCTTAGCTTTGCTTGTTTGGATTGAACCTATTGTTAAAACATTTTGAATGCTTTTGGATTGTTTTTTTGTTGTTGTTCGAACTTATGTTTAATACATTTGATTTGGATTTTGTGTTTATTTTGCATCTTTAGACATATATGACCAATTATCCATTACATGTTTATGAATTGATTATGGAACTAATGACTAACGCTCTTGATTGTGTTCTTAGCAGCTTATTTGTATATATATAATCAATTGGCTAAATGATTTCAAAACCTTGTTTAAAAAAAATTTTACGAATCTTTTTGATTTAACAAAAAGGGGGAGAAATGTTAAAAGCGTTTTTGAAGAGGAGAAGTGTTAAAGTAAGGGAGAGTAATTTCAAAATTGAATTCAAAATCTTCAAATTACTCAAATGTTTTGTTATATCAAAAAGGGGGAGATTGTTGAAAACATTTTGATGTTTCGATATAACAAATGAATTTTAAGATTTTGCAAATGATTTTCTAAGTACATTCGATATATTAATCGAATATCAAAATATTACTCAAAGTATTTCATAGTTTATTTTAAATCCTTACTAAAGTGTAAAATTAAGTTTTAATATTAAAATAATTTTAAAACAATTTTACAAAGTATTTCGAACCGTTTCAAAGCCAAGAATTACAGTTTGTCCAGAGGGAATCGATTCCCCCCCAAGGGGGTACCGATTCCCCCTGAATGGTTTGGCTCCGAGAATTCCAGTATGCTCGGAGGGAACCGATTCCCCCCAGGGGTATCGATTCCCCCTACTATTCAACGGTCGAAATATTTGAATTTTACACTTAGGGAACCGATTCCCCATGAGGGGTACCGATTCCCCCACGCTCCAAGATGTTTTATTAAATGATTTCACACTTAAATGGCTCTATTATCTCCACTAATCATCCCCAACGTTCAGAAGTGATTCAAGGTGTATTTAAACAACTTCTGAAGCATTTGATCAACAAGAAATCATAAGAGAAACAAGAGAGAAAGCATCAAACACCAAGTTTGTGCAAAACAAGCCAATTTTCCTTTCAATATTCATTTTGCTTTCAAGAACAACTTTTGTGCTCATTTGTAATTATTTTTTAGTGTTCTTTTCTTGTTCTAGAATTGTGCAAACAATCTACCTTGTGAGGATTTCCTTGTAAGTTTGCAAATTTGTATTGTTCTCTTTTGGAGAGAGTGTTCTCAAGAATTTTGGGTATAATTCTTGAGGGTTTGTAAGGTTTCTCTTTGTCCGCAAAAGAAAGACAAATTAGTGAATTTGTGGAAACTCTTTAGTGTGGATAGCTAAGGTAGTGGACGTAGACTTTGGTTGATAAAGTCGAACCACTCTAAATCGCTGTGCAATTACATTCAATTTTCTGCAAAAGCTTCCACAAAATTTTAATTTCCAATTCACCCCCTCTTGGCCGATTTCGTCAATCGATTAACTTAACACATAGCCATCAGGTAGATCACTGAAAGGAACCCGATGCCACATAACATTGGTAAAGTTCTCGTACAAAATGAAGCATTGGCTCGATCTCACATAGCCTTCAAGCCATGTTCTAACATATCTGACATACTGAAATGTTGGGACTATACATGTATGACTAACACAAACATATATGGGATAGGTCTGGTGGTGTGGTCGAAGGAATTTACGTGCATCTTGGAGCAACACCCCAACCTACCTTGAGTATGGAATAGCCTAGAAGTAATAACCGAAATTTACATGCATCAGAAACTTACCCAACGGAATAGAACTGACATAACTAACCATGCATATCTAAGGCCTATAGTCCATAAAAACTGATATTGCTAGCCTACTCCTTGCGAGTGTTCGGGTCTCGCACCCTAGTTAGCCCCTAAAGTGCCTTGCACAGTGATAATGCCCCTCTAGGGCAACTAAGGTAACCTGGGTACACCTTAACATAGTCGGACTCATTAAAGTGAAGTTAACATCATACTAGTTGATATCTCGGTCGTTCTTTCATCTAGAATATTGGGCAAAGGCTTATTTATTGTTTGAGAAACTAGCTAGCCCGATATTTGGCTCGGGTTTGTTTCTGAGTAGAGGTACTCTATTCGATCTTATAATACTTCCCTTCAGGACCTTTTGAATTGAAAATGACATCTTACTTTTCCTGGGTTCATTGGCATTATCGAAGCTCATACTTTTCGCTACCATTGAGTCTGACATAATCATCATACCACTTATCGAATCGATCCTTTTCCTGACTATTTATATTTGTCCTTGCTCGAAGACACTTTGACGTATTAAGCTTAATATGGTTACTCTGGACATAACCTGCTCTTGCAAGTGTTTCTGGGTATACTAGGTCATTTATAACTCTCATGGACTAAATCTTTCTATTAAGGATCATTCTTAGATCTTACGGACGGACCTTAAACGGGTCAAATCTGACCATCCCAAGTGAGTAGTATCAATACTATACTTGTAGTATCGATACCCCTATGAGTATCAGTACCAAAAATGTATTTTTTTTGTGAATTTAGTGTCTGAGTATCGATACTGTCACCCTGAGTATCGATACTGCAAGGGTAATATCGATACTCCCCTTGGCAGTATCGATACTCTGGGTGACAATATCGATACTGAGACCCTAAATTCACAATAAAATACATTTTTAGTGTTGATACTCATAGGGGTATCGATACTTGACCATAGGGTATCGATACTACAAGTATAGTATTGATAGATTTTGCCTCAATTTAACTAGTATCAATATTGTTCATCCCAGTATTGATACTCGAACCTTGAAAGACTTATTCTAGGATCGGGAAACACTTGAAATCCATCATAAAGTCCTTAGTTTGATTCTAAATCATGCACTGAAGTTCTTGGGAGTTAACAAAGGCCCCTAGGTGTCATAAAACACATTAATAACACCTAAAACATCTTTTAGTATTGAAATTAAATTTAAACCCTAATATGCTCAACTACACAAATCTTAGCAAATACTTGGAATTTATGAAAGCTTGATACTACAAAGGATTAGAAATACACTACCTTGATTTTATAAACCTGAAATGAACCTCATTTAGTTAGAAATTACCCTCCTCAAGGCTTGGATGATGAAAACCCCTGTTTTTTCTTGCAAAAACAAAACCCAAAGCTTGAATCTCCAAAATAGTGTAGTTGGGTGGCATTTAGGACGAAAATGTAATAAGAAAAAGGTTCAAGACCTTACCTTAGAGCTATGGCTACTTGGAGAAAATGAAGGAAGAATAAGATGAGATGAAATTGGAGAAACCCACGTCCAAAATGGTATAAAACCCCAAATCTTAGCTTCAAAATTCAACAATGGTCTAATTACTCTTTTGGTCCTTTTCATTTTGTCCCTTATATAAAAATCCCCTTTTATGACTAATTATGCCCAAAACCAACCCAATTAAGCCCAACAACTTAATTTATAAATTTAATAAGGTCTACTTATCTCTCAGGTAAACTCGAAACTATTAGCCTGAAATTTTAGTTGCTATACTAACATTTTAGAATACTTTACCTAATTTTAGTTACTTTTATTCATGTTCATTTATATGTCTTTCAATCAATTTATATTCTATTCAGTAATGATGTGGTTTGTTATAATATCATAGAGAATAATAAAACATTGTACTATTAAACAAATATTTTTTAATATATTAAATATTGAACTTATTTTCTAGGCATCGATGATCGAATGTAACTATTTATTAGTACCAAAATCTTCCGACGGTAGTTACAATTGGGAGCGATGGCGGCTAAACAGCCTAAGGTAATAATTGAGTGAGTTGTACAAAGTCCCATCTGGATCGTTATCAAATAACAAAGCGAATTGGAGACATCAGACATGAAGACATTTTACAGTAAAAAAGTGTGATGGGTGGCTTAAGGCTCCGCTCTGATGTCCGAATCAGACATCAAAGGTTGAATGTTGCTGCCATTGCTTGGTGAAATAGGTTGATGATACTGATATATAGGAACAGGCATTTCCAATGGGAGAATTGGCAGTGCCACATCGAAATCAAGAACCTGAATCGCTTGCCTGATCGAGGGTCTTAGACTGCTATCAGGGTGCGCACACCACAGTCCAACAATCATCACACATTCTATCTGTTGTTCATCTAACTCTGCAACCAACCTTTCGTCAACAGCTGCAGCAAGGTTCTGAGTTCCATAAAGATGCCAAACCCATTCGACCAATCCTAGCGGGAAATTTTCTTCCACACCATCCACTGCTTTTCTACCTGTAGCAATCTCCAAGGCAACTATCCCGAAGCTGTACACATCGGACGCCTTACTTGCCCTACCGGTTCTTACATATTCCGGGGCCATGTAACCTAATGTTCCAGCCAATCCTGTGGTCAAAGGACCTAGCTCATGGTCCATTAACCGAGCTAATCCGAAGTCACCGAGCTTAACATTAAAACTGGAATCTAGCATTACATTGCTCGATTTGATGTCGCGGTGAACCACACATTGCTCCCACTCTTCATGAAGATATAGCAATGCGGATGCCAAGCCTCGAGCTATTTTGTACCTACCAGGCCAATTTATAGGAGCTTTCTTTGGGCTAAAGAGGTGGTTGTCGAGGCTACCATTTGACATGAAATCATAGACGAGAAGAAACTCACCTCCATCATGGCACCATCCTAGTAGTTGCACCAGATTTCGATGTCTCAATCGGCTAATGATCTTGATTTCTGTAATGTATTCCTTTCTCCCCTGTCTTGATCCCCTTGAAATTTTCTTCACTGCAACTGTGGTATCTGTATCATTGAAATACCCTTTGTAGACGGCTCCGAATCCTCCTTCCCCCAATTTCCTCTGGCTTGAAAAATTGTTGGTAGCCACAACGAGATCTGTGTAAGAAAACCTTCTCGGCCCTGCTCCTCTTTCGAGGTCGTCATTGATCGAAGTTAAGTTCGTTCTCTCTTCTCTTTCTTCTTTCACCTTCTTCCACCTCCGAATAAACACGAACGATATGCCGATCACAGTCATTAAAACGCTCAGCAGAACTACTAGAGCTACTATCATCTTTGTCCTTCTTCGGTTCTGTCCCTCGGTCGTGTTTATTTCTAAACTCGAGTTGAATTCCCACGATAGAAGTTGATTCCGCTCCGGTAAATGATTGGTAGCGGCTGAAAATCCAACCATGACCATCTCTGGTAAGATTTCCCTGAGATCAACGCGATGGGAAAGAGTGACATTCTCTTGAGAACTTTCGTAAGACAACGTGAGGCTCAAGTTCATAGTTGTAGCATTATAAGAAATCAACGCATCGGCTGTTTTTCCATCGTGCAAACTGAAATTCCAAGGGGAGTACTTAGCCGAAGAAACCGAGTTCGTGTTGATCCCGACATGCTGACCCGGAGGATCCCACGGAGAGTTGGAGTCAGTGTCGAACTCCACCAGAACAATCTGGTTCCGTGATGAATCACTGGTGGTGGTGTTAAATAAGCCAAGAAATCCACCAGAAGAATTGGGTGGGATTTCAAATCCAACAGGAGCAAGAAAGAAAGCAAGACCAGCTGCGTATCTATTTTTGCCTAGACTGTCAATGATGAAGGAGAAACGAGTGTTAAAATCGGCAACCTGGTTAGTACGAGAGTCCCATATCGGCACATTTCCGGCATACGAAACCCGACCGACCTGACACACATAACGTACGTTGCTAAATTCAACGTAGCCAGCAGAAGGTTTGGCGCCCCCTTGGTAGGCAATGCTGGTTGCCTCAGGGTCAAAATGGGGTATATTAAAGTGGATCGAATTAACACAAGCAAAAAGGAAAAGGGAACTCCATAAGTAATAGAAAGGGTTGGCCATGGCTGAGACAGATGGATATCTCACTGGTGCTTATAATTTCAAGGAAAAATACCTGCAAAAGTATAAGCTTCAATTTCTGACATTTCATTGGAAAATTTTGATTCTATTTGAAGAAATGGATGGCCATAACAGATTTGAAAATGAGCGAAAAGACTTAAACTCGTTATCCGTACTCTGGAGTGTAATGTGGAATTAGGACAGTAATGTGGAAGGACATAACGGACGCCAACATTGACTAGTCCAACGCCAAAAATCTGAGCTTGATTTCTGGAAGGGGAGCTATTTGCTTTGAGACTAATGGACCGGTTAGGTAAGGAGTCTCGAAAGTCATCGGAAGAAAAAAAGGGATACCTTTAGGAAGTTACTAGGAAGCCAGAAATCCATACTTACAGCTCTAGTATTTTTCATTTTTTCTTAAATAACACTACTTTTTAACTTATTTTTCAATTGAATGATATCAACAAAAATGGCTGTCCCTTTTTCCCATATGTATGGGATAAGGAGAAGGTAAGATAGTAGGCTACCCCCAACACCAGGTTGAGAGCAGCTTCCGTAAGAGACCTCCGAATTATGAAATACCCTCCGTGGGACTCGACATATAATATTACGACATTTAACAAAATGAATTGATGAATGGTTTAATTAGTTACTATTTTATCTTTACTTACTCCTTGTTGGTTGATTTATTCCGTTGATTTGGGCAATTTTGTTTGTTTTTTTATGTAGGATTTCAAAATCTGAAAGTTACACTAAAACACAAAGTTCTATAGTTTTTTTTTTTGAATCAATATTGTATTAATGGGTACGACGCGACTGACATGACAATTTATAGAATGTACAGTCAACAATCCAATTAGCAGAAGATGGTCTAGTCAGTGTTTCTAGAAGACCGAGTAGATCAGTTTCATCTCAAAATTTAAACAAAAGAATTATCTTTTGTTTTTAGGATTTAGTTTAAATTTTTTTTAAGATTTATATTTATCATTTTCTATGTTATTTTTAAGATTTTAGGATACTATAAATACCCATTGGGGTAAGCCTAAAAACATATCTCATATTTATCGAATTACTTTGTTCTTTATTTTCGTCATTTTCTAAAAAAAATTCTTTTCTTTCGGTTTTTATTTACTTTCTTTGAAAATTATAAGTATGTTTTCTATCATACTTATCTAACTTTCTCATAAGTCAAATGCTGAAGCGATGACTCAATTTTGATAGTGAGAATTGAAAAACATTTAATATCATTTGGGTTATATTCTCAATTTTCTGCAAAATTAGATTGACAATCTGCATTTCCTTTAGAAATTCAAACGCTTTCAAATAAAAAAGAGCTCATTAGCTTGATAGTTGTTTCGATTTAAACTTGGGAGGAAGAATCGACTTGTAGCACATTCGACTTCCTGTGAACACACTTAACGGCGGTATGCTAAGGAAATTGAGATCGGATTTTTACAAATATTTAAACTGAGTTAGCGCTAACGACGATAGTCGTAGTTAGTCCACAAAATGATTGAAATTTAAAGATAGATTTTGGATTGTTGGTTTACTAGAGAGAAAAACAAGTTACAGGGGTTTGACTCTGTAGACTGTAACCGACACGAATCCGAAACAAAAATCTTATTTAATGATCGACGAAAATTGGGACAAAACGAAGCTTGCGGTTGTTTTTATGAAATTGATTGTTTCTAATCTTTTACTTTCGCCAAAGTTTATTTAGTTTTCAAGTTATTTTATTTTTACTTTTATTTCATACTTTCATTTAAACCCCCTTATTTTGCTAGCTTTTTCGCCTAACACCATAATCAAAAGCATTCTACATTAATAGTTTCAAGTCCTTATGGATCAACTCTTCTTCTCACTATACTATTTTATTTTATTTCTTTTGAGATTAAAAAATTTATCTGATGGTAAAACGACGCTTGTCATGAATAATTTATATGATTTATGAATATTAATATTAAAATAATTTTATTTTTATTTTAAAAAATGCTATATTTCACGGACGAAAATATAGATAAATATTTAGTACATTAATTGTGTAATTCATTTAATTCCATAAGTGGAGTTTAAAATTGTCAAACATCTTTAATTATTATTTGAAAAATGATAAATAAATAAACATATAACGATTTTTAATTCACTTTTTTTGATTTTATTTTAATAAATTTGATGTGAGTACAAAATAGTATTTATTCAGAAAATTTCAATTATTTAACAATTAATGCTACACGAGTAAGCTACCTCTGTGATTAAAGGAATAATTATTGTTTATAGAGGTCCCAAATTTGAGCACTAGAGATTCCAGGATATTTGAGCGTCATTATCAAATGATTGAGTCTTTAGAACAAATAATATCACTTATTAATACCCTAAATTAATCAAAAAGAATAATTAACACTCACACCCTTAATATTTGCAATTACCTCAATGGATAGTCATAAGTTTTTCAACACAACTGGTGTACCAAATAATAATATTTAAAATATTATATATAATTAGTTGGTAAAAAGTTTTAATTAAAGAATATAATATATAAAAATGATATACAGAAATAAGATATTTAATTGATATTTTTGTATATAAAGTTTCATAATTATTAATGGTTGATAGGGTAACTTTCTATTTCATCGATTATTAACCGTTCATTCCTTTGGATTTGATGGGGGAGTTAATCGATAAAAATAGACCATTAGTTAATATTTCTTTTTGAGCGAGAGAAAGGCATAAAAAATAATATGCAAGTTTAAAAAGGAAGAGTGGAGATTTTTTTCTCAATCGTAATTGAAGATTCTTAAATTTTACCTCGATAGATCATATAAGTCCCTATAGGTCTTATCCATGCACAATAACTAGCTTGACGGATATGAACTTTTTAAAGGCTACAAAACACCCAGGGGTTGTAAGATTTTTAGGGTTTAAGTTTAGTTTAATGTTTATGTAATTTTAAGGTTATATTAGAGGTCATTTTATCATTTTCAGTATTTTAGTTTTTTCTTTCATAAGATTAAGAGATGAAAGTTGTTAGAAATATGATTATTTATGTTAGAGTTAAGGTTTTAAATATAACAAAATTATACTATATGAAGATATGTTAAGCATGTCCTCCAAAAAGTAACAGGTCTGATTTTTTTTTGTTTAACCATTCTTATTTAATTTATTAATTGAGTATTCTGAATTGAATTTTGTAGAAATTTGTTATGGAACAACTCTTTTAATTTAATTTGTCTCATTTATATATACAAGAATTTAAATTCTAACATTACTTAAAAATATTTAATGTCTCATCTCACTAATCAATTAGTTGTTGGTTTCATCTTGACTTGCTGGGGAGTTGGCTCCTTAAGGAGCCCTAGTCATGTGCCCCTTCTCTTCCCAAATATCCACTGTCGATTGTGGTTTACCTTTTTGCTGTCAACCGTCTTTGCTTATTCGACACCCCTCATTTAGATGATTTAATAATTTATCAAATAATAATAATAATAATAATAATAATTTAATAATACTTTTAAAAAATATTAATGAATTATTGATAAATTATTTAAATTAAAATGAAACTTAAATGGTAGAATTTTTAAATATTAGAGATTTATTAAAATATTCTGAATTATAACCAATTTGATAGATTGTATAAATCTTGAGGACTGAAATTGTTATAATATTATGTCACATCATTACTTCTATTAAATCAATAGTTAAATCTAACGATGGGCGATCAAAGCCGAAATAAAACATAACACACGGTATGATTTAAAAAAAATAGTTTGGTGACTAAAACAAAAATGTAAGAATATATGAGTGATCAAATAGATAATAAACCCTAAAAAATTTAGAATATAACTAATCACATAATAAACATTTCATTGAATTTAGGCATAAATATAAAATAAGTACCCAAACTTAAGTGTTTTTCATGAATAGATGCCTAAACTATTTTTTAAATGATCTCGATGCCTAACTTACCAACATTACCACTTAGATGTCGAGGCCGTCAAAGGTGTTAATTTCATCTGTTAAGTGACACATGTCACAATCTGGTAGTTTTAAAATTTATTTTTTTTAAAAATATTAAAAATATTATTATATTTATAAAAACCCATACTTTCTCTTAACTTAGAAAAAAAGTCCCAAAAACCCTAAATCCTAACCCTAACATGCTATCGCCGCCCTTTTCGACCAGGATCACCACTGCAGACTTAGTCCCTGTCATTCTCCTAGCCATACGCCGTTGTAGTTGCCACTAATTGGCTGTCGAAATCGCTATTTTTATCATAGAATTCACGGGGTATAAAACGTCAATTCGTAGTCGATCTGTCACGATGTCATATGAATTATGGTTGCTGGGGGAAGGTGAAGTCGGGCGGAGCTTCGTTAACGGCAAAGGATAGTGGCCGACGTGAGTTTAGGGGTTGAAATGAAAGTTTTCAAGTTTTGAGGTTATTTTGAAATCTTTATCCTTTTTAAAAAAATATAATTTTAATTTTTTTAATTTTTAAATAAAAGTTTTAAAATTACCATATTGTGAAATGTTTCACTTAACGGAGAAAATTAATGTCGTTGATTGCTTGGGCACATAAGGTAATAATGTTTGTGAGGTTAGACACCAGGATCATTAAAAAAATAATTTAGTCACCTATCCGTGATGACACTGTAATTTGAGCACTTATTTTATAACTAAACCTTGAATTTAGAATAAGAGCATTTTTTTAACAAAAGAAAAACTATGCTAATTCAAGCCAATTTATTCTTTAAATCACATGTTTCCAGATTTAACACAAGACTACAGTAAAAGCATATTTGATAAGTGCTTAATTTAGTTAATATTTTACTTTTAAATTACTTCTTAATCATTAGTTTTTGTGGCTTAATTTTTCGTTTTGATTCATTTTCTGTGTAGGACGTCAGATTCTGGAAATTGCACAAAAAAGATATAATTCTGCATTTTTTTTCTCGTAATTAAAGCTAGCTGGAATTCGGATTTGAATTAAACTCAAGTTTAGGATAATATTTTAAACATTATATTTTATCTTTGTATTTTAGTTTAAATAGGTTTTAGTATTTTAATTAAGTTTTAGGATATTATTTTTATATTTTATCTTTGTTTTAAGTATTTTAGTTTAAATATGTTTTAGTATTTTAATTAGGATTTAGAATATTATTTAGAATATTATTTTTTTTAGGTATTTTAGTTTAAATAGTTTTAAGTGTTTTAATTAGGATTTAAGATGTTTTAGCTTGTTTTTAGGAATTTGAAGGCTATAAATACCCTATCAGGGTAAGCCTAGAAACATATCTATCTCATCTGAGAATAAAATCTTCTTTTTCTCTCTAGCTTTCTCTATATTTTCGTATACTTTTCAATTATGCTAAGTATAACATTGGTCATACTTAGCTAATTTTCTTTTAAGCCGAAGACTAAAGCGAAGGCTTAATTCCAAACGTGAGAATTGTAAGGTATTTAAATCGCTTCGGATTTTTCTCTCTGTTTTCTAAGCTTACTTTTCAAATCAAAACGATTTCGACATTGGTCTGGATATTGTTATGGTTAACGTTTGAAGAATGATTTGTTTATTGAAGCATATTCGACTTCTCGAGAACAGACTTAGCAAAATTGTTTGCTAAGAGGAAACTGAGATCAGAATCAGTTATTGTTGAAACGACATAATCCGAGTTGGCAACAAAGAATTGTCATGGTAAGACGACGTGAATCTTGAAGTAAAAATCTATTTCGATGATCCGAGGAATTTGAGACAAAGTTGAAGTCTGAGGCTGCTTTCACAATAAGTTTCTCTTTATCTCAATCTCTTTAATTTGCTTATTTAATTATTTTCTTTTATTTAATTCTTATCTTTTATTTTAAAAATAATTTTTAAAAATCCCCTTTTTATATTTATTACTATTAATATATATTATTTTATTATTTTTACTTTTTAATAATTATTTATTTTATTATACATTTTCAATTTTACCTGGAATTCTATCTTTTCCTAAAATCAAGAAACATTTTTACTAAATCAAAAAAACCATAGTCTCGGTGGATCGACCCTGCTTCTCTATGCCTACTTTTTTTTCAATTTAATTAAGAAGCCGAAATAATTTTGATAACAAAACGACAATTATCAAATTGGCGCCGTTGCCGAGGACTAAGGGCAAATACTGATTTATTTTTCTAGTTTTTGATTTATGACCAGAAGGAACCCATGTGAATTAGCAGATCTAGATCCAGAGACAAACTCTGAAGCAAACGCATACAATGAATATCAAATCCCGATGGCAAAAGAAGAACAAATGATCCAAGAGCTAGCCATATCTCTTGTCACTCATACGCCATTATGCATTAATTTTCCTAGTGGCTGGACTCCGTTTTAATTAAAAAGGGACCAATTCATCATCTTCCCACTTTCCACGGCTTTCCCACTGAAGATCCGCACAAACACTTGTTGGAATTCAACATAGTTTGCATTAGCATGAAACCACACGGAGTTACTGAGGATCAAATTAAATTGAGAGATTTCTCTTTATCTTTAGCCGATTTGGCTAAATATTGATTATTTTATTTACCTCCAAATTCAGTTAATTCATGAGCTGACATGAATCAATTTTTTCTTGACAAGTTCTTTCTAGCGGCTAAAGCAAGCGAATTACGAAGGAGCATTCTTTCTATTCAACAAAAGACCGAAGAAAATCTTTATGATTGTTAGGAACGATTTAAAAACTTTGCGCACGTTGTTCGCAACATGGATTAAGTGAGCAAACGTTACTTCAATATTTTATGAAGGCCTTTTACCAATGGAGATGAAAATGATGGATGCCGCCAGTGGAGGAGCATTAGTCAACATGACCCCAACAACAGTAAGGGAATTAATTTCAACCATGGCAACCAACTCTCAACAGTTTTCAAGTGAACCCAGCCGACAGGTTCACAAGATAAGTACATTTTCCCTTGAAAATAAGTTAGATAAATTAATTGAAGTAGTTAATTAACTTGTTGCAGGAAAATATGGAGCAACAAGAGCATGTGGGATATGCACAAAGCAAAACCATCCGATAGATTGCTGCCCGTTGATACAAGAAGGAGGTAATGCAAAAATCAATGCAGTAGGGAACTTTCCAGGTCATCCACAAAGACAATACAACCCATACAATAATACTTACAATCCAGGATGGTGAGACCACACAAACTTAAGCTATGCGGAAAATCAAAGATCAACTTATCAACCAAGGCATTCTCCTCAACTGCAAACGCAAAACTCATCATTGGAGGAACTCATAGAAAAGTTAGCAATTTTACAATAAAAGCTGATTACATCCCAGGAAAAGTTCCAAAGTCGAACCGAGACACATCTTCAAGAGTTGGATAACCAAGTGAGCCGACTAGTTCAAACAATGGCGAAATTGGAATCACAAGGAAGACTACATTCTCAAACCGAGGTAAATCCAAGGGAGAATGTCAGTGCCATCACTCTTCGAAGTGATACAATAGTGGCGCCACCTGTTCCAAAAGATGAATCAATCTAAAAAGGGAAGAGTACTATAGATTCAAGATCCCAAAAGAAGAGTGACGAAATACAAATAGATCCAACACCATCTCCCTATGACGTGACACCACCTTTTTCATCGAGGTTAGTAAAAAGGGATAAACAAATTGAGGAAAAGGAAATACTATACGTATTTCAGAAGGTGGAAATCAATATACCTCTCCTTGAGGTTATCCGAAAGGTTCCAAGATATGCTCGATTTTTGAAGGACCTTTGTACAACAAATAGGAAGCTTGTCGGGAATGAGAAGGTAAATTTAGGAGAACATGTCTCAGTTGTATTCCAACAAAAATTACCACCGAAACTGAAAGACCAAGGTATGTTCGCAATACCCTGTAAAATTGGTAAAGTTGGGATAAAACGAGCCATGTGTGATCTTGACGCCTCTATTAATGTAATGTCTCTCTCTGTTTACAATATGATTACTAATGAGCCCTTGAAGGATATAAAAATATTAATTCAGCTTGCTGACAGATTTGTCATTTACCTGGAATGACTCTTGGAAAATGTGCTGGTGTAGGTAAACGATTTAATATTTCCCGCTGATTTTTATGTAATTGACATGGAGAATGATCGTACCAACACTTCTTCTGATATTCTATTGGGGCGTCATTTTCTAAGTACTTACACACAAAGATTGACGTAAGAAGTGGAGCTTTAACCATGAAGTTTGATAGTGAGATCGTTAAATTTGATGTGTATAAGAAAATGAAACACCAGACAAAGTGGCGAGCATAAATTATGTTGGTATTATTGATCCTTTGGAAAATGAGTTTGTAGAAACTAATTTTTCATTTAATCTATGCAGGGAGTTAGAAGATCATGATGAGGAAATCAAGAAGTTGAAAAAATATTTTCAGATTGTGCCGATCTAAAATTGATTCCTACTAAGTCTAATGTTCTGCCTTCTGTTTTGCAGGCACCTGAGATAGAACTGAAACAAATGTCGAAAAACTTAAAGAGTGCATTTTTAGGAGAAAATGCTACTTCATCGGTTATTTCAGATAAGCTGTCAAAGCTAAAAAAGATCTAAAGAATAACCTATGAGAATGTCAAATTCTACAAGGAGAAAATAAAAGAATTTTACAATCGTAGAATTTCTCATAAGGAAATTCTTAGTTGGAAAAAGTGTATGAAGTGGAAGAAGTATTTCTCTTAGAACCTGTAGTCTGAATCAGGTCGTCGAGCTAACGATGTTAAACAAAAGCGCTTGATGGGAGGCACCCATTTCGTTTTATTTTTATTTTGCTTTATTTTTAGCCAAATTTATTTCATTCCATTTATTTTATTTTATTTTTCTCTGAACAGATTCAAATTCCGATTGAATATTTCTTACCTTCACCCAGGCTCGTCTCGACGCACTAGATTGGGGAGTATTCCTTTTCCCTATCTTTGTTTTTAAATTCGACATACGTTTTGGGACAAAACGGATTAAGTGAGGGGGAAGGATAAATATGTGTCAAAATTTTCCTTGACTTGTTTAATTGTTTGAAATTGAGTTATTCTGATGTTGATATGTTAGGATCGTTGGTTGCTAGTCTTGAATTTGGCTTTATACTCATGCTTCCTTTTGGATTATGACCATGTTTTTGATCGAATTTAATTTGCATGATTGATGATTGATATAGATTGGTGATTGATATAGTTGGTGATTTTTTTGTTGAGTATTGATATTTCATGCTTTTGTCGATAGAGATGAACTTGACTCAATGCATATAAACTTTTCTTGTGAGATTTGAGCCTAACGAGCATACATTTGCTTTCTTGCTCATTGTTTGACTTGTGTGTGCCAAACTAATTAGGATATTCTAGAACTTGTAATCACAATGCATATCGAGACTACATCTTGAACGTAATGTTTTAATGTGATAGGGACACCTAGGATAAATCCACTATTCCCAAGAAAAAGCCTACCCGTTTATATATCCACTAGTAAACCACATTTGAGCCTATTTCCCTTTATTTGTTTTACACTTTATAATTAAAGCCGAAGCCTTTCTTTTTATTTTTCCTTTCTTTTTATTTTTCCTTTCTTTTCAGACTCTTGCCGAGACTTGAGATCTTGTAATATTGTTGTTCCACGAAAAAAACCGAAAAAACAAGTTGTTCACTATTTCGAACAGCAAAAAAAAATACCCTTTGCTCGGAAAAAACAAAAACAAAGGAAGGAAAAATCGATTACTTCAATTGTCTTTCGTCTATTCTTTTTCCTTGTTTTGTTCTTCGTTGCGCTTCATGTTAATTCATGGATTGTTCTTAATTATTTTGATCTATTATTTTGGTATTTTAAACCTTTCTTTTCGGTATTTTCCTACCCTAACCTAAGCCTCGTTACACCTTGTTTAAAGACCCTTTGATTATTTCATTATGTTTATTTTTCGTAGTGGAGACTTGATTGGATTCCAAGCCTATGGTAATATTTTGGTTAGTTTCGGTTTGAGCGATTTCATTTACCCCAAACACTTCAAGCGAATATATGTGAATCTTTGTGAGGTATTGAGTCATGTTTCATTGAAGTTGGTAATTAATTGAGATATCTTGCTTACTTTAAATTTTCTTTGTTGTACTTTTGCTTGATTGTTACTTGAATTTGGAAAATATCATGGACTTAGTTCGATTGGAAATTTGAGGAATAAATTGAAATTGAAGATGACAACTTGTGATTTGGATGTATTAATTGACGAATTCTTGAGGACAAGCATTGAATAAGTGGGGGAGAATTTGATAAGTGCTTAATTTAGTTAATATTTTGCTTTTATATTACTCCTTAATCATTGGTTTTTGTGGCTTAATTGTTCGTTTTGATTCATTTTATGTGCAAGACGTCATATTCTAGAAATTACACAAAAATGATAGAATTCTGTAGTTTTTTTTTTTATTTTAAGAATCAAAGCTGGCTGGAATTCGGATTTGAATTAAACTCAAGTTTAAGATAACATTTTAAACATTATATTTTATCTTTGTATTTTAGTTTAAATAGGTTTTAGTATTTTAATTAAGTTTTAGGATATTATTTTTATATTTTATCTTTGTTTTAGGTATTTTAGTTTAAATAGATTTCGTATTTTAATTAGGATCTATAATATTATTTTAAATATTATTTTTTAGGTATTTTAGTTTAAATAGTTTTAAGTATTTTAATTAGGATTTAAGATGTTTTAACTTGTTTTTAGGAATTTGAAGACTATAAATACCCTCTCAAGAAAAGCCTAGAAACATATATCTCTCATATGAGAATAAAATCTTCTTTTTCTCTCTAGCTTTCTCTATATTTTTCGTATACTTTTCAATTATGCTAAGTATAACATTGGCCATTATTAACTAATTTTCTTTCAAGCTGAAGACTAAAGCGAAGGCTTAATTCCAAACGAGAGAATTGTAAGGTACATAAATCGCTTCGGATTTTTTCTCTCTGTTTTCCGAGCTTACTTTTCAAATCAAAACAATTTCGACATTGCTCCGGATATTTTTATGGTTAACATTTGAAGAAGGATTTGCTTATTGAAGCATATTCGACTCCCCGAGAACACACTTAGCAAAATTGTTTGCTAAGAGGAAACTGAGATCATAATCAGTTATTGTTGAAACGACATAATCCGAGTTGGTAGCAAATAATTGTCCTTGTAAGACGACGTGAATCTTGAAGTAAAAATCTGTTTCGATGATCTGATAAATTTGAGACAAAGCTGAAGTCTGAGGTTGATTTCACAATAAGTTTCTCTTTATCTCAATCTCTTTAATTTGCTTATTTAATTATTTTCTTTTATTTCTTTTATTTTAAAAATAATTTTTAAAAATCCCATTTTATATTTATATTTATTACTATTTATTATTTTATTATTTTTCCTTTTTTATAATTATTTATTTTATTATACATTTTCAACTTTACCTGAAATTCTATCTTTTACTAAAATCAAAAAACAATTTTACTAAATCACAAAACCATAGTACCTGTGGATCGATCCTGCTTCTCTACACTACCTTTTCATTTCAATTTAATTAAGAAGTCGAAATTATTTTGATAACAAAACGACACCAATGCCCCAAACAAATTGTCTTCAAACTTGGATGTGAAGCGATTCAGCGACCATATTGAAGGCTTGAATTGGTAATGGAAGGTTGAATGTTGCTGCCAGTGTTTGGTGAAATAGATTGATGATACTGATATGTAGGAACAGGCATTTCCGATGGGAGAATTGGCAGTGCCACATCGAAATCAAGAACCTGAATCGCTTGCCTGATCGAGGGTCTTAGACTGCTATCAGGGTGCGCACACCACAGTCCAACAATCATCACACACTCTATCTGTTGTTCATCGAACTCTGCAACCAACCTTTCGTCAACAGCTGCAGCAAGGTTCTGAGTTCCATAAAGATGCCAAACCCATTCGACCAATCCTAGCGGGAAATTTTCTTCCACGCCATCCACTGTTTTTCTACCTGTAGCAATCTCCAAGGCAACTATCCCGAAGCTGTACACATCGGACGCCTTACTTGCCCTACCGGTTCTTACATATTCCGGGGCCATGTAACCTAATGTTCCAGCCAATCCTGTGGTCAAAGGACCCAGCTCATGGTCCATTAACCGAGCTAATCCGAAGTCACCGAGCTTAACATTAAAACTGGAATCTAGCATTACATTGCTCGATTTGATGTCGCGGTGAACCACACATTGCTCCCACTCTTCATGAAGATATAGCAATGCGGATGCCAAGCCTCGAGCTATTTTGTACCTACCAGGCCAATTTATAGGAGCTTTCTTTGGGCTAAAGAGGTGGTTGTCGAGGCTACCATTTGACATGAAATCATAGATGAGAAGAAACTCACCTCCATCATGGCACCATCCCTGTAGTTGCACCAGATTTCGATGTCTCAATCGGCTAATGATCTTGATTTCTGTAATGTATTCCTTTCTCCCCTGTCTTGATCCCCTTAAAATTTTCTTCACTGCATCTGTGGTATCAGTATCATTGAATTACCCTTTGTAGACAGCTCCGAATCCTCCTTCCCCCAACTTCCTCTGGCTTGAGAAATTGTTGGTAGCCACAACGAGATCTGTGTAAGAAAACCTTCTCGGCCCGGCTCCTCTTTCGAGGTCGTCATTGATCGAAATTAAGTTCGTTCTCTCTTCTCTTTCTTCTTTCAACTTCTTCCACCTCCGAATAAACACGAACGATATGCCGATCACAATCATTAAAATGCTCAGGAGAACTACTAGAGCTACTATCATCTTTGTCCTTCTTCGGTTCTGTCCCTCGGTCGTGTTTATTTCTAAACTCGAGCTGAATTCCCACGATAGAAGTTGATTCCGCTCCGGTAAATGATTGGTAGCGGCTGAAAATCCAACCATGACCATCTCTGGTAAGATTTCCCTGAGATCAACGCGATGGGAAAGAGTGACATGACATTCTCTTGAGAACTTTCGTAAGACAACGTGAGGCTCAAGTTCATAGTTGTAGCATTATAAGAAATCCACGCATTGGCTGTTTTTCCATCGTGCAAACTGAAATTCCAAGGGGAGTACTTAGCCGAAGAAACCGAGTTCGTGTTGATCCCGACATGCTGACCCGAAGGATCCCACGGACAGTTGGAGTCGGTGTCGAACTCCACCAGAACAATCTGGTTCCGTGATGAATCACTGGTGGTGGTGTTAAATATGCCGAGATATCCACCAGCAGAATTGGGTGGGATTTCAAATCCAACAGGAGCAAGAAAGAAAGCAAGACCAGCTGCGTATCGAGCTTTGCCTAGACTGTCAATGATGAAGGAGAAACGAGTGGTAAAATCGGCAACCTGGTTAGTACGAGAGTCCCATATCGGCACATTTCCGGCATACGAAACTCGACCGACCTGAGACACATAACGTACGTTGCTAAATTCAACGTAGCCATAATAAGGTTTGGCGTCCCCTTGGTAGACAATGCTGGTTGCCTCAGGGTCAAAATGGGGTATATTAAAGTGGATCGAATTAACACAAGCAAAAAGGAAGAGGGAACTCAACAAGTAATAGAAAGGGTTGGCCATGGCTGAGACAGATGGATATCTCACTGGTGCTTATAATTTCAAGGAAAAATACCTGCAAAAGTATAAGCTTCAATTTCTGACATTTCATTGGAAAATTTTGATTCTATTTGAAGAAATGGATGGCCATAACAGATTTGAAAATGAGCGCAAAGGCTTAAGTCAAACTCGTTATCTGTTCTCTGGAGTGTAATGTCGAATTAGAACAGTAATTGGAATTAGAACAGTACGGTGGAATTAGAACAGTAACGTGGAAGGACATAATGGACGCCAACATTGACTAGTCCAACGCCAAAAATCTGAGCTTGATTTCTGGAAGGGGACCTGTTTGCTTTGAGATTAATGGATCGGTTATGTAAGGAGTCTAGAAAGTCATCGGAAGAAAAAAAAAGGGGATACCTTCAGGAAGTTACCAGGAAGCCAGAAATCCATACTTACAGCTCTAGTATTTTTCATTTTTTCTTAAATAACACTAGTTTTTAACTTATTTTTCAATTTAATGATGTCACCAAGAAAACATATAATATTACAATATTTAACAAAATGAATTAATGAATGGTTTAATTAGTTTTTATTTTATCTTTACTTACTCCTTGTTGATTGATTTATTTTGTTGATTTGGGCAATTTTGTTTGTTTATTTCAAATTCTAAAAGTTACACTAAAAAGCAAGGTTCTATAGTTTTTATTTTTTTTTGGAATCAAGACTATATTAGGGGGTACGACGTGACTGATATGGTCAGTGTTTCTAGAAGATCGGGTATATCATCTTCATCTCAAAATTTAAATTAGGAATTATCTTTTGTTTTTAGGATTTAGTTTAAACAATTTTTAAGATTTTTCTTTTTATTATTTTCTATGTTATTTTTAAGATTTTAGGAGACTATAAATACTCAACGGGTAAGCCTAAAAACATATCTCTTATTTCTCGAATTACTTTTTTCTTTGTTTTCTTCATTTTATAAAAAAAATTATTTTCTTTCTGTTTTTATTTACTTTCTTTGAAAATTATAAGTATGTTTTCTATCATACTTAGCTAATGTTGAAGCAATGACTAAATTTTGATCGTGAGAATTGAAAAACATTTAATATCATTCGGGTTATATTCTCAATTTTCTGCAAAATTGAATTGACAATCGACATTTCCTTTAGAAATTTCAAACGCTTTCAAATCAAAAAGAGCTCATTGGCTTGATAGTTGTTTCGATTTAAAGTTGGAGAAAGAATCGGCTTGTAGCACATTCGACTTCTTGTCAACATACTTAGTGGCAGTCTGCTAAGTAAATTAAGATCGGATTCGATTTTCATTGAGATAACATAGTCCGAGTCAAATTTTTACAAATCTTTAAATTGAGTTGGCGCTAACGACGATAGTCATGATTAGTTCACAAAATGACTAAAATTTAAAGAAAGAGTTTAGATTGTTGGTTTATCAGAGATTAAAACAAGTTACAGGGATTTATCCTTGTAGACTGTAATTGAAATGAATCCGAAACAAAAATCTTATTCAATGATCGACGAAAATTGGGGCAAAGCGAAGCCTGTTGTTGCTTTTATGAAATTGATTGTTTCTAATATTTTACTTTCGTCAAAGTTTATTTACTTTTCTAAGTTATTTTTTTTTACTTCTATTTCATACTTTCATTTAAACCCCCTTTATTTTGATGGCTTTTTCGCCTAACACTAGAATCATGAATAATTTATATGATTTATGAAATATTAATATTAATATTAAAATTATTTTATTTTTATTTAAATAAAATGCTATATTTCACGGATGAAAATATAGATAAATATTTAGTACATTAATTGTGTAATTCATTTAATTCCATAAGCGGGGTTTAAAAAATTGTCAAACATCTTTAATTATTATTTGAAAAAAATGATAAATAAATAAATAAAACATATAACGATTTTTAATTCACTTTTTTGAGTTTATTTTAATAAATCTGAGGTGATTACAATGTAGTATTTGTTCAAAAAATCTTAATTATTTAACAATTAACACCACACGAATAAGTTATCTCTGTGGTTAAAGGAATAAATGTTGTTTTTAGAGGTCTCAAATTTGAACACCAGAGATTGTAGGGTATTTGAGCGTTTATTATCAAATAGTTGAGTCTTTAGAACAAATACTATCACTTATTAGTACCCTAAATTAATCAAAAAGAATAATTAACACTCTCACCCTTAATATTTGCGATTACCTCAATGGATAGTCATAAGTCTTTCAACACAACTGGTGTGCCAAATAATAATATTTAAAATATTATATATAATTATTTGGTAAAAAGTTTTAAATAAAGAATATAATATATAATAATGATATACCACAAAGACTAGTGACAAAACAATTATCGTCACAAATTATCAACTAAGACTAATGACAAAAACAATTCATTAGAAATCACTAACTAAGACTAGCGACAATATTTTCATCACAATTATGAATAATAATAATGACTATGTAATATATTGTCACTATTACGATTTTTCCCGCAAAAAATAAGTTGATTCCAATTCGACCATTCATTGATAATGACAACTTGCATTAGTCATAATAAAATGTTATTAGTGACAAATTACTTGTGATGAGCTTTAAAGTTGTCATAATTATTATTTAAAGAGTGATAAAACAAAAGTAAGTCATAATTACTCATTTTAAAAGTGACAAAATTAATTTTTATTACAAAATAATATATTTTTTGTGATGAAAATATTTAGTGTCATGATTAAATGACCATTTTAATTTTTGTAGTGAGTTTTGTTTCAAACCTTTTCTCAGTTACTTTTCTCAGTTAGATTAGGTGATTGACTGAGCTGACAATCCGAACATGTTTAACCAAGTAGAAAGCCAATTCTGATTTTTTTTGAATCTTCAATGTTTTATGGTAAGCCCAGAATTAAACGATTCATATTATTTAAATGTATTCCAAAATCGTGTTCACCAAGGTTATAAACTTTAGTGGCTCATTGACTGAGAAGACAATCAGAAATTTAAACGAAGTTTCTCCAAAGTAATAACATAAATCTATTATATATTGACATATATTAATACTATATAAAAAATTAAGATTAACTTCAAACAATATCTAAAAATCTATTTTTCTATTATTAGTGTGCGGTTCATTTTTTTTTCTTCGTCTTTGTTGATTGATGACGGCGTCAACTTTAATGTTAGTTATCGACAATTGTTATTATTTATTATCTTTATCTTTTCTATAATGTACCTTTTATATTTTTTGTTTTTTAATTTCTAGTAAAAGTGTCTGTGTTGTACGTTTTCATATGTCTTTATGGCACGCTTTCTTATGTTTTTTGATATGTTTTTCGATTCTTTGGCCATTTTTTCATTTCTTTTTGTAAGAGTTGATTTGACATCGTCACGACTGATCAATATGTCTCTTATCTGATATCTTGTTGATCTTCCCTGCTTTGGACTATCGGATTGGATTTGGATACCCAATTTTTATTCGTGGATAGCTTTGCACTTCGCTCGAGTCTGATTTGCGGTTTGTCGGTGGTCTTTCAATAACTTGATCTGCTTTTGTGGTTCGTTTGTCGATGCGATCAGATCTGTTTGTATCTATCTTTATTCAAGTTTCTTGGTTAAATTTAATATTTTCTTGTATAGTCCTTATGTGATATTTAGTTACTAGTTTTGTTTCAATGATTATAGTAAATTTTTCTAATTATGTGTTTAATTTACGATTGTGATTATAAATATTTATTGTAATTTGAGATATTTTCTATTTTAAATAAAATTAGTTGCTTATATAAAATATATATATATATAAAAGCTATTTGGTCTTTCAATGTTCGGCTTCATCTTTCCCTTGCCATGGCCGATGGTTACCGCAGTTTCTTTTCTTTACGCTTGATTTTGTGCTGCCTACTTTACGCTTTCCCATCGGCCCTTTCTGTAAACTTTGCAATATCCCGTTTTGAACCCGAGGATGAGAGGATTGTCTATCAGGGTGAAGCACGCCCTTCCAATGGATTCATTGATTTCAACACTTTGGACAATTTGTACCGGGTTGGATGGGCTACGTATGCCAACAGGGTGCCCATGTGGGAGCCTAAAACAGGGAAACTTTCCGACTTCAGAACCCGTTTTGCCTTCAGCATCGACATCGAAAACTCTTCGTCTTATGGTCATGGCTTTGTCTTCTTCCTTGCTCCTTCTGGTTCTCAACTCGGCTGCTGGGCGTCTGGGCCTTTTTAACTCCTCACAGTGGGTTTCTACTTTGGGGCAAGTGGTCATGGTTGAGTTCGACACTTACAAAAATGGTTGGGATCCTGCTCGACTCAATAACCATGTGGGGATCAACGACAACTCAATCATGTCTTCTGTTTATACCGGATGGAATGCGAGCATGCACAGTGGAGATACTGCGGATGTGCTGATTACTTACAATGCCACAACGAAGAATTTGAGTGCCTCGTGGAGCTACCGCTCCACCAATAATCCTCAAGATGTTTCTAGCCTAAATTATGAGATCGATCTTAAGATAGCTTTACCTGAGTGGGTCATGGTGGGGTTTTCGGCTGCTACAGGCGTGAGTGTAGAGCAACATATTCTTCGATCGTGGGAGTTCAGTTCAACTTTGGAAAGAGAGGATGAAACTGGTCGAAACAAATCAAGGAATGTCAAAATAGTTTTGGGAACCGTGCTTCCTTTAGGTGTTCTGATAGCTGTGATCTTTATACTACTAATAAATTTACGGCAACGGAAGACGGTGAAAAGAGAAAAACCAGAGGCAGAAAACTTAACGTCAATCAATGATGCGCTCGAGAAAGGAGCCGGACCAAGGCGGTTCTCATATGCTGACCTTGTCACGGCTACCAACAATTTCTCAGAAGGAAGAAAGTTGGGAGAAGGAGGGTTTGGTGCGGTTTATAGGGGCTACCTACCTGATTTAGATATGGTGGTTGCTGTTAAAAGGATTTCAAGAGGGTCCAAGCAAGGCAAAAAGGAATTCGTAACTGAAGTTAAGGTGATTAGCCAGTTAAGGCACAGAAATCTGGTGCAACTCATTGGTTGGTGCCATGATAAAAGCGAGTTCTTGCTTGTCTATGAGTTCATGCCCAATGGTAGCCTTGATTTCTTCCTCTTCGGCAAGAAAGCTCCACTCTCTTGGTCTCTTAGGTTCAGGATCTCTCTTGGATTAGCCTCTGCAATTCTGTATCTTCATGATGAGTGGGAGCAGTGTGTAGTGCACCGTGACATCAAATCCAACAACATAATGCTGGATTCTAGCTTCAACGCTAAACTCGGTGACTTCGGGTTGGCAAGGCTCATTGACCATGAGCTAGGTCCCAGGACAACTGGCCTGGCTGGAACGTTAGGCTACATGGCTCCGGAATACGTAAGCACGGGTCGAGCAAGTAAAGAATCGGATGTGTATAGCTTCGGAGTGGTGTTGCTAGAAATTGCAACCGGAAGAAAATCCATTCATCGAATAGAAGACTTTGAAATGGGATTGGTAGCTTGGGTTTGGGATCATTACGGGCAAGGAAAGCTGCTTGCAGCTGTTGATGAGAAATTGGGCAATGATGTCGACGAAAAACAAGTGGTTTGTTTGATGATTGTTGGATTGTGGTGTGCTCATCCTGATAGTAACTCGAGACCATCGATCAGACAAGTGACTCAAGCTCTCAATTTCGATATGGAGATGCCAAATCTTCCTACACAGATGCCTGTTGCCACTTATCTTGCACCTGCAAAATCAGCCACTACTTCTGATGAACCTTTGTTGACTAATTCGAGCTTGGCAGTGGGTCGTTAGACTCACCTTTTTTTTTCTGATTTCTAAAATCGATGTTTGAACTAAACGTGGCACAGGTTGGAATTATGTCAATATAATAAACCACATGCTTATCAAATATTGATATCTTTGTCAGTTCTTGTCGTTATTGCTTACTTTCTATTTCTTTGTTTAAATTTTATGTTACAATCAATGACTATTAAATGAATTTGGAAAACGAAGTCAATAAGGTCATTTTTATATTTTATAAATAAATATTAATGAAAAGGAAATCTTATTTTCTTTATAATTTAGGGTGATTACAAATAAAAACTATCAATAATATTTTTTTAACTATTGAAAACACACACTCAACCAATAATCAGTTGGTCTAATGAGATAAGACATTAGATCTCTTAAGCAAGGTCAGGGGTTCGAATCTTGGCGTTTACGAATGGAAAAAACTGCGTTGGGAGGGTCACTCTCGCCTCTGCAGTACCTGATCTGGATTAGTCGGTCAATATATCGAATACCAGTAATTAATTCAAAAAAAATTCACACCCAATAAACACAAGAGTTCAAGCTCAAAATCTCAAGATATAACAATACTCTATTTAACCATTAAAACCACTCAAAAAGTTCGATAAATTTAATTTTAAAGTTATATATTGATTTTTAAGGTCAGTAAGGTCTTGATTTTGTCGAAACATAAACAATACAAAATATAATAGCTTAGAATTATTTGAGGTTTAACAATTATTTCTCGATATTATTTAGTTTTTCGGATTGGTTGTTCAAAATAGATTATCAATTATGTATAATAAAATTTAAAAATAGAAATTATTTATCTGCGTGATGTGACCACTAAAAGCAATTATAGATCACGATATTGTAATGATGTGATATGAGTCATTTTTTCATCTTGATATGAATTAAAATCTAAATAACTGTGAACAGATAAAAAGAATTACTAGATATGAAAAAAATTAGTTCATGCTGAATGAAAAGTGTTAATTGAGACTAATAATTGCTGCCGACTGTGTGACATTAATACTTGATAATCAAGGAGAAAAGATGGCTATCGAAAAACCCACTGAAAATCACGCTCTCCCTACAATCTCGCGGAACCCTAGTTTCCATGGTAACCGGCCGCCAGAGGAAGCAATGGCGATGGATGATCTGAGGGTTGTTGCGCCGGTCAGCCCTGTTCTATCGGAGAGTCACGCTAATGATGTTTTGATGGAGGATTTGGCATCAGGTACCTCTGGGTTTTCGGCTTCAATCAGCTATGGGACCCGTAGGGATTCTACTTTTTTGGAGGCTGGCAAAGGGAAGGAGGCAATCCCAATGTTGATCCATAACGTTGATGTAGGGGATGGCTGCTCCAATGGGAAATTGACGCCGCAGAAGGTTTCCTTCCGTGACATGGTGGCGGGAAAAACAATGAGAGTTCTCCATCAAATCTTATGAATGATCTGGATGTGGTGGTCCAGCCGAATGATGTGTTCTGGAACGATGATGGTCTGATCCCAGAAATTTGTTTTTTCAAGCAAAGTCCATGATACCATTGGTGCTAAACTTGCTAAATCGATTATCATTGGATTACTGGGCAAATCGATTAGGTATAAAGCTCTTCTGAATAGAATCAATACTCTGGTGTCCCAAAGGTGATCTCATCCTTATTGATCTTGACAACGAATATTTCCTTGTTCGTTTTGCTAATGAAGACGACTTTCATCATGTCTTGGCTGGTGGCCCTTGGGTAATTTATGAGAGTTATCCTACCGTCCAACATTGGAGCAGAGATTTCTCAACGGCATTAGATCATCATTCGAGGATCATGATATGGGTTCGTCTACCTGGGTTACCTTACCGTTATTATACAGGGAGCCTTTTATGCCTTATTGCGGGTACTATTGGGGAGGTCGTGAGAATTGATTATAACACGCCGGATGGAAAGCGTGGTCGATTTACGAGACTTGCGGTTGTGATTAATCTAGACAAACCTTTGGTTTATGGTATTCTTATTGATGATCATAGGCAAACCGTGGAATATGAGGGTATGCCAACAATCTGTTTTGGTTGCGGCAAGTATGGTCATGTCAAAGAGCTTTGTAAGGAGGAGGTTGAGACATCAGTGGAAAAGGCACCAGTGGAAGCTCGGCAGGACGTCCATGAGATTGGCAAACCCGACGACCTTTATGGACCTTGGATGCAAGTTGCTAATAGGGAAAAGAAGATTAATAGGGGTTAAGAAATCTGAAGCAAATTCTTCAAAACCTACAGGCGTTAGGCAAAAGGCAGCTTCAAGGTTTTGAAATTCTGAGTGAAGTTGATGAAGTTAGGGATCTTCATACTGGTTCTCCGAAAGTTGATAAAAATGTGACACCTGATTTTAGGAGGAGTACTGTCACTCCTCAAGAGCAGCTGTCTGTTGAACCAGTGATCAAAGTGAACTCTGTAACAAAGAGATGAACGCTAGGATAGAGACCAGGAAGCAAACTATGGCCCCAACCATAAAACTGATAATTCGATGGTGGCATCTATCAGAAAGGTGGCTCAGGTCGACTCGTCCCTGAATCGTGACAAGCATGTGGCAGTACGGTGGTAAGGGGATGTCTAAAGGGCTAGCGGCTATTAAAGGTTTGTTGTGCAAAGGTGCCATAAAGAAGAGGGATGATCGGCCCACAAGTAAACTTGTCCTCTCTGCGTGGGTTTCAACTATGACTTCTGAACTGAATCGTGCTAGTGTTACTGGTGTGAATGTGGTATGTAATACCCCAAATTTTGACTAGTGACTAAAATATAAGTTTTGAAAGTTTGAGGGTTAAAGTATAAACTTTTTAAAAGTTTAGAGACTAAAAATATAATTTTAAAAAGTTAATATATTTTAGCTCGGAAAAGAACCGTTTGGCCTAAAATAAGGATTTCCGTGGGAATCAGATTTTTGTATGAAATTTGTGTTAAAAGCTATAAAGAGATAAAGTTCGGTATTCTAATCGAATAATCGGAACGAGTCAGAATTTAACGAAAATTTGAAGCATATTATAAAATAGTTGGAAATATTATTTACATATTTTATATTAGAGAAATTTAGCTCAGATCAGCGTAATTTTTCAGATTTGGTTGAATAGTGGAATTTTAGTGACTAAAATACAATTTTCAAAAATTGCATACCAAAGTGAAAAGTCAAAGCCAAGTTGAGATATTTTTGACTAAGGAATGTTTTATTGGGTAAAATGGCATATGGTAATTTTTAGGATTCATTAATGGCTAAAATGGAATTTCTTAAAAGTTGAATTAAAAATTAAATTAAATTAGTTTTAAGCCAAGTGTAATAGCTTTTAAATCTACAATAATTGAGAGAAAAAATCAACATATTCAGCTCCTATCTTCTTCTTGGTTGAAGCTCCTCTTGGTCAAGGTAAGAAAACTTTGTTTCAATTTTAAAGCTATTTGAATGGTTTTTTGGACTAGGTTGTGAAATAGAGAATTATTCTACATGAAATTCTCTATCATTTGGCATAAACATTGTATGGTGAAGATGTTTGTGTGATAATATTTGATTCTTAGGATTATGAAGAGTTTGGTGATTTTGAAATGAAGAATTTTTATGTTTTTCAGGTTGGAGATTAAATTCTAAAGTATGTATGATGATTTAAATTATTTATACATGCTTATATTAGGTTTGGTCACTTTAGGTTTATGGAGAATTGATGGAATTTGATTCAATTTGAGGTTGTAGTGATTGGAAATGCATGAATTTGATCATGAGAGGTTGAATTCATGCTTGAGATTGAACAAAAATTCCACCTATTGTGACATGATGTATTCGACCATAGGGAACAAATTAAGGGTAAAATGTTGGGGGGAATCCTATGGTCTAGAATGAATATTAGAAGTGTTCTATGTGATTTAGAAGTTGATTTGAATCAATTTGGAAGCTTCAATTAGAAAAAGGGCTAATATACAAGTTTTCAGAAGTTTGGGACTTTAATGTGAAAATGTACAATTTAAGGGACTTAGTATTGATTTATAAGGATAATATGCTGGAATTTATAAGTTAGGGAAGTTGTTGGGAACTAAATTTCAAGTTTGATAATTTTAGTGGATGAATTCGAAAGGTTCCTAAAACTTTAGGGACTTGATTGTGATTTTATAAAGGTGATGGTATTATTTTGAACAAGAAATTTCAATGCTGGAAAATATTATTATCATGCTGCGTTTTGAGTTTAATTAATGAGCTTGAATCAAATTATGAGTTTAAGAAGTTGGGTGATTGAAATTGAAAGTTTAGGAAAGTTTGGGTTGAAATTGCAATATTCTAAATATTAAAGTATTGAATTGGATATTTTATTAAGGTGCTGCAAATTTTATGTGATTAATGAGAAGTGATCATAATGGTGAAGGGACATTATGGATAGGAAATTTGATATGAATTCTAAAAAGAATTCATAATTAGTGTTTGAATTATGAAATTAATAAAAGTTGAAGAGTTGATAGTGAAATTAAATATTCATAGATATTAAGGAATGTTTTGAGAAGTTTGAATTATGATGGAAATACGATTTAGTTTTATATCGATTTTATTTTTTATCGAATTTTATATTTAAGTTTAAATTATGTTAGTTCGATGGTAACATAAAGCTTGAATATTTTTTTATGATGTTATATGACGTTGTCAGACTGCGGTAAATTTAGTGATCCAAGTAATTCAAAAGAGAAGTAAAAGATGAGGAATTAGAAGATTATCGTGGAGAAGATTTGATAATGAGGCAAAAGTGAGTGCATTTCATTTGTATATATGTTTCGACCAAACATTGGCTTACGATGAGTCAGTGTCGGAGTTACGTTAAGCAGTGACTCCTAGTGTTATGTGAAGTGTGATTCAAGTTTATATGTTTATTTAGTAAGCTAATAGAACTAGTGAATAAGTCAAGGACATTAGTTGGTAAAATATGCCTAGAAATTATGTTTTGAACAGTAAGTTTAGAAAATCATCAGAAATTCTATAAAAATGATTAGAGGATGAATATTATACCATTGGATTCTTCTATCAGTCTAGTTTCGTTTAGAACAAACGGAAACTGATTTCAAGAAGTATTAAAAAGATTGAATTTTTAATCTCTGATAGGTCTGAAAACAAGACAACAGATTCTGTCCAAAACAACTTCTGTTATTCAACTTTGAAAATTTTCTATATATTGTACAAGTGGAACTAGAAGGAGTGTCTTATATGGTTAGATTTTTATTCGAGTATAGTTTTCATTGGTGTAAACAGAATAATTTTTCAATATATTGATTAATACATAATAATATTTCTTTGAAGGTAGTGCAAACTGCTAGAATATGAAATTTCAATAAATTGTATAATGGAAACAACTTTTAAAGCTTAGTGAGGCTTATATTTGATTTATAAGTAAAATTTTCAAATGAGTCTAGTTTATTTATTTAATTATTCTGATCAAGGACGACTTGCGATAAGTAAACCTCATTTTATTTTCTAGTATGATTTATAAATTTTAGTAACGAATATTTCTATAATATTTTTCATCAAGTTTTATGAATGATTTTGGGTATAAACTGCCCAAGTATGATATTTATGATGATGAATTCTAAATGTTTACAATTATCAGACACTTCACCGTTATTAGATATTTATAATTATCAGATGATTTTTAGTTATCAGATATTTACAGTTATCATATGTTTACAGTTATCAGGTGCTTTACAGTTATCAGACATAGATTATTAAATGATTCTATGATGATAAATATAAGCCCGTTGTATGTTGCATTGAGAGTTGTAGGTACATTTAGGGATGATAAACAGGTACAATTTCGTGGATTCTGCATCGTATCCGCTCCAATTAGGGCGGGGATGGGTATAACTTTAGTGGGTAGTGGGCAGGTGTGAATTTAGAAAGTGGTACCCGTCGCGGGTAGTGGGCGGGTGATGAGTTTGAGACCTTACCCGCCCCGCATCCACCCGCCCCACATCCGCCCGCCCACTAAATACCTATTAAATTTTGGACCATTATAAATTTAGGTATAATTTTAGGGTTTATCGCTTATGTGTGCCAAAGAACAAAAATATTATGTGTTTGTAATTTATGTTTCTATGCTTTAATTATGTCTTTTATTATGGTGTTTTATGTACTTTAAGATCTATGTTAGCATTTAACTTAGATAATCCTTGGTTTATTTTTTTATGTTTCTTAATGGACGTGTTTATTTTATGTTTGTTGTTTATGTATAATTTAAGGTTGCTGTCAGGTGGGTCTAGTCGGGTACGTCTCCAGTTGGATAGTGGGTGTGGATTTGAGAATGTACTCGTGTGGGCGGGTGTGAATTTGAAAACTTTTACCCATCATGGGTGGTGGGCGGATGGTGGATTTGAAAATATTAGGTGGGTATGGGGATGGGCGGAGGGGGTATTCGCTTTCGACCCGCCCGTTTGCCATCCTTAGGTATATTTGACATGTCATTAAGTGAGTGCTTATCAGTTATCAGTTCAGCTTTGATACATTCATGTACCAATGTTCAACCAATGTTCATCATCATTGGTGCTCATGTTATGATTATACTGAAGTGCATCATATCACAGTTTTGTTATGATTCGACATCAGGTTGTGCTTAGTGTGGCACCTTATACTCACGTACCTTGTATTCTCTTACATATACATTGGTCTATAACAGTAAGTGTGAAAGTTATGACAATATATAAAAGAAAATAACAAAAAATTGAAAATAAAGTTATGAAATATATTCAATGAAAAGAACAAAAGTTATTTATGATATTTGATGATGACTTACATGATTTTTGATAAAATCATGAGATAGTGATTTTCAAGTTTTTAAAAGGAAACAGTCTGACTAGTTCGGTTTGAAGTTTTAATTGTTTTTATTTAAAATTTTAGTTTATTGTTTGTATTTTATGGATTTTATGTTTCAAATATATTTCCGCCTCAATAAGTTTTACTTAACGCGTGATGATTTTTATGCGAATGTTCGAATAAATTAAATATATAATAAGGATATTTTTCTATAATGATTAATACAAGAAACTAAATACTTAGATTACATAAGAACCATATAAGGAAAAAAATAAAAATTTAACTAAATAAATTTGAATAAAAGGAAGATGCGAATATATAAGACTGTATCGATAAATGAACCACAATAGGGATTAAGCTATTGAAATACCACTGACAAACTGTAAATCATAATCAAGCGACATGAGAAAATTATCCACGAATGTAAATCAATTGTCCAAATCTAATTCGAAGTTCCAAAGCAATAAAGAGCAATATGACAGCAAATAAGCGTCACCATGATCAATCGTGGTCATGTCAAATCTAAACCTGAGAAAAATGATAAATAAAAATAACGGACAAATAACCAAAAATATGTCAAAAAGTAAGAGAAAACAGACCGTAAAGATAGAAAAAAAACATCTTATAAAAATAGAGTTATTAAAAATAAATAATAATAATAATAATAATAAAGATATGATAAATAATAATAATAATAATAATAATAAATACCGACAACTGACTGTCAACACTAAAATCAATGTCGCCTCTATTAATGACACTACTATAAAAAGATTAAAAAAATAGAACTGAAAATCCTATTTCAATTTTATAGAAAATGTAGATTGATGTATTTATATTTTAAATCAAATTTACAGTAGTTATTTTCTTTTGCCTTTTTCGAGAGAATATAATTTACTTTATCTAAATAATAATAATAATAATAATAATAGTAATAATAATAATAATATATTTTATTTATATTACATTTTTATATTTTTATTCTCTATTAGTTTACTTTTTTATATAAATTAATATAGAATTAAAATAACTGAATCAAGATAAAGTTAAAAATAAAATAAAAGAATTACAAGAGTTGAAGATATGTTTTAAGAAAAATAAAAATAAATAAAAAGAAGAAACGCATGGCATTATTACATTCAAGGGAGGTTCGGCCTAACTACAATACAGCCCCAGTCTAATGACGTGTATATTCCTTTTGAATAGATTAACGTGATGACAATAAGAAAATAATTTATCTTAGAGATTAAAAGAATCATCGTTTCTTTTAGAAGTTATAGGTTCGAATATCAACGACTGTAATAGAGTGATTAAATGTTTATTATCAAATAGTATAAAATATTTAAAACATATATTATTTTGTAACTATCTAAATTTAATCAAAAATAATAATATATGACCAAAATAATATATATTTAAAAATTTAATTATTAACAACAAATATGTATCCACATACATAATTACTTAAAACAAAAACATCTAAAAGATAACATTATTTTTTATTTTTAACTGCTGAAATCATTTAATCAATCACTTAATGAGTTTAATTGATGTGTATATTCCAAAGAAAAATGTTAAACTAATTTGTTAATGCAAGGTTTAAAAATAACAGAAACCAGTTACGAAGAAAAATGTAATCAAAAGAAAACATTTTAAGTTGGACAAGATAAATTTTAGGTTTAACCGAAAATGTTATTTTTCTTCATTTGTATTTTCAGTTGTAATAAAAAATGTTATAAATTTGTATATATTTTAAGTTGTAAACACTTAAATCATCATACCGTAATATTTTTAATTGTAACGGAAAATGTTAAAAATTTATACTCTCTCTATTCCATAATTTATGTCTTATATTGAATATACAAATAGTTTTAAGAGATACATTTGACAAAGAAAAATGATAAAATTATCATTAAAATGATTGAAAGATCTGACATATTTATTTTGATATGCGTAAAAGAGTAAAACATATAAAATAAAATTATATATAAATAAATCAACGATGTAACCAAATAAATCAACTTGTAACCAAATGTCGAAATCTAACATTTTAGTAACAAAGTGCAATAAGATTATGCAATGATGTTAGTATGTTAACAGAATTTGTTACCATTTGTTGTTGAGAAAATAATTTCAGTGACCGAAAATGCCTTATAATATACGATTTAACCAATTTTTTTTGTATTTACGAAAATAACCAACAAATTCGCAACGCGAACTCCAATTTCGCAATATAGTTTCCAAATTCGTAACGCGATTTTCCAAATTCACAACGCGATTTTTCAAATTCGTAACGCGATTTTCAAATTCACAACGCGAATTTGTAATTCGCAACACAGAAGTCAAATTTGCAAAGCGCGTTTATTTTCCCAACTCGAATTTTATTTTCGAATTTGAAACACAATATTAATTTCGCAACACAAATGTAAATAGTATAATCGCAACTCATAACCTAAAACCCAAAATCACAACTCAGTCCAATCTACATATCTCCTCTCTACGGCGACATCCGTCCCCATCTCCGGCAAAATCCATCACCATCTCCGGCGAAATCAGTCTATCTTTATCTCTCAGAGCCACCCTCACAACTATTAACGGCCATAAATGGAAAATCAACTACTGAGGGTTAGTTTTTTTAATTATTTTTATTTTGAAATTTTAGTATTATTATTAGATTTTTCATATTTAAATTGATGATAAATTTACTGGTAATTTCAAAATATAGATTAACAATTTCACTTAGATTACTTAGTAAATTCATTTGGTTGTTGTCAATACTGCTAAACTGTTTAGTCTTTAACCCTATGAAGTTAGTATTTGTCTTTGTTTTGTCTTTTGGTTGAAGTAATGCAATTCATTCAAGTTTCAATTTGCAGAAGAATAGTTTTTGAAACTTAAATTCGCAACACGAAAATCGCGTTGCGATTTTAGTTTCGCGTTGCGATTTTCATTTTCGCGTTGCGAATTTAAGTTTCGATAACTACTCTTCTTCTGCAAATTGAAACTTGAATGAATTGCATTACTTCAACCAAAAAACTATGATAGAATAATGACTTGGGTGAATACCGTGCTAGTTTGAAACATATTTGGCTTTGTTTTTACTGTTTAATATCATGTCTGTTTATAGTGTATAATTTGTAGTTTTTGGTATATCTAACTTGGTATGTTTATTGTTTTTGTTAGAAATTTTTTTCGGCTTCATTGACTCTAATGAATAAATTAAGCCTAGTCCCTATAATAGCGTCGACACTTACACCTGTACAAAGAAAATTGTTTGAGGATACTTGCTTCGGGCCATGGCTGAAAGTACAACATCCAGGTGGAGATGCTATGTTGACCCATTTGTTTCTTCAGACCATGACTAACGATCTACCCGAGAGGATACAACATGGTGATGAAGATATATGGTTTCATTTTCCACCGGCGTATACTTGTTTTGGGTGGTAGGAGTTTTGCTTAATCACTGGTCTACGTTTCAGACATGATGAAGTAGGTCGGTACACTAGTCATATCGCCTGGCCATCATGGTTATCTCGGTTTTTCCTGAGCTGGCAAAGGTGAAGCCCAGTTTACACGTCGACGACTTGAAAGGATTACTTCTTAAAGATGGTTTTACTTGGATGGATGACCTTAATGTTGTCCAAGTATGCCTTTTATTATTTTTGAATGCCGGATTTTTAGGCAAAGAGGCCAGACAACATATTTCTAAGGACCTAATATTATTGGTAGAGGACCTAAATGCATGGAACGTGTTTCCGTGGGGTTCATATCTATGGAAAACTACCTAGAAAAAGTTATCGTCTGCCTTTGAGGACCGTCGTAGTTTGCGTGGCGATGGTTCCAAATACACTTTGGTAGGCTTTATTTGGGCCTTTAAGGTAAGAATTTCTATATAATGTTTCCAAAATTATAATTAATTATTTAACAATTATTAATGTTTGTGTATTATATTGTTTGTAGATTTGAATATTTGAGGCTTTTCCCAACATGCAAACATATGCAAGAAAAAATTCAAATGATATTCCTAGGGCTATTACCTGGAGGAGGATCCGGCTGTTGGATTGAGAAGATTTACTACCATATACGATGATGAATTATGTAAGTTAACACAAATACTACCATATATAAACAAGTTATTACTAGTAGATGTTTAACTTTTTTGAGCTTTTATATTGTTAGGAGGCCAACTATCCATTACAGAGGCTGAGCTTGCCAACGAGAGCCATCACCTATTCCATCACATTATCGAGCCTCTTCTCCACCATCACCTCATAATAGGCGACCGACAAAGATGTCACGACATTTATCTCCCTGTTCTCCACCTCCACGGGATGAGTTAGGGGAGTTATGTGATGAGGTCAGTACTTTGCGTGATGAGGTCGGTACTTTACGTGACGACAATGGTGCATGGCGTGATGAGGTACGATCTTTACGTGGTGAGGAAGATGTTTTATGCGATGAAAATGGTGATTTACGTGGTGAGGTATCTACTTTATGTGATGAGGTAGCCGCTCTACGTGAGATTGTTTCATCGTTACAGAATGAGGTTTATACTCTACGCAATAAGGTAAGTTTGTTTAATACTATACTAAAAATGCAAATAACTTTTTTTCGGCATTATTTATTTATTTATTTACTGATTTATGTATTTATTTATTTTTAGCGGCCCGATAAGGTAGATGCTTTACGTCGGGTTTTTCTTACACGACGGGGTTCACGCATCAGACGTCGTGCACGTGTCATTACGTCTCTTTTCACCCCAATAGTGCCAAGACTCTGTAAGAAGAACCCCGCTTCACCTGTCATCATTCAAGAGGCCCCTGTCATCGTTCAAGAGGTCCCTCCCACCGTTCAAGAGCCCGATTCACATGGCATACTATGTCGACATATTGATAAACCCCCTCACGTGCCCGATATGATGGATGAGAGTTGGCTTTCGTATGAGTTATCAGCCAGTACCATTCCTCAGTAGGAGAGGAGAACACTACCGGACACAATTATGGATAATACCCTTTGGACTAAGACCGCAGTTGATTTTTATATACATGAGCGGAGCCAGGGGTGTTACGCTGACATATGCAAAATCGACGATAGTATGCATTTGTTTCTTGATTGGTCTTGGTGGGATATTTTATTAGGGGTTGAAGAGAATGGCTATTTCGAATGGGGGATAAGTCTTATATTCTTCTTATATTGCATTTTTGATTATTTTTTTAAAAATTTATTAAATTCACTAATATATGTATTTTTTTTATCCACAACATATTGATGCAATTATAAGGAAATTGAAGAAAATAAAAAAGACGCGATGGACTATTATGCCTTTGTCTTTTCACGTAGCTCACTTGAAGGATTAGAGAGACGCTTCATATGCGTTGGGTAATGGAAAAGCTAAGCTTTATCCTGCATGGTGTGAGGTCGATAAGGTTAGTATTTATTTTTGAATATTTTAAAGGTGTTCATAAATTTTATTTGATGTGCGCAATTGAATTATTATTTATGATTGCAGGTGTTTATACCTGTTATGGAACGTCGTCATTGGCTTCTCGTCGAGCTTCAGCTCCCATCCCTAAAGACGATAGTATATGTCAGCATGTTGAATTACATACCATTGTCTGATTTGAAAGATATTATTTGTAAGGGATGGAGCGCTCATTTGGCTAAATACTTGGATGCGATTGATTATTGGACTAATTCTGGAAACAAGAAGACAAAAAAGTTCAAAGTTACAATGATGAGAGACGAGATAGCGCCACAACAAACGGCTGGAGCCAGAGGGGATTGTGGTACTCTTGTATGCATATGCTTGGAACGTTTAACGACAGGAGGTAAACAGTTTCTACTTCTCACAGATAGAGATAGAGGTGTAGTAGAGTTGTGGTTTCGTCATTTTATGGCTAGAGCGATATATTCGAGACGTTGCCTACATGCATCCGGCTGAAAGTGTGCATAAACAACCATTTGTTATTGATAAGTTTGAGCAAGCGTTGTTAACATATATACTCTTTGTTGGTTTGAAAATGTTTGGTTAAGTACCTAAAATTTAATAATTTGTTGTTTGTTGGTTTTAGACGTATAAAAAGTGTTGTTTGAGCAAATGTTTGGTTTCTGTAGGTTAATCCTGAAGTGAGCTGCGTGAAATTGATGTATTTGTGCATAAACAACCAGTTATTATTGGTAAGTTTGTGCAAGTGTTGTTAACTGTTATATACTTGTTGGTTTGAAAATGTTTGGTTTAAGTACCTAGAATTCAATAATTTGTTGTTTGTTGGTTTTAGATGTGTAGAAAGTGTTGTTTGAGCAAATGTTTGGTTTCTGCAGGTTAATCCTGAAGTGAGCTACGTGAAATTGATGTATTTGTGCATAAACAACCAGTTGTTATTAGCAAGTTTATGCAAGTGTTGTTAACTGTTATATACTTTTTGGTTTGAAAATGTTTGGTTTAAGTACCTAGAATTCAATAATTTGATGTTTATTGGTTTTAGATGTGTAGAAAGTGTTGTTTGAGCAAATGTTTGGTTTCTGCAGGTTAATCCTGAAGTGAGCTGCATGAATGTATTTGGATAACAGACAACAATCTGATAAGTGATAACAACTGAACAGATCATAGCAATGTTCAAACTCAAGTTACTAATGCATGTCTAACTGAAAATGTATGCATTCACACATAAAATACACATAATACAACGTTTACATTTAAAAATCACCTAAGTTAATAAGTCCCAAAAGGTGAAGCCGGTTGTGATTGGGATTTTTTTGGTTGCGATTTTGATTTCTTTTTGCTTGGCACCATATGAGCTTTGGATTTTGATGAGGATCCATATTTTGGTAGAGGAAAAGATGATTGTGATGGCACTGGTGATCCATATGTCAACCTTGTATGACCACTTTCCTTGCACCGACTACATGTCGATATCCTCTTCTCTTCACCCTTAGACAGTATACGATTGTGATTTTTTGGTTGACTAGGTAGCTTGCTGTCCATGACTGGTGGCAAAACTATTTGTAAGTCATCTGGTATGTCCCACTCAGAAGGATGTGGAATAGGGTAGACAATCTCGGCATAAGTCTATCGATATACTTCTGTAGTGTAGCAATCCATAGCGTATGCGCTTTAATCATCTTGGTTTAGATGAAGAGCAACTTTCATAACATGACCACACAGATAACCAGATGTTTGCCATTTCATACAATACACGTCTTTACATTTAGATCGACAAGCCTATTTAATTTATTATCCAATACTTCAAATAAAGTGTTTGAACATGGTTCAACTCTCCATGACGTTGACTTTACAATACGTTTCGTTATCTTTTTTTCAGTCCATGGTGTAACACGACGTTCCAATGTTCCTGTAAATTTAAATAAATAATACTTAGTAAAATATATAAATATGATAAGTTATGAATTTAAAGAAATAATACATGCATGGTTTCTTTTCTTGTAGTACCACTGTTGAATAGAGGCTCGAAAAAACTCCATTAACATAGTAATGGGTAATTTTCGGGAATGACGACTTAGAGCGTTGATTGATTCTGCACTATTAGACGTCATGAAATCATATCTTGCTCCAAGTTGATGTACTCTTGACCATCTTTCAAACCCGACATCTTCTAGTGTTTGAACACATTGAGGCAAAACACGTCTTAAACAATTTATATGCTTATTAAAATCCATTTCCCGATAAGCTTTTACAGCCTTCCAGTATGTCCATTTATGATTTTTTATACCAGCAGACCTTGATTTTAGATTTCTATACAAATGAACACCACAAAGTCCATGAAAAGCATCTGGGAAACACCTTCTAACAGCGTTGTCAATTGAGTTTGCCCTATCAGATATGATTTTCAGATTGCTAATAGGACCTATGTAATCCCTAAGATGTCCCATAAACCATGTCCATGAATCAGAGGTTTTAGATTTGCCAACCCCGTAAGTTATTGGTAGTATCCATTGTTAGCATCCATGGCTACTGCTAATAAGTTTACTCCAAGGTATCGACCTTTCAAATGTGCTCCGTCAACTATAATAAATGGGCTCATGCAAGTAATAAACGAACGAATCTACAAAATAATACACACAAGAAATATAATCATTTAAATGTGAAATGCATGTAACTAACAAAAATAGGTCAACAAAATTATATTGATTTACTAACCGCAGCACCAATGGCGATAAACAACAACTCAAAGCGTCTATCTCTATCTGTTTTGATATGAGTTACCGACCTAGGATTTTTCAGCTTTAAATTGTGACAATAAGCCGGCAGTTGGGCAAACGGTGCTTCTGGAGACCCCCTCAACAATTCCAAGGCATAACATTTGGCTCTCCAAGCTTGAGAATATGAGATACTAATCTTGAACCGAGCATTCATGTCAGTCATAATTTCATGTCCCCGATATACCCTGCCATTCAAAAACATTAACATAGCCAGAAAACCACCCAACACCTTTTTGTTTGCCTGTCTATGGTGAGGAAAAACTTGGGTTCTTGAACATGTATGTTTATTAATAAAAGTCCTAACTTGGAACATTTCGTAATCTTTTATCCTCTTTGCAATCATACGCCATGTACAGTTTTTGTCAATCATACACTTTGTTTCGAAACGATCTTTGCTTGATTTGTTAACTTTTAGTTGATAGCCATCTTCCACACATTTCGTATACAAAGCTATCTTTAAGTCTTCCTTTGTATCAAAACAATCATCTTTCTTGATACGAATAACTTTTATGTAACAATCAACTGCTATCTTTACCAACTCTTCTTCCGCTATCTGAAGTAATTCTGGCATATTCCAGTTATACTCCCGTTGCATTTTCTTCTTTTTCTTTTCTTCGGGGACTTCTTCTTCTTCTTTTTGTTCTTCAGGGTTATATGAATTACAGAATGGATGTTCAACATGTTCATTCACAGTCGTAACTTCCTCCTCAATATTATCAACATCATCTTCCTTAGCAGCGGCTGTTTCATCATCAAAATTCGGGTATTGACCAATATCAAAATCATTACACGCAGGGTCTGTTTCTTCTTCTGAAACATCATCAAAATCCGAGTATTGACCTAGATCAAAGTCCGGGTATTGACCAAGATCAAATTTTGAATACTGACTAGTACTCACAATTTTTTCTGTTGGCTCATAATCGTCTAACTGGTCAATACGAAAACCGGATTTTGGTGCTGAAAGTTGATTGGGATTTGGATTAGGAAAAGGCTGTGGGTTTTGAGATTGTGTTTGATATTGTGTTTGGTATTGGAAATGTGGTGAAACAAAATTTTCTTGGTGATTAAATTGTGGTGGAACCATTAAATTTTGAGGTTGATAACAACGTTGTACATTGTGAGCACCATAAACTGGGGTTGAAGAACTTAGTTGATTACTACCCGCTACTGACCCAACTTCACTACTTCTAGGTTCAACAACATACAATGTAACATCATCTTCTTGCGAAACACTAATGTAAGCAATGAATCGTTCAACATGTTCATTGTCAGTTAACAAACAAACTTTACATTTTCTCTGATAAGATGACCTAAATCCACTTAGAGACTCTAAATTCAATTTCTTTGCAATACGTAACATTAGAGTTTCATAAGTTAACTTTTTTAATGACAGTTTTAGTTGAAGATTCATGGGTAAATGCATATATTGTAAAACACCATGAACATTCTCTCATGACCCTCCAAAACACAAATCTATCCAAACATGATCAACATTAGATGATTTCATTCTACAAATTGTAAATTAATTTACTAAACAAACGAGCTATAAACTACGTATCATCACTAGCTTAGAGAAAAACATACCTTTATTAAGTTGATAGTTGGCAATTTGGGAGAGAAATCATTGAAAATTTATATAGAAATAAAATTATGTAAAAAAAATTAGAGATGTGGAAGGATGTTATTGGATATAGAAACGGATGTCGCCGGAGAGAGTGATAGATAGAGATGGAATGAGTTGCAATTTAAGTTATGAGTTTGCTGCTGCTGCGTAGTCATATACCCAAAACATTTGTGTTGTGAAAATAAAACATGTTGCGAATTCGAAAATCGAGTTGCGAAAACAAAATTCGCGTTGCGAATTCAGAAATCGAGTTGCGGATTTGAAATTCAGTGTTGCAAATTTGAAAATCGCGTTGTGAATTTGGAAATCGCGTTGTGAATTTGGAAATCGCGTTGTGAATTTGGAAAATCGCGTTGCGATTTACATATACGCGTTGCGAATTTTGAAACTGTGTTGCGAAATTGGAGTTCGCGTTGCGAATTTATTAGTCATTTTTGCAAATCCAAAAAAAATTGGTTAAAATCGTATATTATAAGGCATTTTCAATCATTGAAGTTATTTTCTCTTTGTTATTTTGTTAGGTAATTATCACACTAACTAACAAACATCATGATTGCAAGGGCGTGTTTTACAAAAACCAGATGGAACCAAACTAGACCATGTCCGAAAGATTTGATTTGAACCATTTCCAACCACCAAAAGCTTACCCTCACCCAACGCCACAAACAAAAACCTTAGCTAACATACAATACAATATCACCCCCGTACTTCTTCCATAGCAAACAACAAAAACATGGCCATGGCAATGGCGCTTCGACGACTCTCCTCGTCCATCGACAAGCCTCTCCGTCCTTTCTTCAATGCCACTTCCCTTTCTATTACATGGTTTCTTCTCCTTCTCCTCCTACTAAATTTTCATAGCCATTTCTTTCTTTAATCTCTATTCTTCTTCTTCTTTTGTGTGTGTGTGTGTTTGTGTGCTAGTGCAGTCGTCTTTGCCAAATGAAGCTGTGTACGAGGGGGAGAAACCTGGGGTCACTGTAAAGCTCTTTTTATATATATAATCTTTTAAGTTCCAATCTATTTAGTTTATATTGAAGATACTCTTTTCTATACAGTGGCCAAAGCAACTGAATGCTCCACTTGAAGCCGTTGATCCTGAAATTGCAGACATCATTGAGCTTGAAAAAGCCCGCCAATTGAAGGTTCCTTCGTATTCAACTTTGCTAAAATACATAGTTTCAAGAGTTTTATAATTTTAGTGAAATGAAAGATGTTTGCGTTCAAAGGGACTCGACCTCATTCCATCGGAGAACTTCACTTCGGTGTCCGTGATACTACGGAGGGAATGAGTATGTCCATCTTTTGCCCTACACTCATTTTCATTCTACCTATATATTGCTCAGCTAACTATAATGAAATAGAGAAAGAAACCATAAAATTAGAGTTTTTGAATGTAAAAGTATGTTGAATTTTATTTTAAAGTTCCATTTTTTACGTACATCGACATGGCAGAGACATTGTGTCGGAAGCGAGCTCTGGAAGCATTCAGGCTAGATCCTGAAAAATGGGGAGGTAAGAGATATCCTCTAGTTTTATGTTGATGGTCGAAGAAGATATTATATCATGTTTTGGAAACAACGTTTGTTGCTGTTTTGGGCCTAATTAGCATTTGGTTGTTCATTCAACTCTGTTGTATGGCAGTGAATGTGCAGCCCCTCTCTGGTTCTCCATCCAATTTCCAGGTTTACACTGCACTCTTAAAGCCTCATGACAGAATTATGGCACTTGATCTTCCTCATGGTGGCAATCTCTCTCATGGTTATCCGGTACTTCTAAATTCCATATTGAAATGACTGCAAATCAACAGTTTCTTAGGAGCTCTTCTTGTTCCTATCAGTATTTTTGTGGTTGCAGCTTGATATTTACAGTATTTCTTTTGTGATTGTTTAGACAGATACCAAAAAGATATCCGCTGTCTCCATATTTTTTGAGACAATGCCAAATCGGTTGAACGAAAGCACTGGCTATATTGACTATGACCAGGTACAGTATTGGTTCTCGAACTCGATATCACTGTGTGATTGGTTTCCTTACTCGAATATTTTCTTCACATCCAAGTTTTTAATTGTAGTTGGAAAAGAGTGCAACTCTTTTCAGGCCTAAACTGATTGTTGCTGGTGCTAGCGCTTATGCGCGTCTGTATGATTATGCTAGCATTCGAAAGGTAATAATCTTTTGTCATACATGGAAATTCATGTTTTTGATCCCATTCGGTGTCACATTGGTTATGCATTAACCGGGTTTGTGACAAGCAAAAAGCAATAATGTTGGCAGACATGGCACATATCAGTGGTTTGGTCTCAGCCGGTGTCATCCCTTCGCCTTTCGAGTATGCTGATGTTGTCACCACCGCAACTCATAAATCGCTTCGCGGGCCTTGTGGAGCCATGATTTTCTTCAGAAAGGGAGTGAAAGAGATTAAAAAACAAGGGAAAGAGGTTAGCTGCTGAAAGTAAACTTTACCCCTTTCAAGATGGAAGTGGCACAGAAATTTAGACTTTTTCTTTTTCCTGCAGGTTTTGAATGATTATGAAGACAAAATCAACCAGGCTGTCTTCCCCGGACTTCAAGGTGGGACTGGGTTACACAACCACACGATTACAGGTCTAGTAGTTGCACTGAAACAGGCGATGACTCCAGAGTACAAAGCCTACCAAGAGCAAGTTCTAAGTAATTTCTCTAAGTTCGCTCAGGTATCATTTGCAAGATGTACCAGAACTTGTCATGCAATAAAGCATAGAGACATTCCTAGGGACATGTAAGATGATTTTAAACAATAAAGATAGGTTTCTTTCTTCTCAAATGCAATTGTTTTAACAACCAAAATCTCCCAAATTTGCAGACTTCGGCTGCAAAAGGATATGAACTTGTTTCTGGTGGAACAGAGAACCACCTACTTTTGATTAATCTGAAGAACAAGGTAAGAACAACTTGGACAAATTCATGAATCTTCATTAAAAGTTCTCATGCGCAAATGCTCTTTTCTTGAACGTTTTCTATAGGTCATTGATGGCTCCAGGGTTGAAAAGGTGTTGGAAGCAGTTCATATTGATGCAAACAAAAACACTGTACCTAGAGACGTGTCGGATATGGTTCCTGGTGGCATCAGGATGGGTGAAGGCTCTTACTATTAATGTACTTGTGCTCGCTTGACATATACTTATTCCGACGAATCCGGTTGTGCTTCAGGAACCCCGGCTCTTACTTCTAGGGGATTTGTTGAGGACTTTGTTAAGGTAGCTGAATACTTCGATGCTGCTGTGAAGTTGGCTGTTAAAATCAAGGCTGAAACAACAGGTTTTTGCAAGCTTTTATTCCCTCATATTATACTCTTATCTCTGGACTTCTACAGTACTACTTGTAATTCTTTAAGTACTTGTGTACAACGCTTCTGCAGAATGGGCATATGATCCTCCTCGAATCTTCGAATTCGAAATATACATAAAACCAGGAAAATTGGGCATATCCTTTCTGGAACTCGAGTCAAAGTAGCATAGCATTCTGCTAATTTTTGGCTGCATGCTGTTTGTTTTTGTAAACCAGGGACGAAGCTGAAAGATTTCGTGGCCACACTTCAGTCTGCTCACTTTCAATCCGAGGTTGCAAAACTCTGCCACAACGTCGAGGAGTACACAAAGCAATTCCCGATAATTGGATTCGGGAAGGGAACCATGAAGTACAATAACTGAGCAATAAATCATGCCATGGAGTACAATTGTAATCCAGGTACTTGACGAGTTGTTGTGTTTCCCATGTCTGCAATAAATCATTCCATTCCGGTTCTGTTATTCTTGTTGTCATGTTTTTTTTATGCTGATTATTCATGTGTTTGGACACAGATGAATGTGCCAATATGAGATTTCTTAGTGTTGGAGGCAGGCAAGGAATGTAGCTTTACTAGCAGGCCAAATTGTGTACAATGTAAATTAAGCTTTTATGGGTCTAAATGAGAAAACTTTGATATGAATCTCTATTAAATGTACATGCATGCATGCATACATACATATGTTTTGAAGCATGGAACCTGCTTTGAGACGTAATAGTTTTGTTGTTACCCTAGAATATGATTTATATGGTAAATGACATGTTCATATTAGTGAATAACATAAATACTCTTTCACCATTTGGAAACTGCACCACATTGGTATCGGGAACAGGAAGAAGAAATAACTGTAACATTTGTTTCATTGTTTTCATTCAAGTCCTTAACTCATTTAAAATTTTCAACCACAATTTCAAGCTAAAGTAATTCCAAGATTTAATATATATTATTAATATGCATATCATAAAATTGTCTATTTTTTGTTCATAACATCATAATTGATATTGTATTCACTTATTAGTATGATAAGAACATTAAGCATACTACTGATGAGGATTGATTCAAACGGTAAGTAACTTAATATCGTTTAAATAAATCTCGAATTTGAGCTCTTATGTATGTAAAAAATTACTACCAGGAGATGAGTCCACCAAAATTAAATATGTGACACGGATCAACCCGAATTAGTCGGAATAAAAAAGAAATTTTCATCAAATCAGTTTTATAAGCGCTTTCTGCGACGAATGTTACCCAAGACCTGACCTGACATGTAAACCCATGAAAAATAACGAATTAAATAAAATTTGATTTTTTAAAAATAAATTTTATCCAAATCGATGAATTAACGAATTAAACATACCAATTCGAATGCTATTGAACCTGATAATAACCCAGAGGGAAAACATGGCAACCATAAACACACGACTAACCCAATGATCAAATCCAATTCCAACACCAACCCACAAAACTGGATCCAATTTTATTGTACCAAAATTTTCTTTTATTTACCGATAAAAAGTTTATAACAAATATACAAATTGAGCAACAAGCGAGGCGAAGATCTGTAAAATCAGCATTTTTAAAGGGGGGGGGGGTTACAAAGGGAAAAGTGAGATAAAGGGCGAAAGAATGGCAAGAGCAGGAGGGATAACGAACGCCGTGAACGTAGGGATAGCAGTCCAAGCAGATTGGGAGAATCGCGAATTTATCTCTCACATTTCCCTCAATGTTCGCCGCCTCTTTGAGTTTCTCCTCCAATTCGGTAAACTTTACTTATTTTCCTTTGTCTTGACTTTTCATTTTCATGCTCCATTTTCTTTTCTTCTTTTTTTAAATGTTAATTGTTTGTTTCCAGAGGCTACAACGAAGAGCAAATTAACATCACTGAACGAGAAACTCGACACCCTGGAACGTCGTTTGGAGCTTCTTGAAGTTCAAGTTGGAACTGCTTCCGCTAACCCTTCTCTTTTCAGTACGTGATTCACTTTGTTTGTGTGTACAGTAACATTGTTGACTGGTGAAATTTGTTGTTCGTTTCTTTCGATTCTGTCTTATTTGTAAGACATTAGCATCTCGCCGTTGCTTTTTCTATAATTCATCTTTCCCTTGATTGTATTTATATTTTTTGTACAGCTTTCTTCAATATTTTAGCTGCTTAAAAAGCATAAGTTCTTAAAAAGGAGAATTTATGGTTGTGACCAAAACATTAACATAATCGAAAGAAACGAACAACAAATTTCACCAATTTTAATTATTTTCCCAATTTTAATGGTCAAAATTGATTGAATGCCCTAATAAATATCGGTTTCTTGTATGGCATCTTTGAGGAAGATGCTGAAGCAGTGGTTGGCAGTTGAAAATTCTGACTTCCACCGTGATAGAAAAAAGAAAAGTGAATTCAATTGTGATGGTGGGTTATCTTCTTAACCAGAAGAAAACCAAAATTGTGGGCTTGACTAGATTCTAGATTTGGATCTAATCCAAGAAAAAAGTAAAAATATTTTCTTTATGCAGAGAACTTGGAGTCAATTAGCTGCACTGTTGTGTTAAAAGAGTCTTCTTCATCTAAATTTAGATATATTGTACTTGGACTTTTCTTCTTGCATGACTTGCTAGTTAGCTCAGGGATATTAAATAGATAACCAAAATGGCTTCTTTTAGCTCTCTTAGCCATCAGTTCATTCATCTTTGAATTGGTTGTAACTTTTAGGTGTTCAAAAGGTCTCTTGTATGTTAATGTCAATTTAAACATTCTATGTTGGCAATTGCTATAACATCTCCTGCAGTTGATTTTTCAGTCGATCTGGATTCATAATTGAAGATGCCTTTTTTATAGCATGGTTAGTCATAAGTTGCTTAACTTCACGATTGAGATATCTTGGTTTGCATATATTGTAGTATGTATTGCTGCCCCAGTTGGTGGATTCTAAGATGATGATGACTTATAAATTAAGACTTTTATGCCATTCTCGAATTCTCAAGTTCCTTGAGTTGAGGTAGCTTATCAAGGCCTTCATTGTAACTTTTTTGAAATCAAGTAGGGTATGGTAAATAGATCTGAATCCTCCTTGGATCTCAGCATATTCTAGAGTATGTCTGTATAGATATTGACTTAACAGAAATGTCCTCTATACGAGTTATGGATTACACCACACCTGCATTTTCTAGGAGGTAAGGTAAAATCAATCCACTTTGAGAGAACATAATGCACACTAGAAAAATACCTCAAACCTTTGTATACAGAAATTGAGAATGCAATTGTTGATGTTAGCTTCATGGTAATGAATTTATTTACCCACTCTTTTTCATGAGAGTTTTTATTGCATTTTCTCTTAGCCATCAGATTTTGTAATTAAGGTAAACAAAAACTATGGTAGATCCATATGCAGCAGTACCATTTGATTTCCAAAGACCTGCAAATGATATACAGATGCAAAATATCAGTACACTTTCTTTTAAATGCTTCTGTTGTTTGCAAAGAGTCATATAAATTGGACTAATTTTGTTCTTGATGGTTGGTTTTGAGCTTTTCAAGCTGGTTGTTAAGTTGAAGATTTCATCTGTAGCATCTGAGGGGGGGGGGGAAATGTCATGATTATTGAGTTACTAGCCTTTGTATTCATACTATGAGACAGATAATAGCTAGTTTCGCTGCAATATATATATATATATATATATTAAAAAAAACCAACTTTGGTCACATTCAAGAAACGAGATGAAAGGGTCTGGTAGTAATCCCTGAAGTTCATTGTTACCTGCTCATATCCCTGATAGTAGATGTAAATCAATTACCATAGTAACATATCCACTCATATGCCAAAGAGTGGGTGTGTACCATGAATCGACAAATTCATCAACTGCTAACAGAAAACCCTAAATAAATAATTTATACTTAAGAAGAGGATTGAGTTTGCTGAGGAATAAGCAGTGTACGATGTTCAATATTTTTGAAGTATTATGGGATTATTACAATATCTCACTTGCACTAGGTCAGATACTGTTTTCATTGTTAACAAAATAGTCCAGTACATGCATGCACCACGACATGGTCATTTGGGTAGCAATCAAACTCATTTTTTGTGATACTCCTTGTCCTAGTCAATCCATGGTGCTCACTTCATTCTCTGAAGTTGACTAGGAATTGATCGAGATGATAAACAATTGCTATCTGGTTATTGTGCATTTCTCAGATATAGCATTATATCCTGGTTCTCAAAGAAGGAAAGATTTATATATCAATCCACCATAAAAACATGATATTGTAGTCTTGTCGATGCATCCTCTGAACTTCTCTACTTAAAAGCAATTACCAATGATCGAGGGGTTACTTTTGATGAGATCTCCAAGATTCGAACATTAGTACAATATCATTGGTTTGTAAATCATGTTCTTCATACCAAAACCAAACTTATTAATATTGAATAATCAATTGGAATTCAACTATATACCGATAGGGAACAATTTGTCCAGACCCTTATTATTATTAATGCTCTTCCCACCTGATCATTCGTTCAATATTGACATTTTTAAAAGTTATTGTATCTTTTACAATATTGAGATTAAAAAATAACAAGATATATTGCGTCGCGATAACCCTCCTCTCCTATTAGGTTTAAAAAAAACTTTTTTTACTGCGTGTTCATTCAAGTGCTATTGGAAATAAGCAAAATTTCTCCACTTCAGATAGATGAAAGTCATTTAACACTTTTTTCGTTTTTCCATTTTTAAAAGGTGAGCTGTCGTTCCTTTCTTACCAAAATTTTCAGATTTTATATTTTGATAATTTGTAATTTTTTTGTCACAAATTTCACTCTAAGCCCAAATCGTAACTGAAAATGATCCATGTGGCTCATCAATATTTTCTTTTAATTAATGTAGAGTGTTTGCAAATAGTAGTATCTGTTTTAGAGATTCTCGATCATTTTACAATGAACATTTAAATACCTTATAGTCTCTGGTGCTCGAACCTGAAACTTCTAAAAATAACAAATGTTCCTTTAAACACTATTTTTTTTATGAATCTAGGGTATTTACAAGTCGTAGTATCTGTTCTAAAGATTTTTAATCATTTGACAATTAAAGCTTAAATACCCTACGATCTCTAGGGATAACAATCATTCATTTTACCACTGAGGTAGATTGGTTCGTGCTTCCTTTAAACGAAGCTAACTTCATTCATACGTGTGGCTCATCAACATTTAAGTAAAGATTTTAAAAGCATCAATAAGATGTAAGTAGGAAAAATAATCAAGACCAACAAGGTTGGTTCAAGTCGTAAGTAGCTTGATATTGCTTAAGTAAGATCTTAGGTTTGAGTCCTTATATATGCAGAAAATATTTGCAAGGAGATTCACCCATCAAAACTAGATGTGCAACCGAATTAATCAGGACAAAGTTTTGGAAGTAGAGGACAACAAAAGAAAATAAACAAGACCCTAAGGTTTTCTAATATATAGTTGTATATATTTTAAAAACATCAATAAGAGGTAAGTAACAAAATTATCAAGACCAATTATGATTTAAATGAATGATAATTTAAACAAATATGAAGAAACGTAGGATATATTTATTAAACAGAGACTGCATAACAACAGAAAAATAAGTTACAAGTATTGAAAACTAAAAGGATGCATTTAATGGCAAAGTTACACTGTCAGTTCTAGTTGATCTAGTGGTTGAACAAGAAGGAAGATCATCCCAGGATTCTATTATCTCATCTACTTCAGATTCTTCATCACCACTTTGTTCAATAACATTATATTCTTCCGATGCTTGTATCAGCTCCAGCTCCATTGCTACTTGTTTCATGGTGGGTCTTCTCTTTCCATCAAGGTCCAAGCATCTTTTTGCTAGTTTAGCCACTGCTGTAATTTCTTTTTCTGGACCATCATTTTGCACAATTGAATCCAGAATGTCAAATAACGAATTCTCCTGCATTGAAAGTAGAAAGCACGCCACCAAGCTTCTCACTTCCTCAGTTTGTTTTGAGATTGGTTTTTGGCCGGTTAAAAGTTCAACGAGAACAACTCCGAAACTATAGACATCACTTTTCTCCGTAAATTGACTCGATCGAAAGTACTCTGGATCCATGTAACCAAAAGTTCCTTGCACTCGTGTAGTTAAGTGAGTTTGTTCAAGTGTAATAGATCTGGAAGTTCCGAAATCCGACACTTTCCCCCTGTACTTATCATCCAAAAGTATGTTGCTTGATTTGATGTCTCGGTGATAAATAGGAACAGAAGCAGCTGAATGCAAATAGAACAAAGCATTGGCAATATCAATTGCAATCCGTAAACGCATTTCCCATGTCACTGGAAATTCGTCATTTTGGTGATGAATGAGATCATACAGTGTTCCATTTGGGATGAACTCAAATACCAGTAAAGGAACTTCATCCTCCAGACAACATCCTGAAAGCTTAACCACATTCCTATGGTTAATTTGACATAAAATTATTACCTCATTGATGAACTGTTCAACCTTCTTTTCATCAAATTTCTTGCCCTTTGCCATTTTAGATTTCTTGATGGCCACAATACTTCCATCTGTTAACATTCCTTTATAAACAGTTCCTTGGCCTCCTTCACCAAGGATTCGGTTCTCATTATAATAATCCGTCGCCTTTTCCATCTCAATGGAAGTAAACAACTTTACTTTTTCAAAATTATTTTTATTGGTGGACAAATGTTGTTGCAGTAACAGACCTCCATTCTTTTTGAAGTATTTCTGCCTCAACATGATGGCGTTTCTTCTTTTCAGCGCTTTGTAAATTAGCCATATTACAGGTAGCAGAAATATTGTCCCAATACTAGTGCTGCAACCTATATACAAATAAGAAACATAGTTTTATAAGTCAACCATAAATATACTTCAATGCAGTTTTGTTCATATCTTATACTCAGAGACGTAGAAAAAACAAAAGTAGTATTTCGTGGTTAATGAAGATTCATTTGCAAACAATGAAAGAATTTTCATTTGCATGCATTCAAATGAAATATATCACTGCTGGAACTTTTGATTTGATAAATCGTAATGCTTCCTTCCATATGTAGAAAAGAATGAACGGATGAATTCAAGTCATACCTATAATGATGCTTGTCCAGTTCCGAGTATTTTGTTGTGGTGGTGGTGGTGGTACTAGGGAAGCAGATCTTCTGCGCTCACAACTAAATGCGGTAGTATTGTATTCATATCCAAGAGGGCAGTCCCGTGGTGAACAATGATTTCCAGGAGTATTCAAACAAAGCATGTGACACCAAACATAAGCCCCGCAATTCTTTCCTGATTCAATAAAGAAATAAAAAAGGTTAAATAGATAGAATAGAAATAGGCAGCTTTCAAAAAATATAAACAAGTAGATGTGTTATTGAAACGATATGTTCAATTGTACCTTTGCATAACCTCGAAATATCCCCGGTACCGAAATCCTTGTTGCATACACAGAGATGAGTAGAGCCCAAACTTTGCCAGCAATATTGACGATCGGAGCTACAATTAGCGCTTAAACCTTGTTTCAAATGGCACGATCCTGATATCGGCGTGCTCCATTGCAGTAATACTGGAACATACGTCCAATTACTTAAATCGAAATCTTGTGGCTCTGAGGTCAAATCGTAATAAACGTCCCAGCTTACTATGGAAGCAAATCCGCAAGATCTTCTCCGGCTATAATCACTAGAATCAACCCTTCCACTCATGTTCACAAAAAAAGAAGAGAGACCCTGAGGAACATTAGTAGGGCAGCCAGTAGCTGAGGAATCCTCATTGCTATTCCTACAACTTGGTTGCAAACAGCCGCCAATAAGATTACTCGTTTCGTTGCCGAAAACAGTCACCAAATTACCGCAACCTGCAGACCAAATTACGTTGCCCTCTGAGTAGTAAAAGGGGGTGGCTGTTAGATTAAGACTCATCCCATTGTTCTTCTTCTTGCGACAATTGAAATAAATTATTGTATGGTTCACCACGACGTTGCCTTTCAAAAATGAAAAGTCGAGTATCTGCAGATCCAAGCCATTTATGTTCAAGAAAGGCATTGACCGCCCATCTGTTGTTTTCTTGCAGATGACTCTAAACCGGCTACCATTGGGATGATGTTGGTCGTTTATTTCAAATGGGTATTGAAACGTAACGTTCCCACAAGGGATTTCACCGTTTAAGTTGGTCGGTCCTAGTCTTGGTCCTGGTTCGCAACCTGCGGCCTTAGCAAAACGGTGTAAATTGCTCCAAGTTAACACCCTTTAAAATCCTACTTATGTACATTCACTCTTTCAGTAAAATAAAAATTTATAATGATATAAAATTGGAAAGTAAAAAAACAAAAGCAATCTAACTGATTGCTTTTCACGTGCCTCGGAACGCCATTGTTACTTGACTTCCGACTAAGAGTCCTCTATTATAATGGGGGATTGTAGATGATGGCAGCCGTTGTTTCTGTTCCTGGAGTTGGAATTAGGGGATCATTTTTTTTTTGTTGGATGTGACTTCGCTAGAGAGGTTTGAGAGGATTGAGGGAAGGCGTTGAGATTGTGTCATTGGTGAGACACGATGGAAAATGGCGTCAGGAAGTTTATTGGGCGATGTCTCGACTTAAGGATAAGTCTTTCCGTACTACCTTGCTAAAGATTGCTTGAAGTGTTTTTTTCTGTATTACATTTGGAGGGAGAGGAACAACAGAATCTTTGCGTATTTTTGGGGGGGGGGGGTGTTGTTGACTTGGTTTGAGAAATTAAAGATTGCGATAGGTTAAGGCTTTGTGGGACTATGATAAAACAAGGAGGCTCCTTTTGTTGAAAATGGGGGTATAGCTCAAGAGGTTGGTAAGCAAGTAGTCTTTATTGTTTAGTCAAGCTGGTTTTTGTTGCTTAGCTCTCATAAAATTGGTTTGTTGTTAATTATATTATAGCGAATTTTCCCATTTTTTGGGTAATAAAATTTCAATTATAATAAAAAACCCGAAGAAATAAAGGTACTTATCAAAATGTAATTCTATAAAAGAACAAGGTAATTAACTGCGTGACAGTGAGTAACTGACCTCCATCTTTGCAAAAGGTTGAATTCAAACTGAGGGTTGTGGGGACATGCGTGGTTTCATTATCGATGCCACTGCCAATGCCTAATGGATCATCTCCACGGAAATAGAGCCTGGTAAAAAGGAAAGCAGATGCGCATCTCTTAGCACCAGGATACGTGGCTCTCATGTTGACTATAGTTGAAGTGAAATTTCCTAAAACTTGATTAAAGCAGCCAGGTTCAGGTTCAGAACCCCTGTCTCCACATCTCGATTGAATGCAGCCGCCAAGGGGTTCACCATCGTTACTGGAAATAATAGCCAAATTCCCGCAACCCACGGACCCGAACATGTTGTAGTCAGTCGAGAACAAAAATGGAGTGCCTTCCAGATTGACTGTAGCGTCCTTTTTATGATCACAGTTAACGTAAGTTACTGGATTTTTTATCAGAATGGTGTCTGGGGAGAACAAGGAACCCAGTACCTCCAGATCGACGCCCTTTACGCTTATGAAAGGCTTTTCCCCATTATGGGTTCGTTTGCAAATTACTCTAAACCAGTCACTGGCATAGCAGCTTCTATTCATTCCAAATGGGAATGGAATTGTAACATTTCCACATACTTCTTCCCCGCAATTAGTTTCTTGAGATTCTGCTGCCTGTAACATTGAGCATAAAAGGATTAGGAGGATGAAGTAGAACTCTAGATGAAAACCCATTTGGATTCTTAACTTCTCTGATGTAGATTGGATTAAGTGGATCAAGTTTTAAAGATTTTCTTGCTTCTCATGTTACTTATTTTATTTATGAATGTATCACATGGCATGGATGCTTTTCAATTTTATAAATGCATACAATATTCAGCCCTCCATACTTGAACATAGAATACGTCAAGTCCCAAAGAAATTTCTGGACTCTTGCTTCCATTTATCGCAATAATTTAATTGCTTAATTTACTGTTCGAGAGGAGGACAAAATTTGCAGGACAGAGACCTTGGTCTTTGTTCATTCACTAAGAATGCGTACTAGTGGGAAGCAGCTGTCAATTCCTAGTACAGTACAGCTGTTCTATCTGTTTTATTATTGGGTAACGTGCAGTACTACTCGATTTTGAGTTGTCAATTTTTGTCTCATATTTTGGTTTAAGACTCAAGATGGGGATAAAAGTACATAAATTATTATTAAGTTTTATTAAATAATTTTTAATTATAAAAATAATTATTAATTTTATTCAGTTACAAAATAGTTGTTTTATCGTTAACTGTTATTGACTATTGTTGAAAATGATATGACTTATCAACAACACATTGTCTAGTGAGACAGACCGGTATTTACTGCAACAAAATGAAAGTAAGAGTAGGGGTGAAAGCTACATGAGTCGAATCGAATAAAAAAATTTGATTTATTCGATTTGATAAGTTTTATTTTATAACTCGAAATTGATTCAAAAGTTTTTTTGAGTCGACTCGAGTTTATAAAATTCGAGTCGAGTCAAGTCGATATTTTGAGTTTATGTTTAAAGTTTAACGTAGTAAATTATAAAATTTCTCTTCAACTTCAACGTATATAAACTATTTGTGATAAAGTGAAAGCAAGAGTCCTAAAATTTCAATTTTGGCGGATTGAATATTGTATGCAATTATATCCATCTTCCACTATCAATTATAAAATTTGAAAGCGTTCAGGCCATGTGATACTTGCATGTTATTCTTTAATCTCTGTACACACACATTCATAAATAAAACAAGTAAAGTGAGAGTAAAACTCACGTGATTACAACAGCAAGCAGTGTTGAAGAGAAATCTAAGATAAACCAGGGAAGAAGATAACGCATGTACGAGTGAAAGCATAACAGGAGGCTTAGGGGTTTGACAATGGTCAACGTGAAACATATATCCTTCTTTCTTTTTCCGGATAATCAAAACAGATATCTTTCATAAAGAGGAGAAATACAAACCCAACGGGCTAACAAACTGAGGAAGTGAGAAGCTTGGTGTCATGCTTTCTCCTTTCACTGCAGGAGAATTCGTTATTTGACAACATTAATTCTGGATTCAATGGTACAAAATGATGGTCCAGAAAAAGAAATTATAGCAGTGGCTAAACTAGCAAAAAAAAATGCTTGAATCTTGATGGAAAGAGTAGACCCACCATGAAACAAGTAGCAATGGAGCTGGAGTTGATACAGGCATCAGAAGAAGAATGTAATGTTATCGAACAAAGTGGTGGTGATGAATCTGAAGTAGAGGAGATTATGGAATCCTGGGATGATCTTCCTTCTTGTTCAACGACTAGATCAACTAGAACTGACACTGTAACTTTACCATTAAACATCCTTTTAGTTCCCGATTCTTGTAAGTAATTTTTCTGTTGCCTTAAGTTATCATTCATTTAAATCATATTTGGTCTTGATTATTTTTCCTACTTACCTCTTATTGATGATTTTAAAACCCATACGGCCTCTATATAAAAAAAATCTATAGGATCTTAAATGTTGATGAGCTGCTACAAACTAATACAAAATGGTCATTAAAATTGCATGAATAAGATTATCTAGTGGTTAAAGTAATAATTGTTATCCTTAGAAATTGCGTGAATCAAATTCTATGGTGGTTAAATGAATAGTAGTTATTCTTAGAGATTTTGGGTTCGAGCACCATCGACTATAGCAAATGTGATTGATCATTTATTGTCAAATAATTGAAAGTATTTAAAATATATATTATTTTATAATCACCTTAGTTTAACAAAAAAAATGATCATTAGAACTTAATGAACTTCTAAAAAAGCGTCCTAATACTTATCAAAATTTATTTCTATTTTATAACGTGCAATAAATATTTTATAATAGTTCGATAAATTTGAGGATCATTTTATAATTTCTAAAACTTTAGTGACCAAAAAATAATTTTAAAATAGTTTAGTGCATTTATATACTTTACTCTTTCCTTTTTCTTTTTAGAGACAGCATGTTTCCATCCTTTTTAAGTGTGTGTTTTTACAGTTACCCCCATGAAGAGTATACTGACTGAGAAGGCAAAAGGATACCCCCATGCAGTTGAATTCATATTTTTGGGCTCGCAACTGAATTTGATACTGTTGAATTCATATTCAAGAGGGCAGTGCCGTGATGAACAATAGTTACCCGGAGTATTCAAACAAAGCATGTGACACCAATCATAAACCCCACAATTCTCTCCTAATATTTAATAAAAGAAAAAAAAAAGTTAAATTCATATGAGCACTAACAAAAACAGGTTTATAGCTGCGTTTTTTTAGTCATATAATGTCGTTTTTAAGCGCCGCTAAAAACCCTTATGGAGCAAAAACAAACGCCGCTAAAAGAAAAGCCGCAAAAGTTTGTGGCATTTGTGAACGTTAAACGCCACAAATGGTTATGCTTTTTAGCAGTGTTTATTTTACAAAAGTCGCAATAGGTTAGGTCATTTAGCAGCATTTGTAAAGGTTATGCTTTTTAGCGGCATTTATTTTACAAATGCCGCTAATAATAATGATATATAGTGGTGTTTTTCACCAAAACGCCGTTAATAGTCATGACTTGTCGTGGCGTTTATATTCACAAAATGCCGCTAAGGTATTCTCTAACAAAATGTTAAGTAATCATGTTATCTATACATTATCCAAAGATGTGTGTATTAAAAATTTCTAGGAAAGCATTTAAGAAGAAAAGAGACAGAGATGTAACTAGAGTTACATGAAGTAGAAATAAACATGTGTCAATTTGAAATTTATGAATTTATAAATTTCAACAAATCATGAACACTTTTGAAGCAACAAATTCAACTATTCATTTACAAATCTCAGGCCTCTCATCAGCAACTCTACGCCGGCCATCAGGATAGCCAATTAGAAGTACAAATTGCTCAAGCATTACTTGAATAGGGTCCTCTGATGGATGAGGGAGGGCCATAGGTTGAACTAACAAAGCTAGCTGCATTCCAGAGGTTGTCAAAAGGTCGATCGTGCAAGGGATCTGTTAAACAAAAAGAAAAGTGAACAGGAGCATGAAACATCACGATGAGTACTGATGAGGAAATTGCAGCACAAGCCTCATTAAAATATGTGCAATTGCAGAAAAAGGAAGCTGGAAAATTTGAAGAATCAAGAGCAACAACCAACAAGCATTTCTTCTCTCATACCTGTTTGACTATAGTGACGGCAGTGCTACCACTACAGAAGCAGTCCAAATTAGGATGGGACCTCGACTCTTTATCCATGAGCATAAGAAGTATATGAAAATGGCATTGAGGTGTTTCCCACAAAAAACACCGCTAAGCAATTGACTTAATCAGGGGCATAATTTTGGTGAGAAAAGCTTTAGAACTTAGACTGAACTGTGTAAATATTGAAGATCGGCATCAGTCTACCATAGTGAAGCAAAGCAAAATTCCAAATGGGAATGGAATTGTAATGTGTGAATGTTTTCCTTTCCTTTTACATGCATGTGTGTGTAAAATAAGTTGATATAAAGTGTTGAGAGTTTTCTGAGAAATTGAACTATAGGTGGTATTCTTCATTATTTTGCCTAATAAAGCGATGTAATAAAACAAAAGAGGAATATAGGATTCTTTCAATGGATACTTGTCCTCCACTGTTACTTCTTTAAATCCACACAGCTGAAAAAAAATTTGCAAACACATTGCAAAGTATAGAAAAATAACAAGTTAACCAGCAACAGACAAACACAGAGATGTATTGGGATTTTCATAAAATTGAGAAGTTATATTCTATCCTACTTCCTGATGAAACTAACTAGCAGCTGTAAATCGTCTTCTGAAATTGTCTCTTTTTTTATTGCATTATTTATGGCTTACTTTGCTTCTTTAACAGCTTCTTTCGGGAGCAACATTTCTATGGGAAATATTTTGCTTCTCTGCTTTTTGTCTCAGGAGCCTGTATGGTTTTATAGTTCTTTTTGCTGTGGGTGAATTACTTGTTTTTGCAACTCAGGTAATATAAAAATGGAGTGAGCTAGATTTTTTCTTTTCGACCTTTGATTTATGATATTGTTCCAAATAATTATTTATTTGTATTTCTGCAGGTGTAGGGAGTTTCTCTTTCCCTTTTTCAATTAGATTCGATTGGTAAAAAAATTTAAAGAAGATTTAGTTAGAAACTATTCCATGAGTCTTATATACTTGTTTTTAGAGCACATAGAGCTAGGGTTGAGCAAAACTAGACTCGAAAAAAATTTCAAATAAAGTTTGAGTTATAAAATACAACTCGAATAACTCGAAATTTTTAGTAATTAGTGGATTATTTTTCAAGTTCGAGTCGAGTCCTTCAACTCTGCATGAGATATGTATATCACATCTGAAAAAAATATGAAGAAATATATATGTATATTGTATATGATTATAGAAAGTTGTTTAAATTGGAATCAATTAGTACCATAACATTATAGATACTTACAATTAATTTTAAACAGAAACTCGAAAAAAACGACTCAAAAATTTTCAAATAAAGTTTGAGTTATAAAATAAGATTTCAGCACAACTAAATCGAAAATTTTTAACTCGACTCGATTTGACTCGATCGAATAATCACCCCCTACCGGTAGCTTATAAGTTTATACAAATTGAACCATATTATCATATTTCCCCTTTTCGTAAAGGAAAGAACTTTTATGGTTCACATTTGCCACTGAAGTAAATACATTAGCACAAGAGCAATATTTATTATTTTGGATTATCATGAAATATTTGAGCAGTTTTGCTGATCTAGTAATGTCACTTTCTCACCGAATATTGATTTTACAGGCTCCCGTCAATTATGTGTGTCTCCACTGTGTAAAGACGAGTTTGAGACCATTATCTATGGCAATCTCTACTGTCTCGATTCACATATTCGGTGTTGTGCCTTCCTCACCACTTGTTGGGATTCTCCAGGTGAGTTCATTTATACTGGAGCTTGTTAGGCACAGGTTTAGTGCGGTAAACTTGTTTATTTACATTTGATAAGTTGTTTCATGATTTGTATCTTTCTCTGAAAAATATAGGTCATTTGACTGTGAACACAATATTTCAAACTTCTTTCAGCCTATCTTTGCCTTGTTACCTGGGTTATGACATTTCTTAACACATCATTTATAGTTTGCCTTATTGTTTATCTTCTATTTATAATCCCTCTTGTTGTACAAGTACTTGATGCATGAATCTGAATATACTCGTATTTCTTTCAATTCGGGATATTAAGCCTCCTTAAAGCATACTAATGTACTCAAAACTACTGAAAGTGCATTTCTTGTCGAAAGAAGACGACTAATAAAATGTTCCTATTTATTACTGGATTAAGAGTTGTCTCCGTGGTACAATGGTCGAGTTGCATCTTCTCTGAGAGAAACTCAGCATGGTGCAACTATATTTGCATGTGATCCATAAGTACCACATGGTTTAGTGAGATGACGTGCTAGGTCTCGTGAACAAGATCCATGGCTCGAACCCTAAGGTTATAAATGGTGCAAACTGGATTGGGAGAGTCATCTCATAATGGGCTTATGCAGTATACGATTCGGATTAGCCAACAAATAGATAAGATATCGGTTGTTATACTAAAAAAATATTTCCATGTGGTTTCATGATGAAGTTTTTCTGGGATTTCTAGTTTAGGATAAAATCAATGTTTAAATAGCGGAGAGCAAACGTGATAGCGGCTACTATTTTGCGGTAGCGCCGTCGTCTGATACCGCAATTGTCTAAAATAACGGTGAAGCGGAATTACACCGATAGTGGCCGATAGTAGAGCTTGGAAGAAAGAAGAAAAAAAGGAAAATAATCAGACTCATACCTGTTTTTTGGACAACAAAAAGAGGAAAACATGGGAACCTTATGTTCCAATTGATGATTTTCGACAAAGAAATAGCATGGAACTCATACATGATTTTCAATTGAAGATAGCAGCGACACCCAAACACCCGATGTTTCAATTGATGATTTTCAACAAAGAAAGAGCAGGGGAATCCATACTTGATTTTGTTGTGCATCTGCCATTCTTCTCTCACGAGATAGAAGAAGAAGATGCTTAGGGATTTAAATTTTTTTATTTTATTTATATTTAGATTTTAAATATTTTTTTTACTTTTAATATTTTAGGTTTGGACCAAAAGAAAAGGGTTACCATGGGGTTTTTTGTTGGGTTTATTTTAGTTTTGTGAGTTTTAAATTTTAATATGTTGTTTTTAGCAAGTGAATAATAATAGATAATTTTATGGGTTAATTTTTTAAATGATTATGAATTCTTTTAAGAGATTTAATGTTGAATTTAAATTTTATAAACTTAAATTATTTTTATTATTTATTAATTTATGCAATAAACTTAGTTTTCTTCACTATTAGTAAATGCTTATTATATTTTGTATTATATTATTGATAATAAAGTAATGGATTGTTTTATATTTATAAATTCTAATTTTAATTTTATGTTTCTTGTATAATATTTTTAAGAAATTTATAAATAAATATAAGAATAATTAATGATGGTAAAAATTATGCTCATCTATTAATAAAAGTTTTTAGAAGTTCATAAGTGTTAGAAAACACTCTAAATATCATTAAAATTGATTTTTTATAATTATAATTACAATTTATTATATTTTGTAATAAGTTGTGCAAATTAAAAAATATTCACGTTCGTGATACCCACAGTGATCGCGATAGCATCCATTACGTCCGCAATCGTGATAAATGCAACACAACCGAAAACACGATTGCAATCGCGATTTAAATCCCTGAATAAAAACATTTTGCCTCGTATGGTAGACTGAAAAATCCAGATGCAGCATGAGACCTTGTTACTTTTTGTATATCAGTTATTTTACAGAAGATTTTATTAATGTTGTTTCTGTTACAGGTGTTTTCCTACATAGCGTCGACAAGTCCAATGATGGAAGTCAACAAGTCTGTACAACCAGAACGAAGCCATTGCTTGATGGAAACGAGGATGAGATTATTAATAGTTAAAAAATATTTTGAATAGATATTAATTTATAATTATCTCATATTATTTTAAAAAATTAATTCTCAAAATCCTTTTACTCCACTTTAATATGAATTTAGTTATCACATTTTTAATTTTATATTAATTTTTGTCTAAAATATTTTTAGTAATAAAAAACTAGTTGATATTAATTTTTTATAACTATCTATAACTTATTTATTAATCAATTGATTATTACATAAATTTAATATAAATTTCAATTTATTTAATTCTTAAACCAGAATTTGAACTTTCAATCCTATTTTTGAAACTTAATAATTTTTTATCTCATTTGTGATTGGTAATAAAAAGGTTGTTTTTAATCCAATAAATGGTATCGTCCGTATTTATTCCTACAGCTAACAAAAATTCACCTAAAAATAACTTCAAAACCCTAAACCCTCCCCCCAAAAACTTTCTTCCTCGAGATCCCCGAAAAATATGTCGACTGAAGCTACAACCACCACATCTGAGGCGGCGGCGACGGCAACCGAGCCTTTCAAGCCCTACGCTCTCTCCCAAACCCTAGCCGTCCATAAAAACTCCATCTCCTCCGTCAAATTCTCCTCCGACGGCAGCCTCCTCGCCTCCTCCTCTGCCGACAAAACCCTCCGGACCTACTCTCTCTCCCCCTCCGCTGCCACCCTCACTCCAATCCATGAATACTCTGGCCACGACCAAGGCGTCTCCGACGTGGCCTTCTCCAACGACTCCCGGTTCCTCGTCTCTGCTTCCGACGACAAAACTATCCGTATCTGGGACGTTCCCACTGGTTCTTTGATAAAAACCCTTCACGGCCACACCAACTATGTCTTCTGCGTCAACTTTAACCCTCAATCTAACATGATAGTTTCGGGTTCTTTCGATGAAACGGTGCGCATTTGGGACGTGAAAACTGGGAAATGCTTGAAAGTTTTGCCCGCTCATTCTGATCCAGTCACAGCCGTTGATTTTAATCGAGATGGTTCCCTTATAGTTTCGAGTAGTTATGACGGGCTTTGTAGAATTTGGGACGCTGGAACTGGGCATTGTATGAAGACTTTGATTGATGATGAGAACCCACCTGTTTCTTATGTTAAGTTTTCGCCTAATGGGAAATTTATTCTGGTTGGGACTCTGGATAATACTTTAGTAAGTATTCATTTTTGGGTCTTTTCTTTTCCCCTTTTTTATTTTCTTTTAATGCGTGTTAATTCATTAAAAAATTCTGATTTCCCAATGTTAGATTGAGGGTTCTTTTAGGGTCGCATATTTATATAAATTTCAACTTGTCTGAGGCAAATTGATGTTGCATAGTCTTGGAAATTAAAGAACTACTTTGGCGGGCTAATCTTTTAGCTTACTTTAGTATCAGTGGGTTTTACTTCTTTTTTACTTCACTTCCATGTTTGAGTCTGTTCTCATTGTAATGACATTTCAACATGCTTTTGTAGTTTATGTCATCTTTCAACATATGTATGTATTAATGATGTAATGGCATTTCAACATATGTATGTATCCATATATGTATATATATATACATACATATTACATACATATATCTTTTAGCTTTGGTAAGTTTTCATGTTTGTTGTATGTGAAGAACAGAGTTGTTCTTGATCTTGGGACGACTATCTAAATTTGGCTTTTTTTATTCTTTATTAGATGACCTTTAATACTGGCAACTTAATAGAATTGTGCTTTTTTCCGACCCTGTTTATCTATGGAATCAGCGAATCAGTTGTTTTGTCTGAAATCTCACTACTGCTGTTGGAAACGATCCCTTTCTCAGAAAAATTGTTAGCTTATGTATTGGTATTACCGTAAACGGATAGAGCGAGTGCCGGGATGCCCCATAAGGATGGTTAATTTGTCATATTCGACTCACTTGCAATGCAATTTCACCGTTTCTTTATGTTTCGTTGTTTACAAATAGTTTTATTTGATAAACAACTGTTATTTGAAGTGCTATTGCATTTGTAAACAGCCCGATTAGCTGAAGTAACTTTAGTTTGCTTTATCAGTCGACTTTGCTTATATCTTATAGAAGTGATTTTTACATGCCGTTTCAAAGGCAAAAGATTCTCTTGTATGTTTTTTTGTTTTTGAGTTCTTTTATGTGCCGATTAAAATGGCTTTGAAGTACTTTTTTGATGTTCTGAAAATAGCTTGTTAGATTTTTGTGTTTCTCTACCTGGAGTTTTTGTCCTCAACAACTTTTTCTTACTATCACATTCTCTCTGCAGAGGCTTTGGAACTTTGAAACTGGGAAGTTTCTGAAAACTTACACCGGTCATGTAAATTCAAAGTTCTGCATTTCATCTTCTTTCTCTATTACAAATGGGAAGTATATCATTAGCGGCTCCGAGGACAACTGTGTATACCTGTGGGAACTTCAGTCCAGGAAGGTAGTTCAGAAGTTGGAAGGTCATACCGATGCTGTTATATCGGTTGCATGTCACCCCAACCGCAACATGATTGCATCGGCTGCACTCGGCAACGATAAGACTGTGAGGATCTGGACTCAGGAGAAGGAATGATCTTGGCTTCTATACGATGTTCAGTATGTTTCACGTTGGAGCTGGTAACGATTTTCGATTTTAAGTGTAGGCCAACTTGCTTGTCCGAATGAAACGTACATTTTTTTCTGGACCTTTTTGCTATTTATGATAACGAAGATTACTCCGTATACCTTAATTTAGGCCTATGACCCCCTTTCAGCCCGTGTATCTAATAACCACCTTTTTGAGATGTATTCAAAATTGCACCTTTGGGGGATATACACTGTGTGTTCAGTCTCTCAACTTCTCTCTTTCTATCACATGGAAGTTCTGTTATACACTGTATATATTCGAGAGCTACATGACTAGGTTCATGTGTGAGAGGATGTTATACTTAATAGGTTGAATCCAAATTATCACAAGCCTAGCCTTTTAATCCTCTGAGTTGGACTTATCAGATTGTTAGTTATTGGGCCACTAGTGAGTAGTCCCATTTTCATTGTGGGATATAACACTAAAATTATGTCCTTCCACCAAAACTGCCTTGGATCGGCGGAGGGCACAACAATGATTATAAACCATTTTTTTCCTTCCTCCAAGTGGTCTAAAAAGTTTTATATTCTAATAATTATATGTTAAATGTAGCAGCTGGTGGAACCTTGTTTGATGATGAGACATTTGTGTATGTTGTTGGATGCCCAGCAACACAGCAAAATTACCAACAAAACAGGAGGTGGGGCACCAAATAAAGACAGATTAGGGTTCCAATTCCAAACGATACTTGGATAATGATTCGCTTTAGCCTTAGCCAGGTTGTCTCTAAGAACTAGATTGTACCGGCTACCAACAGTGTTAATAAAACCACCAAATTACAACAACAATAACAACTAAAGGAGATTCCTTCTTTCCTTAGTGCCCCATTCGTGCGAATTAAACAAGCACGAACCATCTTATTTTATCCAATAATTATATTAATATTAAAGGTGCTACCAAATTATTTGTTTATTTATTTTTCAGTAGAAAAATATTATCCAAAGATATGGATATGTCCCTTCAATCTTTAAGTCGGTCCTAACCTAAAATGGGGCGACCTTTTTTCTTCTTGTTTGGGAAACTCTGTCACCATCTCAATAAAAGATCATGATTAAAAAATTTGTTCGTAATTTCTTTTATATTTATGTAATACCTCGCAAATTCGACCCGTATTTGATTGTTTGAATCGATTTAATTGATCCAATATTTGATAGATTTGGATATTTTGACTCAAAATTAATCCGAAACTTGAAATAAACTGAATCGAATCGAAACCGATCTGAATTTTAATTAGATTGAAAGAAAAAGTACCGAAATCAACTCGAACCGAAAAAAATTGAACTGAAAGTAACTCAAACTGAAAGGAACCCAAATTTAATTTCTCCATATACGATCCGAACCTAAATTTGACTCGATTTCAACCTGATAATTGATCTTAGTGAATAAATAATTTATTTATTTATTTATTTTCTTTCTAGCAATGTGGTAAATAGTATAATGTTGTATATTGTATTCTCATTTTATATTATACTACTAGTTAACCACCACTTTTAGTAATAGTTTAATGGTTTAATATAATCTTTCCTCGGTTAAAAGAACATCTCTATATTTGATCTAATAACTTCGAAATTATTTCAAAACATTAATAAAAAATTATAATTTATGTGATAACTTTAATTCACATTATTTAGACGGTTGACTATAACTAGTTTTAAAAGAAAATAAATTTTTAATATAAGAGTCAAATAAAGAGTTCTCATTCAAAACTGATATGAAGATACAAATTAAGTTAAATACCGACACTCAACTATTCATGCATGTCAAACCCAATTATATTTAAAAAAGAATTTTCAATATTTGTTTAAAAAAATAAATAAAATTATCTTAAAAAGTCAAATACTCAACATTTTTTTTATAAAAGTAATTAATTTTATTCAAAATAGAAAATATCTCAAATTACAATAAAGATTTATAATTACAATCATAAATTTTACAATAACAAACGTAAATTTAGCACATAATTAGGAAAATTTCATATAATCATTGAAACTAGCAACTTAAGATCACATAATGATTAAACAAGGAAAGATTAAAAATCCAACCAAGAAACTCGAACAAAAATAGGTACAAGCAAATATGATCTCATCTGCAAATAAACCACAAAAAGAGATCAAGTTATTGAAAAACCATTGACAAACCGTAAATCAGACTCGAGCAAAGTGAAAAGTTATCCACGAATGCAAATCAGACACCATCTTGATCACTCGTGACAATGTCAAATCAACCCATAGAAAAAATATAAATGAAAAAACGACTAAACAACCGAAAAAGTACCAAAAAATATAAGAAAATGTTCCATAAAAGTAGATAAAAACGTGTCATACATATAGACTTATTGAAAATTAAAAAATAAAAGAAAATAGAGAGAATATAAAAAAAGAAAAAAGACAATAAAAAATACTGGTGGTCGACACCTAACATTAAAATTAGTGTCGCCGCCTATCAATAAAAAAATAGACACGCCAATGAGAGAGTTTATAGTTTAGTACAACACTCTTAAATCTTATAATATTAGTCAACAGCATCAACTATTAGACTTTATTCTAGTCCAATCCACATTAAAGTCAATACGCTTGTCAACTTCCGTAGCAGCATAAAATAACAAGAGTCGCATTCAACTAAATCTTCTAGCCCTAAATTTGGGATTTGACCGCATATAATCCCATAAAATTCTTGAATTACAAGTAATAAAGAATAACACTTACGATTATAACGACAAAGAGCGGCGATGATTGACTAGAACCGAAATCAACTCGAAATCTAAATGTTGACCAGAATCGAAATAAGGCCGAATTAATCCGAACCGAAACCTATTAATCTGATATTGACTCGACTCAAAATCAATCGATCTGATATTAATCCGAATCGAAAGTCAATCGATCGATTTGGACCCGACCCTAAAACCAACCGATTTGAAGTTAAATTAAATGTAGTCTTAACCCAAAATAAACCGAACTGAAATGACCCGATTGCCACCTCTAATTTCTCTATGATTTAACTTCGATAATTATAGCAAAAATATATGAATTTACACTTTTATATATGGTATAAATTAATAATAGACTAAGGTGTTCCATTTTTTATGATTTATTTACAAATACATTTGATAAATTACATTTGAACGGATTACTGTAACTTTCTATCTATTTACCTTAAAAGTTTTTATAGATTTAAAAAGTTGAATAGTAAGCGATATAAAATTATAAAATGAAAATCAAGGATATCAGTTGGTGGCTGCACGCAATCTTTTGTACAAATAACAGCAAGAATCTTGAGCACTCCCACCAATTAAGTATTATTCTCCTTTCCATTTAAAACAAAGCATAATTTTATTACCTGTTAATGATAAGTTGATACATTGATTATATACTTCTAAAAGAAATTTTCAGGATGATTAAAATATTTTACTTATCTTTGTTGATGAGAAAAATAGATAAGTAAAATAGAGTTCTGATTGCTTTTGACGATTCATTCCTTTTGATTAAGAGGGAGAATTGCAACCAATTGTTTAGGGAAAGAGAAAAAAAAGAATAAATGAATCAAAAATGATGATGAACAATAGAGAGAGATTCTCCAGCATTGTACGATGATTTATGTACATGTCTTTAGCGCTGACATCAGATCTAAGATGATGATGATGATTATTTGTAGATTGATAGGATAAATAGATACAATGATGGAGCCATCTTATGTCGGTGGGGCCACTCTCCTACAGAAAAATTATTATTAAAAAATATATAGGAAAATATGAAATTACGGCTCTAAATTTCAGATTATTTTGATTTTCCCCTCATTTTCTATGGTTAATTATACTCTGCCCCCCTCATTTTCTATGATTAATTATATTTTATCCCCTTAAATTGGAATCCTGACTCCTTCCCTGAATAGATGTGATTTTTCATATGATAAATTTAACATTATATGAGTTTACTTAAGATATGATTAAAATAAATAATATCTCAAACAACGAGAATTAAATTAAAATACATTTTTTTTATCAAAACAAAAACAATCTAAAAATTAAATGACCATTTAAATAATTTATTCTAAACATAAATTAATAATAATACCCTTACGCTAAACTAAATTTACAAAACCTGAATCTCTTGTTGCAGACCATTCTCTAGACCCTTTAGATACTTTCCCGAAACAAAGGAAAATGTGCACGTTTATGAAAATGATCACGCAATTTCACTAATATCCCAAAGGATTTTCCTCCCAATTTACTTGAATATTATTAATTGCATACCTAATTTTGTAGAAAAGTTCCACAACACATGTTTCATGCTAAAATTACGTGTCTTTTTTTTTCTGCATCCTTTACGTCAAACAGACATAAAAATGGTTCAATACTCAGTTTCACATTGAATTGAAAGAAGTCAAAAAATAAATATATTATTAAACAAAACCACAATGCTAAGTTTCACGGTTGTCCTCTAAAATTTTAAATTTTTATAAAATTTAGATATTTTTATGGAAAATATATTTTTATTTTTTAAAATTTCATAAATTCGACTTCTCTTAATATTTTATAAATTCATTATCATAACATAAATCTCTGTGTCCATCCATTTTTTTAAGATAATGAGATAAGAACTCAGGGTATAAGTAAGATTTTTTTTTTTGAAATAATGCAGGATAATTGTAAAATTATATTTGTTTATAATTGTTTGAGTTTATCGATAACATATGCATATTTTATACCCTACAAATATAATTGTTCGAATTTAGATCTTCTAAAGAGAATAATAATAATTCATGATAGGCATTTTTTTAATAATGGTTAAACAAATAATCATTGAAAATTAATAAAGAATTGATATACATACCATTATAAAAATCTGGACAGGGACCTGAATGACTAATTCAATAATTATTCCAGTTTATTCCCCCATTTTGTGGATTCGCAATCTTTTCTTGGATCAAATTAGGATTATTTTATTAGCATGGATTCATTAGTAATTGTAATTATTGGGAGCAATGACCACGATTCCAACTCAAATGAAGAAGACGGATGGGGGCACAGGCTTGAATTGAATAATGGGTTCACAATAAGGACAAAATTCCAGAACTGATGCTGCAACTATAAGAGGAATGAGATGCCAAGTCTTCTCTTCAGAATAATTGCTGCAGTTTTCTAAGTTCTCCTGTTCAACTATGGATTCTTATCAACTAAATGGTTATCTGAACTGGTAAGAACTAGGATGTTTTCGACTTGATATTTTCATGATTATATGCATATATATTAATTTGGGGTTTGGAATATACAGGGAATAGATGAATACAACATCATCCACCAATGTCATATGAACTCTCTAGCTGAACTGGCCACCGCAGATGATTTTGCGACCGCCATGGTCGGCGGAGGGAATTTGAAGCAATCATTCTCTTCCGAGACCTATTCGTGTTACGACAAAAACGCCGCCACTTTTAGCGGCGGTTCGTCATCCATTGAAACTCCTGATTACAAACCTGCAAAACATCTCAAAACCACCCATCATGTTCAACTTAAACCTTCGTCTCCCACCTCTCAGTTCCTTTTGTTTGACAACTCTCTCAACAACCCTAAAGACGAGACTGTATCTTCTGGAAACGTGAAGTTTTCACCTCTCGTAAACACGAATTATGCACCAAAAAGCAATAGTTATCATGGGATGAAGGGGACTCACTCGATGACAAGAACCCCTTCGATCGCTCAAGATCACATCTTGGCTGAGAGAAAGAGAAGAGAAAAACTTAGCCAGCGTTTCATAGCTCTCTCAGCAATCGTTCCCGGCTTAAAGAAGGTACCACCAATTAATCTTTCTTGTATATATTAATTAATCTAGACTTGTTTTGGCTGAAACCATGATTTTTTGTTAGTTTGTTTGTTTATAGATGGATAAAGCTTCGGTTCTTGGGGATGCTATCAAGTACGTGAAACAACTTCAAGAACGATTAAAGGTTCTGGAGGAGCAAACCAAGAAGAGAACTGTGGAATCTGTAGTTTTTGTGAAGAAATCCCAGTTATCGGCTGATGATGAATCTTCTTCATGTGATGACAACTCCGAAGGGCCGACCACCGATGCAGCGCTGCCGGAAATCGAAGCTAGAGTCTCCGGTAACGATGTTCTAATCCGAATCCATTGCGAGAAACGCAAAGGGTTCGTGGCCAAAATACTAAGCGAAATAGGGAACCTTCGTCTGTCTGTTGTTAATAGTTGTGTCTTGCCTTTTGGGAACTCCACTCTCGACATAACCATAATTGCCATGGTAATTAACTGCCACAACTTTTAACTGAATTCATCCTGAATTCATCATTAACAATGGAAACCAACACCAGGTTTTTTTTTCTTTGCAGAAAGATTCTGAATTCAATATGACAGTGAAGGATCTTCTTAAGGACATTAGAGTGGCTTTATTGAAGTTCATGTGATGTCAGTTTCTTAATTTCCACAAATACCTTAAGTTAATCTTCTTTGTTTTCTTTTTCCCCTCAAATCTTCTAAGGGAAACCAAGGCTCCAATAAATCTCTTCTTTTTTTTAGACCATATCTCCACCTTGTTCCCAAAGTCTGGGTTTTCTCCGTGGGGTTTTTCTTCTATACTCTTTTTTTGCGTGGTTTACAAGTGAGACCACGTTTATTTCCCCTGATGCAAATGATAAAAGGCTTCAGTTTCTTAGAGAGCTTAGAGATTTCAGTTTCATTATCAACGAAACCTCTCTCTTCTCTATGAATTTGATCTAACATCATGGTCTTTTTGATATTGGTCTATGTTTATCTACATATTGGGAAGATAGCCTGTGGTTTCTCTTAGATTTGGGTCTGGTCTTTTTTCCTTTTTTCTTTTTTCCAGGGGTCTGTGCTTTGTGTGAAATTCCCGTGTAAAATATAAGATTTGCCACTTTCTCTAGAAAAATTGCCATATGTAACAGTTGATTATTGAACCATGTAAAAAGTATATATATATATATATATATCTCATGACTCATTAATTGAAAGCATTTTCTATCCATTGGTATCATGCTTGGAATTAACATATGAATTCGTAGAAATTCCAGCATAGTTTCTGCTTATAAGCTGTAGGAAAATACAAGTCTGCAAAACAATTATGATTCTAAAATGATAACAATAATTTCAAAATATTGATAATTACCATGTAGAGAAAAGCTCATATAAATTAACCCCTTTTCAACCCGACATAATTGACCATGATTTAATAGGTAAACTACATAAATAGTGACTCAATTATTAATGTATTTTTATTTCGATCATCAAATGAAATCCTTTTAATTTAATTACTAATGTTATATATAAAATATGATATTTTAGTAATCCACCATTAATTTATGACATATTTAACTTTTAATCGAGATAACTATGATTTTAATTCAAAATATTTACATATTTCATCTATTTGATTCTAATTTTAAATAATATAATAACTTTAAATATTCATATTTACGAATATTTACAACTTGCCAAATAAATTGTTTCCAGAATTCCAATGAGTAAATATGGTATATGCATAAGGTATCGTCACCAATTCTCAATTATAGATACATATTTGGAGGGTATAAACACCTTTTTTTTAATTTCAAAGCTTAAAATGATATTAGTATCTACATAGGATATCGACACCATACCAACAGTGTTGATACCTATTAGGAGGTACCGATACCCCTGCTCTAACATGCCTAAATTGATGTTGTTTGATAGCCACAAATGAGGAGTTTTTTTTTTCTCGGCAAAATATTTTATTAATAACTCGTAGGTTTTGAGTTATGTGTCTTGTTAAAACCCCTAATTGTAGATGGAGGAAAAGAATATATCACACCTAGATTATTTGATAGCCACAAATGAAGAGTTTGTTGCTTAAGTCCTTATATGATTGAATATGTTACAATAAGGTGCTTGGTTGACATTTGAAGCCCTAATTATTTTATTTGATTTACGATATAACCATAAGTTATTTAATTATTTATACGTGACATCCTTTTTGATTGAGTGACATGGATAATGAATGTTACATAATATGTTATTACACTAATTAAAGAACTGTCATGCCAATATTTTCATTAACTAGTTAATGACCAAAATGATGTATTTTTATAGTGTTAGTGACAATTTTTAAAAAATAGTTTAATGACTAAAATAGAAACACCATAATAATTGGGTGACTAATATGATAGTTTCTCAAAAATAAATGTATCATAAGAATACCTAAATTAAAGAATGTCAACACCCGAATACATGCAAAACTTAGGCCTAATTCATTAATACAACATAAAAGCACACGTATATCTTATAAACTTATATTATTATGCACAAATCAAGTGATTTTAATAGTTAAAGGGATGATTATTATATCTATATTTTCTAGATTCAATCACAATGTATATAGGGACGCTTGAACGTGAATTGTCAAATGATTGAAAGTGTTTTAATTTAAGCATATATTTTCTTATAATCACCCTAAATAAACAAATAAATAAATAAAAACTTCTACCGTTATCTCCACCGACCAGTAGGTAACAAGATATTCAATCAACATCAACAAAATCAACTTGTATTAACAATATTAAATTGCTAACTGATGTATATACATATTGGTTAATTATGAAGTTGTTTCAAACAAATAATTCCCCTATTCCCATTATTCTTGAAAGATTGGCTTTACACATGAATCACGCCTCTTCCTTTATTTTCACCTTTTGTCAACTTTCTACTAAATAAAATTATCTTAGCTTTAAAACAAAGTGATTTTCTATACTTCTCCGTTGCATTTTTCTCACTTGACGTCGAAACTAATTATTATGTGCCCCTCTTCAATTCTTTAATTAATGCTTAAACATGAATAATGAACCAATAATTATAACAAGTCAAAGAATTCTTAGCGTTGATGTGTCATATACAGCAAATAATAGAGACAAGTTGTGGGCAACATATACGTATTCGTCCTACAAATTCTAAAAGGAAAAAAGGCTTAAATGTATAAAAGGCCCATGAACTTTCAAAAAAACCAATGCGGCCCATATTAATATTTTTTTGGATGATTGTGGCCCTCAAACTCGATAAAAAAAACCAATCGGGCCCTTTGACCAACAGAAACTACCGTTGACCATGGTCCCCGTTACGTTGTACTGACGTGGCACATCATCTGGCCAGCTGCCTCCGTTTGTTGCTGACTGTACGCTGAGTGGATTAAAATATACTGATGTGGAAAGTAAATAATAAAAAAGATTGGAAACATATCATTACAATTATATGTAACATTCACACTATTCATTGTATCTGGAAAACCTTAGTTGAAAGGATTATTTGAATAAAAAAACTCAAACCCATTTAATCTAATTATCACAAATTTCTTTGAATCAAACTGAAGAAAAAAAAGGATCGTAAGAGAAACGTCTTCAAAAATTGAATCTTGCATTTTGTTCATCTAAAACTGAATCGTCCATCAAAAAACATTCTCATCCCCAGAAAAGTCATATTCGTTTGAGTCGAGAAAACCTAATAGGAGAAACCATTTTATGCAAACTCTAAAACCCCAGAATGACTTCTTCGCAAACTCTAAAAAAACATGCATGACTCATTCGCAAACTCTGGAAACTTAGAATCAATACCCATTTTGATTTGAAGACCATGACAATAGAAATCGGTAAGAATCTTTATTTACTTTGAGTTTTTCATTGTAAAAATTATTTTAATATTGTTTTATTTAACTTCTTCTTTTAATCTTGTTCTCACATGTTAACGTTGTTGGAAGGGTATAAGGTGAAAAAGAGGTGAGATATTGTATCACTTTGAAAACATTCTTTTATTCTTGTTTTATTGTTTATCATAATTTATGCAAACTGAAAACGTTGTTGGTTTACCATACTTTTATGATGTTTATTATTATTGTTATTATATTGTTGTCTAACTTGGTTTTACTGTTTCTGTAATAGCATGTTATGTTTGGGATTATTTTGATTTTATTTGGCCTAAATATATTGATGTTTGAATTTGGTTTTTGGTTTTTCAATAGCATGTTGTGTTCGACTTAAATTTGTCATTATTCTGATTGTTGATTTTATTGGTTCTTTAATAGCAAGTGGGGGTTTAATGTAATTCAGAGTGGCATGTGGTGCACGTGTATTTATATTTTCTTTATATTTTGTCTATTAGCATACGGATTTTGCATGTGGTTCATGTGGATTCTTTCGCTTTATTGCTTTAAAGATTTTTTGCCTTTTAAAGTATGACATGTGTTATTTATGACGATGATGGCTATTGTTTATGTAGCATGTTTTATACATGTCACATGATAATGGCTAATGTTATCTTTTTTATTGGTGATGTAGTATTATGGTTGGTGATATTTATGTGCTGTAATATTTTAATGGTGGTAGATTTAATATAAGTCCGAGATTTGAATATGTAAATGGATCAAATGAAAATTTTCAAATTGATCCATATGTGTTATGCATGTGAGATATACTAAGGAATATAGAACTTTTGGGATATGGACCGCATAAATTTGTATACTATAGGGAAGCTAATGTGAAGTTTGATTGTGATAGTTTGGTGTTGATTCAAAATGATGATACAATTAGGCAGGTGATGAATTTATTGATCAAGAATGGTACTGTTGATATCTATGTGACCATAAAATTGATATGAGTGAAGAAATTACTAAAGCTAGTGCAGATGGGTTAGAGGCAAATAAAGTACTTTTTCGGCCTTCGAATGTTGACGGGCCTGTTGATGAAGATAATTTAGAAGCAAACAGAGTGTCTGGGGATTTTGCTAATGAGGAAGGGCCTGATGGTGAAGCTGATGTTAAAGCTGCTATAGACGGGCCTAGTGGTGAATATGAGTTTGAAGCTACTATAGAGGATGTTGAATTAGGGGCTATTGTTGTTATTATTTTGAGGAAATACTTAATGGTGAGCCAATTGTTGATGTTGTTGAATTAGGGGATGCTGCTGATGAAGAGGGTAAAGAATGTTTCGTACAAAATATAGACTTAAAATTTGATGTGGATGATGAAGTTATAAACATCATACATAAATTGAAAAGTGGGATGAAAAATGGGAAATAAACAAGTTGAACATGATAAAGACAATGGAGAATATTTTTTTGAGGAAAATGCAGTAAACGAAACATCTTCCAAGCTTCAGGGTAATGAGAGTGAGTACTTGAGCTCCTCTGACCCAGACGAATATGGTGATAGTGATGATAGTGGAAATATTTGTGGGGCTTATTCTGGGAGTCGAATAGTAGGATTTAGATATGATTCGAATTGTGACATCCAAAAATGAGAACAGGGGATGATATTTGAAGACTGTTATCAATTCAAAGAGGCTATAAAGGAATATTATATGGCAAAATGTGTTAAATTGAGGTTTGTGAAAAATGAGAAGAAGATGACAAACGTGCGTTGTAATATCGGTTTTCCTTGGAAAATATTTATAAGTCATGACAATCGATTTGATTACCATGTTGTGAAGACATATAATTCGTTGCATAAGTGTTATAGAAGTAATAAGCATACAATGTTATCTTGTAAGATGATTCAGAAGCATTTCAGAGATAGGATATTAATGGAACCAAAATTGAAGATATTGGCATTGGTGGAAATGTGCAAAACAGAACTGGGTGGTTATGCAACATATAATATGTGTTAAATACCTATATCAACCATTTTGAGGGAGATGAATGGTTCCTATGTTGAAGAGTTTGCTAGTCTTTGGGGGTATGCTGCATAGTTGCTACACTCTAATTCTGGAAGTACAATAACAATTTCAGTGGATAGAAATAATTATGGAGTGGTAAGATTTCGTAGGATGTATGTTTGTTTACATGCATTGAAACAGGGTTGGAAAGAAGGTTGCAGACCTTTTATTGGTGTTGATGGACACTTTCTTAAATTTGTTATGAAGGGCATAATGCTTGTGGCTGTTGGAAGAGACGAAAATAACTAGATGTTTCCGATTGTATGGGCAGTGGTGGAAGGGGAAGGAAAAGAATCATGGAAATGGTTATTGCAGAAACTTTTAGTTGACCTAAAGCATCCTCATGGCGAAGGAATTACACTAATGTTAAATATGCAAAAGGTTGAACTTTATTATTTTTCTTATAGTTTCGAATTATTATTTTTTACTAGTGTTTTACTCGTGAATTTTCGTATTTATGTTTTGCATGGCCTTATACCAGACCTAAGGGTATGGGTGTTCAAAAATACCCGACCCGGTTGATCCAGTCCATTGACTTGATGACCCGAACTAAAAAAAACTGGTAATTATCTAAAAAAAATTACCCGACCCGACATTTCCCGGGTCGGGTTTGGGTCTCAAAGTTATATTTTTCTAGGTACCTGGTTACGCGAGTTCCCGATTATATTTATTTTTTTATATATAATAATATTACATATTTGATTATTAAAATTTTATAAATTAAATTAAAATAATAAAATTAAGAAAAAAAAACCACCCAATGTATGTTTAATAATTAACATAATATTTTGTTTAATAATATAAGTAGCATGTTTTTTTAAATTAATAATTTAAAAATAATAAAAAATTAGGTACCCGATTACTAGAATTATAAGTACCCATAAAATCCTGGTACCCGCAACATCCAGGTCGAGATACGGGCCGACCAATCAACTACCCGAAGACACAGGTACTGAGAACTTTGGGTACTCAAAACCCGGGAAACCGGATTTTAACACCCCTACCTAAGGGAATCATTCCCCGATGTATAACACAAGATGTGTGCAAGGCATATTTATACATCTTGGCAAAAGAAATGGAAAGGGATGGAAAGTAAAGTTCAGTTCTGGAACACGGTCAGAGCAACTTTTGTTGAAAACTTTGACGAACAGCTGAAAAATTAGAAGCTTTGGGTCCCAATTCCTCAAACGACTTATTAGATACCCCTGTTGAGCATTGGTCAAAAGCTTACTTTAAAGGGACTTGCAAATGCGATGTGGTGGACAATAACTTGGTCGAAGCTTTTAATGTGTGGATAGTGGAAGCAAGATGCAAGCCTATCATCAGCATGCTTGAGAATATTTTAATCATGATCATGAGCAGGATGGATAATAAAAGGACTTGTACAGAAAAGAGAATCAAAATCTCACCAAGAGTTCTTGAGAAGTTGGAAAGGAACATAAACATTTCCACTCAATATAGGCTTACATGGAATGGTGATGGAGGGTTTAAGGTTATTCATTTGGATAATCAATATGTGGTTGATTTAAGAAATTTACATGCATTTGTAGGGAATGGGAACTCAGTGGTATTTCTTGTTGTCACGCCATATGTGTAATGTATCACGATTCCAAATCACCTGAAGATTATATATTTGAGTGGTACAAAAAGGAAAAGTATGTGGCAAGTTACAAATATATCTTACAACCTGTGAGAGGAAAAAATTATGGTCGAATGATCTTCTTCCAATTATCCCTTCTTTAGTAAAGGTCTAACCTGGAAGGCCCAAGAAAAGCAAAAGAAAATATAAAGAAGAGCCCACAAAATTGGCATTCGGCAAGTATTCAAGATCATGGCTTAAAAGGACATGTGGTAATTGTAAAACAGTAGGTCATAATAATCAAAGTTGTCCACAAAAAACAACCAATGACGCTTTAAGTCAATATACTTCTTATTGAATATTGTTTAACATTGTGTTTCTGAGGTTCTGTATCCATAACTTTATGTAAATACAAGTTCAAACAAATGCAGCCACATCGAGTAAGAAGTTAACCACATCAACGAAATCAACCAAGAATCGTGATGGACCGTTTAGAAAAAGGAAAATGCAAATTGGTTTTGGTATCTATACCAATATGAACACTGGTGAAGAAATATTTAATGCGAGTATTTCATCTGTTTGCCTTACTGCCTATATTTAAGTCGCTGCTTAATTGTATTTGGTTTAATTATTTGCGATTTGGAGTTTGTTGACATGTTGTTGTTGAAATATTTGCAATTGGAAATATACAAAAGGTTTAATTACATTTAGTTTAAATGTTTGCGATTAAAAATTCACTTGTTTAATTGCATTTGTTTTAAATGTTTGCATGCACTGTTTGTGGACATGTTGTCCCCAAAATGTTTTCGATTAGAAATTCACTTTTTTAATTGCATTTGCTTTAAATGTTTGCAATCGAAAATTGTGGAAATGATGTTGATGAAATATATGAATATACGTAGCTGTTACATTTATTTGCCGCATGGATTTTTTAGTGAAAGGGTTCTGATAACCCCTACTAGTGTTGTAAAGAAGATTGGAGCTCATACTTCCCAGTTCCAGCATACATGGCAGAGTCCTGGATTAAACTGGAAAGGAAAGAAGGTTGTCACTACTAGGCAACTTGATCATTCTGATGCCTCTCAAAAGCTTTCTGAAATCGAATGACACAATGAATGCTTGGTGGAATTGACTTTGCTTTTTGTTTGTAACGATCAAGTCAACTTTTGTAATTGATGGTCTTTCGTTTTCTATGAAATAAGTTGGTTGGTTGATGGAACTTATATGATATTCCATTCAATGCTTGTTATAACTGAATTTGATTTGTCTTTGTGAACTATTACCAAATATATATATTGGCAAGCTCTAGTTTTTTTGTAACCGCAATTATAACATTTTTTCTTTAACTTTGAGATTAACTGCAAATACAATAAACCTTAATGTAAACATCAAATGTAATACACTGAAAATGCAATAATCTCAAGTTTTAAGTAATTGCAATTGAAACATTTTTTCTTTAACTTCGAGATTAATTGTACAATAAACCTCAATTTAAACATCAAAAGTAATACACTGCAAATGCATTATGCCATAATCCTTAATCCATTCCATAACTAAATTAAATATCAGTCAATAAACCAAATACCACTTAACAGAAGACACTGAACCTAAATGGTTAAACATTTAACCCATAAACACCAATACAAATACTACACAAATTATCCAAGAAAATATTATTCCATTAAGATACAAAATTCTCCTCCTCCTAAGTTTATGAGCATGTTCAACTTCAAAATTTAATTGTTTCTGGACCGAATTCAACTGAAACTTCAATTGTTGAACTTCAAAAAGATCATTATATTGCATCAATTTTTTCAACTCCTTGTTTTCTTTCTGCAGCTCGTAAATTAGGGACTTCGCTCTTTCAGACATTTATTTTTCAGACATTTATTTATCATACCATTGGAAGAAATTGCAATATGAATTCTTGAAATTAGGGCAGCTAAAAAATCTTCTACATGCATTTTTCCTCTTCCAAGTTGTCCACATAGGGCATTTCAAACCACAATACATAGCATTTCCTTTATTTTTTGAAGAAAAAAACGTTTGAACAGTGCTTCGATTGCTTTGAGTAGAGGAGCTCGTAGAATTTGCCATATTTGTTTATAACAGTACTGCAATTTTTTAGATTATTTCATTCGAAGAAATGTTTCATTAAAGATTTCATCATTCGGGGATAAAGATTATATGCAAAATTTAAGAAAGGAAAAATAAATCTTGATAGATGAAAGGAGAATAGCTTAGAGATGAAGGGAGAGTTTTTCTATTCAAACCTTGAAAGATAAGATGAGTAGAGGAAAAACTTGCACTAATCTATCTTAACAATCGATGAACCCAATCAAGAATGTTGCTGCTCTTCAAAAACAAGATGGGACGAGTGAATTTTTAAGAGGAAATTAAAGACATTAAGGGTTTTTAATTCGATTTACGTTTCCAATTATTTTTTATTGTTTACTTTTCACATCAGCATATTTTAATCCACTTAATGCATAGGCAGTAACAAATGGAGGTAGCTGTTAATGATGATGTGTCACGTTAGTACAACGGAACATGGACCGTAGTCAACGACGATTTTCGTTGGTCAAAGGACCTAATTGGTTTCTTTTATCGAATTTGAGGATCACAATCATCCAAAAAAAATGGGGGCTACATTAATTTTTTTTTTAAAGTTCAGTGGCCTTTTATACATTTAAGTAAAGAAAAAAAAAGTGCCTACATTAACATAGTACTCTCTGTATCTATATTTTTAACATCGATATTTAGTTTTTAGTAAGATAAAAATAACTGGTTGAATTTAAATTAGAATAGTATGATTAATATTATAATATTTGAGAGATTGTAAATTCGAACATGATTTAAACGTGCTATATTTTTGTATCAAAAGTAAGAGAAATAAATGGAATTGATGATTAAAGAAAATCTGTCATATCTACTGAGTCTCCAACTATTTGGGTTATTTATATTGCAACTTGCTCGTATTTGTGTTTTCTTTTTACTCCGAACCATGTTGAAAATATGCTGCTCACCTATATCAAGTTGGATGTATATAATAACAAGTAACAAGGTCTATCATCTTGTCTTTATGACTTTCTCAAAGATGCCTTAAGCTGATGGGGTTTGAGAAGTTGTCAAGACTTGTTTTGGGCCATAATCTCACCCCAAATTAATAATTTTGATGATTAAATTTAGTGGTTGTAGCAAGTGATTGAGTCGAAATTTTTGTCAACCCAATTCGAGAAGTATATATTATCCATCCAACTTATTCCGATTCGAGGAATATATTTCTTTCACCCAAAATTGATTTTACTCAATTTTTTGGTGTAAAAAAATTTCTTTCAATCTGACTTGACCTAATATAAATATATACAAAATCATTTTTATTTGATAAAATAAGAATCTAATTAAAAAAATATAGAGAGAGAGGGTGTGTTATATAAATTATCCCTAAATTTATAGGAAAAAATTATATTGAGTATGATCAGAAATTTTTTACCATAAATTTTAACCCGGATTCAAACCAAACACTATATTTTAAAAATTAACTCTATAAAATCAAACCTAGTTAAAATTCGTCAATCACATATTAAATTATCATTTCTAATTAGATTAGATGATATCAATTATTTTATTGGTTAGTAAGATGGGAATATTGTTGAATTATTTTTCCAACTCAAATTTTTGCAAGATGAAAGGCATATAACTGGAAAGCTGACTTCCATTATTGCTTCAACCTCCAGGAAATCAGGATCGAAATAATGGCGTTTTTCTCGAAAAATCATCTTTTTAATTTAATATTTCTGATCAGGCACCTGTCAGACTATATTTCCCGATCTAACACCCTTTACAGTAAGGCGCGCCCCCTGCAGCGCGCTATACGTTGATTTGGCGCCACGTGGGGTAAGGTGTGCCCCCTGCGACGCGCCTTATGCTGATATGGATACACTTGTGTATGGCGCGGGGGTAGGTTGGTAATTAAGGGTATAGCGCTCGGCAGGGGCCGCGCCTTACCTGTGATTCTGACACGCATCAGAAAGGCGCGACCCCTGCCACGCGCTATACTCTTAATTACCAACCTTCCCCTGCCCGTTCACACCCATCCCTCCCTATAAATACCCCCATTCTCAATCACTTTCATCACACCAAATCCTCTCAACTTCTCTCAAATACTCTTATATTCTCTTATTAAGGTATATTTTATTATATTTAGTATTTTTTAGTAATTTATTTAATTATTTTAATTGTTTAATATTTTATTTAATTATTTTTTTACAGATATAAAATGGAAGGCGGTATACTTTGGTTGGATGGAAATCATATATCTCGACACTTTGCTGATATGGTAACATTTTAACGTTTTAATTTAATTAATTAATTTATTTATTTAATGCATGATTATTAGTTTAAAAATTAATTTGTGTAATTATTTATATTTTAGGAGAGAGACCGTATATTAGATCATTTTATTAAGAACCTTAAGTTAGTTATACCTACTCGTGTAATGTCGTATTTAGTAGAGGCTGGATTCGGTCACCTAGGTAGATATCAGGCTCACTGTAAGAGAGAACCATATCTTATTTCTGCCTTAGTAGAGCGATGGAGGCCGGAGACCCACACATTCCATCTTCCGTGCGGAGAGTGCACGATCACGCTTGAGGATGTTTCTATGCACCTGGGGCTTCCGGTGGATGGAGGTATGATATCAGGGATAGCTTCCGGTTCTTGGACTACTTTGTGTTGGGTTAGTCTAGGACGTGTCCCAGAAAATTTTAACGGTGGACGAATACCGTTAAATTGGTTAGATGCCAATTTTCGGGAGTTGAGCGAGGACGCGTCTGACGATGAAGTTAAACAGTATGTACGGACATGCATACTGCAGCTGATAGGAGGGTTGTTGATGCCAGACATATCGCGCAACCAAGTTCACTGTATGTGGTTGCAACATCTTGGCGACTTTTATCTGGCTGGATCACTCAGTTGGGGCTCGACAGTTTTGGCTTGCCTGTACAGGGAAATTTGTCGAGCCATTGATTACAGGTGTAATGCTATCGGCGGATGTCTCCTGCTGCTGCAGTCTTGGGCATGGTATCGATTGCCCTTTTTATGTCCCGTTGTCAAGAACCCATTCGTATTTCCGCTACTCCTGAGGTAATTATAAAACTGATTTTGTATATTAATAAATTTATACAGTGAATAAGAAATTATTTTTCTTGAATAGGTGGTCTACTGATAGGAAAAATTATCAAGAGTTACTTGATGATTTAGAAAAAAATAGGGTGTTAATCGATCAGAATGCTGGCACACAAGTATGAATTTTAATGTTTAAAAATTGATTTTAGATTATAGTTATATAATTAGATTATTATTTGGATAAAAATTATATATATTTGTTTTAGTTTGAATGGGTTTCATATTCTACTGATGATGTGAGGGCGGTGATCCCACATGAGTTGAGGGGTCCATCAGATGTTTGGATGGCGATGGTCCCTTTGATATGTTATGCGACCATCGAGTGACACTCCACTGATCGCGTGCTCTGGCAATTTAGTTGTTTTCAACCAATTTCGAAAGTACCTCGCAATATGGACGAGTTGCATAGCACAGATAGACGCGGCAAGACAGATACAGATTGGCTGGTGAGGCATCATGTGTGGGTTGTGTTGTGGGAGGATCGATATCGGCGCCTTCCCCGTAGAGAGCCCATTTTACTTGAACTCTTGATGGTTGTTGATGGTTATTACGAGTGGTTCAACAGTAACGGGGAACCATTTCTGCTTCCCGAGGATGCACGAGGGTATACCTTTCCGCGTCGTCGAAAAAGACATTCACCGACACAGCACCATCGTCCCCCGACTCATGGACGGAGAGCAGGTGCTTCCGGTTCATCCTCAGCTGCACCAGCAGGACCTTCACAGCAGCCACCATATCCACCAGCTTACATACCGCAGCCATATATGATGCCGTCACCGCCTTTTCATTACCAGATGCTGCCATTGCCGCTTTCACCTGCTTTTATGACCCCGCTGCCGCCACTGTCACAAAGTTATATGACCTCTCCTGGAGGCTATTATGGGTCTATGTTTGTAGTTTTGACTTGGGGTTTATATGCTCACATTTTGGAAGGTTCAGCCTCATCACCTATGGCTGCAGCACAGACACATCCTATACAGTTTTCACACTCAGCGATGTCTGGGTTTTATGAGTTTTCCCAATTTTCGCAGGCCGGTCGGATAGTCAGTTATACACCTCGAGGGTCCTTATTCTATGGAGGTGCTTCATCGTCATCAGATCCTCATCAACAAAATGTAGCTGCTCAGGACGACGACGATGACGACGACGATAATGGTTATGATGATGACAGCGAGGAGTCACAACCAGTGATACGAAGAAATCCTCCTCGAAACCGACAGCCACTGCCCTGCGGAACACATGCGCATCGCAGGCATCAGTAGATTTTGTTTTTTTTATACTTGTATTTAGTACTTTTTTATTGTAGTTGTTTATTTGACTTTTTTATTATAATTTTTTTATTATTTATCATTTAATACTTACTTTGTTAATTTATCATTTAATATAAGTTATTGTAATTTGTTTATCATTTATCATTTAATACTTATTGTATCGTTAATATCAATTATTCGTTAATATAACGCCAACGTCTAATCTCGTATAATTGTATCGTTTTGTTAATCTTCATCAGCAGTTATCGAATAACATTAACTTGAAGTAAATGCAAAGTAAAGTACAAGAATTATTATTTGATAAACAACTACATCATTTCCTCATCAATTGTTACTTGATGACAACAGAAGTGAACATGTTTTTCTAGTGTGTCCTGGGTTTCTACAATGCCCACATCTTCTGTCTTGTCTAGATCTTTCTTGAATATTCATATCGCAATGAATTCGATTGGATTTTGGACGACCACGCTCCCTCAATAAACTCAGATTTGGTACAATCGGAAGCTAATCTTGAACCTCATCAGGGTCTTTGTCATTACCTATAGAGGGAAACTCAAATTCGTATACCTTAAAAACTTCAGATAGTAGGTATACGAGATCCAAAAAACGGTTATAGTCTTGACGTGTATGCGAGCAAGTTGCTATCACATGAGAGCATTGATACTTCAGAGCTTGAAAAAACCCGCAGTCGCACGTTTTGTCCCTTAGATTTACTCTAAACGACACAACTTCAATCCCTTGAAGAGGTTGCGGTAACTCTGTGACACGAAACATTTCATGCCTTCTAGAGAAGCTTCTTACAGACATTCCATTTGATGTAACAATTTTTTTGTATATCTGCAACTAATCTAGGGTGATAGACATGACCGCCTTGCATCCAGGTTTCAACTTATCCCCCGAGCTTCGCAAAAAACTCCCCAAACGAAAATATGTAATTTTTACCAAAGCCACTACAGGTAAGTGATGTGTACCCTTTAAGGTTGAATTGATTGCCTCAGCCAAGTTGGTCGTCATGTGTCCATATCGATATCCACCATCATATGCGTTCGTCCACATTTCTTTATCGATGAGGCTGATGTAATTGTATCCTTCCTCGTTCTTCGCCCGCAAATCTTGAAGCATTTATTCAAATGTTCGAGGAAGTAGTTCATAACCTGATCAAAATATGTATAACTTAATAACTTGATTTCTTTGCAAAATTAAAATGATCAAAAAATGTATAACTTACTAACTTTCTTTCACTTACCCATTCGCACAATTAATTGACGCTCATCATTCTTCTTGTACCTTCCATGGTAGTTCGCAACAATGTGTCGAAGATAATACCTATGTTGGACAAAGGGTGGTTGCCACATTGGACCCAAAGACTCCATTGTTGCTTTGATCCCAGCTCTACGATCTGAAATGACACAGATTTTCTCCATCGTGATAACATGTGCACGTAAGTTTTGGAGGAAAAAAGCCCAAGAATCTGTATCTTCTCCTTCGACAAGAGCAAAAGCAACTGGAAGAATGTTGTGATTGCCATCTTGGACAACTGCCAATAATAAAACTTGCTTGTATTTTCCATACAAGAAAGTCCCATCGATCTGGACCACAGGCTTGCAGTATTTGACAACATTAACGCACTGTGGGTAAATCCAAAAAACCCAGTAGAATTGGCATCGATCGCGTAGAACTCGATCATTATGGCATGCATAGGAGGTTTTGAAGTCCACAATTGTCCCAGGATTCAACGTCCGCACCAGCCTAAACCAACCTGGAAGTTCGTTGTAAGATGCATCTCATTCACCATGAAGTTTGACAATGGAATTTTGTTTTGCCAACCAAGCTTTTTTATATGAGAATGTAACATCCTCAATACCGGGTTAGTAACTAAATTGTAAAGTCTCAGAATTTAGTGGTTAAAATAAAATGAATGAATAGTATAAAGATTTACATGTAAATTATTGTGTATGATAGAATTGAAAGAAAGAAGGAATGAAATGACAATAGAGTAATTGCAAGGAAAAATAATTAAAGAAAGGATAAATATGTATATATAAGGATACACGTGGGTGGAAGGGGAGAAAACACCCAAGACTTCCAGAGTTCTCTTATTCTTCTTTCTTCCTTGTACGTGTGAACCAAAGCAAAGGTAAGATTTCTGATTATTAAGTTTCTTGTTAAATTTAATATTGGGTTTTGATTATTAGATGATAACTAAGCTTAAGGAAAGCTTAAGTTATCTTAACTTCAAAGGATGATGGAGTTAGGAGAGATTTAAGATTTGAAGTTCTTAAATGAAATCTTGGAATAGAGTTCATAACTAGAATTGAAAGTTAAATTTGACTTGTCATCAATCTAGTTAAGATATACGAAGTGTTAAAAGCGGAATTCAAACATGTTGAATTATTGATGTAATTCTTGAATTACATATGAATGATAGAATTTGGAGGTTTAAGATGAAATAAATGAGTATAAATTGGTTTAAGGATGTGTACTATAGTTAAGAATGAAAAAGATGATTAAACATGAAGGATTAAATCCAAAATAAATGAATTTTTGGGTTCAAAAAGAGGATTATGGGCAGAGTGCATCAATGCATATTCATAGTGCATCAATGCATCAAGGTTAAAACACAGAAAGTGTTTGAAGGTGTATCGATGCACAGGTAGTGCATCGATGCACTCTTTTAAAATAAAAAGATCGAATGCAATTAGTGCATCGATGCATAAGGCATGCATCGATGCATCCCATTAATAATAAAACATCGAATGCATTTTATGCACCGATGCACAAGTAGTGCATCGATGCATACCTTCATTAAAAGAGGAAATTGGCATTTATCTTAATCTAAAGAGTGAACCATTAGAGTATATTAACTATAATACTGATATAGATCCATGTGTGATTATGTAGATACTAAAAGTAAACTTATTCCATACCGATCAAATGATTAGAATCGAATCAAAGCAAAGCTAAGGTGAGTGCATACTATATGTATGGTATAATGGAATAAGACTTGTGATAAGTCTAATTCCTATATTGATTTTCATAGTACAATAGTTGTGAACATGCATACATGATAATTATTGTAATACATGCATAAGGCATATATATGTTCATGTGATTGGATAAATGATGTATATATATGAATAGATTCAAATACACATGTGATATGATATGTGATATGAGAACATGACATGAGCTACATGATCACAAGAGAAATGACATGAGTTATATGATCACAAGAGAAATAACATGAGTAAATGAACATATAAAATATAAGAATAATGCCCATAGTATACGATATGAGAGTTATAGGTGTAATTGGCATGCCAAGAGTCGAGGGTATAATAGTCTTTCGGGACGTAGTCCTTCGGGATGTAGTGGTCCTATGGGACATATATGACAGTCCTTCGGGACGAATACTGAACTAAGGTTCGGTGCCTCATGAGGGAATTGATATGAGCTGTGGTGACAGCATTAGTGCACAACCTCAATGCACTCACATACCTCTATTCTCAATAATATACATGGGCAATTGAAATACAAAGTAAAGTGAAAGTGGTACAAGAAGGTAAGTTTTGTACATGCATGATATGATTATATATGTTATTGTGTAATAGATACATGCATATTGAAATGTCATGAAGGAAATGGTAAGAATGTATATTCATGAAGATATTGTTGCATATTCATTTATTGCCTCACTAAGTCTATGACTTAGCGTGTAAGTGATTTACACGTAGGTACCAAGAAATAAGAAGATTCAGAATAGCAGTGGCAGGGACAATAACATTACTAAGAAATCAGATCAGAAGTAATTGACAAAGTAGGTATTTTGTTGTGTATAAAGTGTTGGTATGTAATAAGTGGTTAATTACGAATGCTCTGATCGATTTTGTATTAAGTGGTCTCTTTTATGTAAATTAAAGTATGTTGTTTTAATGAAAGTTTTAAATTCCCGGGATTTTTCTTTAAGAATCAAAGTTTGAAAAGTCAATGTGACATCTCGGACTTGTATTCGGGTCGAATATGAGTTAGGGGTGTTATATTTAATAGTATCAGAGCTACGGTTTAGTCGATTCTCGGTATAAACCGGAGTCTAGAGTGTCTGAAAATGTATACATACCAACAAAATAGTGGAAACTTCTGATATGATGGAATAGTAAGTATGTTGTTTTGCTAATAGAACTATATGGTTGTATTTTTATAGATGTCCGGACGAGGTAGTTCTAGGAATGAAGTGAGAGATGATAGACCCGCTGAAAGTAGTAATTCACCTCCTCTGGCCAGGCAGAGTGAAGAACAGACATCCTCTGGAATGCCTATAAATGATCAAGATATATTCTTTAGAACGTTAGACGCGGTATTGACGCGTTTCTAACCTCCTGTTACTTCAACTCCAAAAATGAATGTTGCGAAAGAGTTGAAGGGATTAGGAGCTCCAGAGTTTAGAAGGGAAGCCGATGAAGGTCCTGTTACTGCGACCTTTGGCTTAATGACGTGAAGGTCATGCTTACGGGACTTCATTGTTCCGATGCTGAGAAGCTGGATGGAGAAATTTCCTTGTTGAGATGACAAGCAAGGATCTGGTGGACCAATGTTACATTGAGGATGTCTAACGCCCAAGTAACTTGGTCATTGTTTTTAGAAGAATTCAAGCATAAGTACATCGGAGATCAATTTGTTCGTCAAATGAAGCAAGAGTTCATGAATCTAAAGCAATGGAATCACACTGTATATGAGTACGAGTGTGAATTCAATAAGTTGAGTCGCTTTGCTGCCGAGTTAATTCCTACGGAGAAGGATACTTGTGAGTGGTTTGTAGAGGGGTTACGTCCTCGGTTGAAGGAAATGTTAATTGTCTTGAATTTATCCTCGTTTCAAGAGGTAGTCAACCGTGCCAAGGCTCTGGAAAGAGCTCAGAACGAGAGGTTTAAAAATTTGAGAGCTCAAATAGTCAAAAGAACGGGTGCTTATTCAAGTTCGCACCATCAAAAAGGGGCAGAGAAATACAACAGATCAATAAAAAAAGATGGATCAATGCGTCTTTATATCGATTACAACAGATCAATAAAGTGACCATCAAGAACAAGTATCCACTTCCCCGAATTGACGATTTATTTGATCAATTAAAGGAAGCTTCAGTGTTCTCAAAAGTTGATTTGCGTTCGGGGTATCATCAATTAAAGATTCAAGAGAAAGGCATTTCAAAAATGGTGTTTAGAACAAGATATGGTCACTATGAGTTTATCGTGATGCCGTTTGGAGTTACGAATGCACCATCTGCTTTTATGGATCTAATGAACAGGATATTCCAACCTTATTTGGATCAATTTGTTGTGGTGTTTATTGATGATATTTTAATATATTCAAAGTCAGAAGAAGAGCATAGTTCACACTTACAGATTATATTACAGATTTTACGAGACAAGAAGTTTTATGCTAAATTTTCTAAGTGTGAATTTTGGTTGAATGAAGTGACATTTCTTGGACATGTAATTTCTGCAGAAGGAGTTCGAGTGGATCCCCAAAAGATTAAAGCTATTCTGGAGTGGGAAGTTCCAAAGAATGTATCAGAAGTTAGAAGTTTTCTGGGGTTAGCTGGTTATTATCGAAGGTTCGTTAAAAACTTTTCGATCATAGCATTACCCCTAACTAAATTGTTGAAAAAGGAAGTAAAATTTGATTGGACTCAAGAATGTCAAGAGAGTTTTGAAAAGTTAAAGAAGATTCTTACAGAAGCTCCAGTATTAGTTCAACCTGAGTCTGGAAAGAACTTTATAGTGTATAGTGATGCATCTCATAGTGGTGTGGATGCGTATTAATGCAAGAAGGCAAGGTGGTGGCCTATGCTTCGAGACAACTAAAACCGCACGAGAAGAATTATCCAACACACGACCTAAAGATGACGGCAGTAGTGTTTGCTTTAAAGATCTGGTGTCACTACTTGTATGGTGAAAAGTGCTACTTATATTCAGATCACAAGAGCTTAAAATACTTGATGACTCAGAAAGATTTAAATTTAAGACAAAGAAGATGAGTGGAATTTCTCAAGGATTATGATGTTGTGATTGATTTCCATCCCGGAAAGGCAAATGTGGTAGCTGATGCCTTGAGTAGAAAGACGTTTGCAGATTTACGAACTCTTGATGCTAGATTATCATTAAGAGCAGATGGTGCAATTTGTGCAGAACTGACTGTCAAGCCAGCATAGCTAGATCAAATTAAAGAATTGCAAGCTAAAGATGGAAAGTTTTTAAAGAAGATACAACAGATAAGAAATGGAGAGGGTACGGATTATGAGATTAAGTCTGATGAGAATTTGTATTATCGAGAAAGATTGGTAATTCCGGATGATGATAAATTAAAGAATGATTTGTTAACGGAAGCTCATTCTAGTCCATTGACAATGCATCCGGGAGGAAACAAAATGTATATGGATCTCAAGAGTCGATATTGGTGGCCGGGAATAAAGAAAGACATTACGAAATTTGTATCAAAGTGTTTGACTTGTCAACAAGTCAAAGCTGAGCATCAGGTTCCGTCAGGATTGTTACAATCAATTTCAATTCCTCAATGGAAATGGGAAAACATAACAATGGATTTTGTGACGAGGTTGCCTTTAACTCTGAACAAAAAAGATTCAATTTGGGTGATCGTAGATAGATTGACTAAGTCAGCCCATTTTATTTCGGTACGAACTGATTTCTCCATGGATAAGTATGCGAAATTGTATATTAGAGAGATTATATGGTTGCATGGTGTACCTATTTCCATAGTTTCTGATCGAGATCCTAGATTCACATCACTGTTTTGGAAGTCATTACATGGAGCACTGGGAAATCGGTTGAACTTCAGTACAGCATTTCATCCTCAAACCGATGGTCAATCCGAGCGAACTATTCAAATTCTGGAGGATATGCTAAGAGCTTGTGTCATTGAATTCAAAGGATCGTGGGAAAGGTATTTACCACTTGTTGAATTTGCGTACAACAATAGTTATCAGTCAAGCATCAAAATGGCTCCCTATGAAGCTCTATACGGAAGAAGATGTCGTACGCCCTTGAACTGGTATGGACTTAAGGATCGAGAAGTTATTGGTCCTGAGTTGATTCAGAATACGGAAGAAAAAGTTCAAGTAATGCAGAATAATCTAAAAGCTGCAGTTGATAGACAGAAATCGTATGCTGATTTAAAAAGGAAAGAGATTGAATTTCAAGTCGGAGATAAAGTGTTCTTGAAAGTGTCCCCGTGGAAGAAAGTATTAAGGTTTGGACGGAAAGGAAAGTTGAGTCCTCGATTCATTGGACCTTACGAGATTACTAAGAGAGTAGGACCAGTATCATATCAGCTAATTTTGCCACCTGAAATGGAAAAGATACACAATGTCTTTCATGTCTCAATGCTTAGGAAATATCGATATGATCCATCCTACATTGTGACTACTGAAGAAATTGAAGTTTGACCAGACTTAACTTATGAGGAAAAACATGTTCAAATATTAGCTCACGAAGTTAAGCAACTAAGGAACAAGACTATTCCATTGGTTAAAATATTGTGGAGGAATCACAAAGTAGAGGATGCAACATGGGAACGTGAAGAGGACATGAGGATTAAATACCCTTACCTCTTTGCATAATGAAAATTTGAGGACGAATTTTCTTAAGGGGGAGAGTTGTAACATCCTCAATACCGGGTTAGTGACTAAATTGTAAAGTCTCAGAATTTGGTGGTTAAAATAAAATGAATGAATAGTATAAATATTTACATGTAAATTATTGTGTAGGATGGAATTGAAAGGAATAAGGAATGGAAGGACAATAGAGTAATTGCAAGGAAAAATAATTAAAGAAAGGATAAATATGTATATATAAGGATACACGTGGGTGGAAGGGGAGAAAACACCCAAGACTTCCAGAGTTCTCTTCTTCTTCTTTCTTCCTTGTGCGTGTGAACCAAAGCAAAGGTAAGATTTCTGATTATTGAGTTTCTTGTTAAATTTAATATTGGGTTTTGATTATTAGATGATAACTAAGCTTAAGGAAAGCTTAAGTTATCTTAACATCAAAGGATGATGGAGTTAGGAGAGATTTAAGATTTGAAGTTCTTAAATGAAATCTTGGAATAGAGTTCATAACTAGAATTGAAAAGTAAATTTGACTTGTCATCAATCTAGTTAAGATATACGAAGTGTTAAAAGCGGAATTCAAATATGTTGAATTATTGATGTAATTCTTGAATTACATATGAATGATAGAATTTGGAGGTTTAAGATGAAATAAATGAGTATAAATTGGTTTAAGGATGTGTACTACAGTTAAGAATGAAAAAGAGGATTAAACATGAAGGATTTAATCCAAAATGAATGAATTTTTGGGTTCAAAAAGAGGATTCTGGGCAGAGTGCATCGATGCATATTCATAGTGCATCGATGCATCAAGGTTAAAACCCAGAAAGTGTTTGAAGGTGTATCGATGCACAGGTAGTGCATCGATGCACTCTTTTAAAATAAAAAGATCGAATGCAATTAGCGCATCGATGCATAAGGCATGCATCGATGCATCCCATTAATAATAAAACATCGAATGCATTTTATGCACCGATGCACAAGTAGTGCATCGATGCATACCTTCATTAAAAGATGAAATTGGCATTTATCTTAATCTAAAGAGTGAACCATTAGAGTATATTAACTATAATACTGATATAGATCCATGTGTGATTATATAGATACTAAAAGTAAACTTATTCCGGAACGATAAAAGGATTAGAATCGAATCAAAGCAAAGCTAAGGTGAGTGCATACTATATGTATAGTATAATGGAATAAGACTTGTGATAAGTCTAATTCCTATATTGATTTTCATAGTACAATAGTTTTGAACATGCATACATGATAATTATTGTAATACATGCATAAGGCATATATATGTTCATGTGATTGGATAAATGATGTATATATATGAATAGATTCAAATACACATGTGATATGATATGTGATATGAGAACATGACATGAGCTACATGATCACAAGAGAAATGACATGAGTACATGAATATATAAAATATAAGAATAACGCCCATAGTATACGATATGAGAGCTATAGGTGTAATTGGCATGCCAATAGTCGATAGTATAATAGTCTTTCGGGACGTAGTCCTTCGGGATGTAGTGGTCCTACGGGACATATATGACAGTCCTTCGGGACGAATACTGAACTAAGGTTCGGTGCCTCATGAGGGAATTGATACGAGCTGTGGTGACAGCATTAGTGCACAACCTCAATGCACTCACATACCTCTATTCTCAATAATATATATGGGCAATTGAAATACAAAGTAAAGTGAAAGTGGTACAATAAGGTAAGTTTTATACATGCATGATATGATTATATATGTTATTGTGTAATAGATACATGCATATTGAAATATCATGAAGGAAATGGTAAGAATGCGTATTCATGAAGATATTGTTGCATATTCATTTATTACCTCACTAAGTCTATACTTAGCGTGTAAGTGATTTACACGTAGGTACCAAGAAATAAGAAGATTCAGAATAGCAGTGGCACGGACAGCAACATTACTAAGAAATCAGATCAGAAGTAATTGACAAAGTAGGTATTTTATTGTGTATAAAGTGTTGGTATGTAATAAGTGGTTAATTACGAATGCTTTGATCGATTTTGTATTAAGTGGTCTCTTTTATGTAAATTAAAGTATGTTGTTTTAATGAAAGTTTTAAATTCCCGAGATTTTTCTTTAAGAATCAAAGTTTGAAAAGTCAATGTAACATCTCAGACTTGTATTCGGGTCGAATATGAGTTAGGGGTGTTACAGAGACATTGTACCCATACTGCGATTATATAGTTGGAATCAACACTGCAAGAGCTATATGAGAGCTTGCTTTTACCATGGGCATGATGGCTTGGCATATCACTTCAGAGTCCAAATTGGGATGATCTTGGTTGACCCCTCCAGCACAACATGTGTGAGGACCGTTGTATACTGTTAGTTCTCATCTGTTGTTTTTCCTCTTCCTCTTCCTCTTCGATACGTGAACCATTTAATTACATCTGTTTTCGCGTCGGGCACAGTAGCATACATATTTTTTGGTCGTGGAGCGATCGACTCTGGACTGAACAGAATTACAGATATTGTAATTTTTTATAGCCATCATCGCTTCTTCCTTGCTTGAAAACTCCATGCCTAAAGATAACTCACCATTATTTATTGATGAGTAATATCCATAGTCACCAAGATGAGGCATATCCGCAAATTCTGGCCCGTACATTGCATCATAATCAGCTTCATACATGTGTGCTGGAGGGTCAGTTTGTGCCACATTTACTGGAACTTCATCTACATCATCATTACCATCGGAGTTGAATTGCGGTGATTCTGGGTGAATGAATAGTCCAGTCTCAACACCATCCGCACCAGGCTCACGAAGCGGTTCTTCTGGTGGAGATGATGGTTCCTCCATGCTCTCCACATTTAGGTCAAAGAACCTATTACTGGCATACCTTTCCCTTGAACTAGAAGGCATATCTAGATTGAGATCGAAAAAGCTCGCAGTCGAATGCCTCCCCCTGGAGGTTGAAGCCATCGTGTAAAATGAAAACTGCACAGATTTTTGCGTCGATGGCATCTCCATATTAAGGTTAAATAAATTTACAGATGAATACCTTCCCCTCGAACTGGACGCGATGTTGCAATACGGATTGTTCATGGACCTACCTCGGTACATATCGTAAGGAGTTGCGGATGAATGTCTCCCCATTGAAGTTGATGTGTCGGCACCATGATGTGGATTTTCCATTATGGCAGTAAAATCATTACACATTACTGTAGTCGGGCTGTCAACTTGATCAACTTGTTCAACCAGCCCATAGTGTGAGCTTAATGGCTGACCCCGAACAACAAGCACTTGAACAAACTTTGCATACATCTCAATATCGCCGTCTGAATAATTACTTTGAGAATCAACCATCATTTCAACATCATCATTGTTCGATAGTTCGAACGCTGTATAAATTAATGGCAACAATGATGTTGGAAATCTGTACTGCAACGACGACATTCTTCAACTACTTCCAACATGAACCTTCCTCAAAATCTTCGTTATCAACTCCTCAAGACTTATGTTTCTCTTGAATGATATTTTAACACGCTCATTTGATACGAAAACAACGCCAGTTTCATCTTCTCGAATTTCTACATCATAATAAACAATAGCTGAAAGTCGCGTCATTCTTAGAGTTTAAAAGTGCAACAATATTATATATGCAAAAAAACAACTGAAACAAACCTGATTAAATAAATAATATATGACCAAAAATATAACAGAATAAATTTTTTACACATAAACATAAATAATTTAAATAATATAATTTTATATTATTACCTGCACCGCAAAAATATTTCGACGTATGCTCCCACTTTCTAATTCTACAAACACAGAAATTAATTGAAAACAATTAGTATAATATTTTTTCAAATAATCATATATAACTATAAAATAAATATTATAACAAAATTACCTTATAACAAAAGATCGAGCAAACTTTGAATCAAATATAAGATGATTGTCGGATGTTATTTACTGATTCAAAGGATTGTTGGTGAGAGAGTTTACGGGAGACGGGTATTTATAGCCGAGAGAGGATGCCTTAAAGTCGAGAAGTTTGGGAAAATAATGCAAGGCGCGGTCCTTGCACCGCGCCTTGCATTATGCATGTTTGATAATTGAGATAATTGAATAGCGCGGCCCCTGCCCCGCGCCATACACACGTGTATCCATGTCAGCATAAGGCGCGCCGCAGGGGGGGCGCCTTACCCCACGTGGCGCCAAATCAACATTTAGCGCACTTCAGAGGGCGCGCCTTACTGCAAAGGGTGTTAGATCGAAAAATATAGTATGGTCGGTGCCTGATCGAAAATATTAAATTAAAAAGATGATTTTTTTGGGAAAACACCAAAATTAATGTCATTCAACAGCCCACCATTTCCTGTTTCCATCCACACTTTACATCTTTTGATTTTTTTTAACAAATGGTAAATCATAAATTTGGCAACTGAACTTTACTCTCTATCCTATGTCACTCACCTTACTTTAAATCTTTTCAATTTCCTCACTGAATATAATACATTGGGTTTTTTTGTCACTCAGTCGTTAAATGGTTAACGACATTAAAATGTGTTGTTATATAGATTCAAAATGACATCGTTTTAGTAAAAAAATTTGTTTTTAGAAATGGTTTCGTTTTTTTATGTCTGTAACTATTTAAAGGTGGAGTGACCAAAATAGGAGAGAGGGTAAAGTTCAGTGACAAAAAAATCTAGTGTATTAAGTTCATTGAGGAAATCAAGAATTTTTAAAGTTCAATGAGCAAAACATGAGATGGAGTAAAGTTCAATGATGAAATTTGTAATTTACCCAAAAAATTGAAAGAATACTTTGGATAATTACAATAATTAGTAACTTAGAAAAACCTTAAATGCTTGTTTTATTTTGTTGACAGTTATTTCAACTGGACTCTTCGTCTCTTTATTTCCTTTTCTTTTTTCATTGTTTTCCTCTCACTCTTTGGTAATACTGGATTATAGTATATGGTTGGATATGTTATTGGTTGTCTTTTATAAGTAATTGACATCGATTATTTGATTATTATTATTAGACAATAAATTTATTATTAGACGTATTAAGAGAAATTATTTATTATTATTATTTTACATCTTTATAAATTTATATTAAAATATTTCGGTGAAATAAACATCATATTAATGTTTAAGAGGTCATAAGGAGCTTAACTGAAAATTTTGAAATTCAATCACTCTATGTGATAACAGTCATTCCAATCACCATTGGCGATGAAGGTCAACAATGATCAACGACGGTAATAAACAAAGCAAACAATCGGAAAATTTGATCGTATTCTAAGATTGAGAGAGTTTTTAAATTATTCTCAAGAAAGAGAAAAATAAATGAAATACAATGCTAAATCGATATTTTATCAAAAGTTTGTATTAGAATTTAAATCCAAAAACAACTCCATTCATAATTAAATCTCTAAATATATAAACCTTAATTCTTTAAATCCCTATATTACTATATTATAATCCCTAAAGAATTGCTTTGCAATTATTGAATTTCTTTAGCCGGGTGGCGTATTGAGGCACACAAGTGTTTTTTAGGGTGAGCATTCAACATTTTAATGCAACGATTGGGGATTGCTGAACGACCGGTGAAACTAGTCTTCTTTTTTAACCCCAGAACTATAATTTCCCTTTATTTTCCGCCATTGACCTCTTTGTTTTTAATATTATCAGATCCCGGGCTGAAGATGAATGTACACTCAAATCAGATTTAGGAAATGTTCTTGTTTGAAGAACTCACAAGTATTTGAGCAAATGTGAAATTCTGGAATGAAGAACAGAAATTTCTGTTGTAAAAAACAGATAAAACATATTTCAAAGATTTCTTAAATTCAAAAGCTCCAACACCAAATCTTCAGTCGGACTACACAGGCAGGATCCTTACCCAAGCAAGGCACAATGAAGATAAGATGCCATTGCTTGCGCTTGACAGCTTCACAAATTTAGCATGTTAGGGACAAGTTCTGCTGCTCTCGGCGTTCCTAACCGGGTTAAAATAATGATGAGCCTGCGTGACAAATAAATCATCTCAAGGACGAGATTGACACATTAAAAGATAACACCATTGCTAGGTGCCTACAGATGCACTGCACTTATATTATCTTAAAAGTGGGGTCCGGTAAATACAGAGGCTCTTCAATAGGTTCATATAGATCAGGAGTTTACCATTGCTTCTTTTGCAGTTGGCCTTTCTTGATGATCATATCGAAGCAACTTATCAAGGAAGTCAATGACCTTACAATAAAAAACAAGTGTAATTTAAAGATGGAAAACGGTACACAGAACAGAACAACCTGAATAGTACAAGAACTTGATATATATTACTACCTCAGGTAATGCCAGATGTTGATTCTCAGCATTGACGAACTTTGTCCAAGGTTTTCGACTTCGCCTGTATCAAGAAAAGTATATTTCTCAATTGGAAATAACAGCACTTCTTCAAGATCAATTTGACATAAAGATCATATACCACCAACCTCCCAACAAGGGCTGCAAGATGTGGATCCACTTCTATGCGGTACTTATTCAGATAAGCATTTAATTCATCTGTCCCAAGAACCTGAGAAGGGAATTAAAATGCTTGAGAACAATAGGAATCAATTTTATTTCCAACTAAAAGAAAAGGACTCTCGCCCAAGACCTCAGTGACGCACGATATAAGTACGACATTTCTATAAAAAAACAGCAGCAATAATGAATAGGAAGTAAATATCTAAACAAGCCTCAAAAGCAGAACTATTTTATTACAAGGATGTATACGGCCATGTCTGTTCATTGTTACTTAAACGAATTCGCATACCTTGGCTATCTTGGACAGTTGATCATAATTATCATGCCTATAGAATAATGGCTCTGTAACACTCTCAGACCGATACGGGTGACTCGATCCGATCCGAGATGTCACATTAGGGCCACCGAAGAGACCTACAATAAAAATCAAAAATTAAAATTTTTGTTAAAACATGTAAAATCATAAAACAATTTATAAATAAAATACAAGTTCATAAAATCATTCATATATTACAAACAGAATTAAAATCATACAAATTCCAGACTCAGTATAAAAATCAAATGTGACCCACATGCCCCTAAATACGCTTGTAACATACTCTGTAAGCCAAGCTAAATGAACTCCCATTACTGAAGTCAATAGATGCACAGGGTTGATTCTTTTAACTTGAAATGGTGAGTAAAAGTGTGATATCTGGGAAGCTCAATCATACATAATAACCAGTTGATGCTAAAAGACATGCAGATAAATGACAAGCATAAAAATTTTCTCATTGATTCAAGCATCTACAGGTTTTCGTGACGAGTTGAGGTTCCACTGATATTTCTTCATGTAACAGACATTAAAAAATAATGTAAAAAATGTCTGATCACTCCCACTATTCTCTTGGATGTACATGAAAATATATAGGATTTTCCAAAAACATGAAAGCGAAGGATGTCAAAAAGTCTTGTGGCACCATGTCACTATTTATAGGATATACTGTTGTCAAAATCAATGGGAAGAAGAAGAGAATCCAAGAAGAGGAGAAAATTGATGAAAGGAATTGAAAGTAACTGCCAGCTTTCAATGAGATTTTTTATGAAAGAAGCCCAATGATACTATAGAAAACTAATAGCTATCCTTCCTTCATCTTTGTTTCAGAAAATTTTAAACCATATAGAAGAAAGGTTGAAGTAGGGCCACAGAAATAAGAAAAATAAAATTTGTTTAAAGGATGTGAAATTGTCGCAATGAAGGTTTGTCGACTGGCAGAGCTGCAGGAGGTAATATCACGACTATCCCTCTTAAACAACCAACTTGAGCATCCATATAGAAAACCTGTGTTTTCAAATCTATGAACAAAGTTCAATACGAAGAAAAAATAAGAATGGATTACAGAGTTACCAGGTATCTAGAATCCTGGACTTCAATGCTTTCTCGGCTGCTTTAGCAAAATTTTTTGCTGCTTCTGCTTCAGCTTCTGCCAGTTCTGCCTCTCTTGCTGCCTTTTCAGCTTCTGCGATTGCAACTTCTACCTCTGCAATTGCTGCAGCTGCAGCAGCTTCTTCAGCAGTCATGCTCCTCATTTTCAAAAAATCTGCATCAACTTGGGTTTTAGTAAGAATGCTGATGCCTTTCTTGTTTGCTTTTGCAGAATCTTTGTCTTCCTTCCAAAAGAAGCAGAGGAGATTTCCTTGCTTCAGAAACAGTCGAACGCGGTGCAATCGTGTACTTGTGCTTTACCTATCGACAAACACGTCATAAATATGTATTAGTCCCAACTAAATATGTATTAGTCCCAACTAATGAACATTAGACTTGATCTTCGTTTAGAAACATGTTTCCCTATTTATGGGTAGATATGCCGATAACTTTTTGCATGCAGATCAGAAAAAACATCAACATTCATCCAATTAATAAGGAGGAAAAGGACCACGATTTTGGATACTTTATCCAAATAGGAAGCAACCCTTCCCATATGTCTTTCTTTAAATATAATGTTACAATTGGACATGTCATATAAGTTACCTTAGTATCGTTTTCAGGAACATCAATGACATAAAGTATCATCCAAGAATTTATGTCAAAATTCTAAGGACGATGACCTTGGAACACTAGTGCTGAATTTATACACATGACAAAGATAATATATACTACTGACACTGGAGCACCAGTAGTCAGCAGTATGGTTACTGTTGAACCATGTTTTATAATATTTTGATATAACAAATTAAGGCAAATTGTTTTTGGACTTGAATTGAATTTATTCAAAGTTTTCAAAAATAATTCAAAGTCTATTAAAAGTGAATTTGAGCACAAAACTAATTTTCAACGTACGTAATACCGATATTGTTCTTACAGTATCGATATTATATGAACAATACTGATAATGTTCATGTGGTACCGATACCAAGGGTAAGAGAAGTATCGATACTCTATAGGTAGTACCGATACTACCAGTTTGCTCAAATTCCAGAATGCAAAATAGGTACCGATACTACTTTACATAGTAGTATCGATACCATGAAGGATAGTATCGATACCGTCAAGCCCAACGGCTAGTAACGACTAGTTTTATTTAAATATTACAATGGTGTTACCTATACTCCCTATAGGAGTATCGATACCCTCTGTCCTGAGCATTTTTATTTTGCAGAGAAAACATCCCCAACGGCTCCAAATCACTCCCAACGGCTAGAAACGACCACAAACACATTCCAACATATAAATACAAGTTCAAGACACTTGAAGAAGGGTTAGAACATCTATCCAAGCAATCAAACACAAGGGAAGAGTTTTTCATTCCTATTTTACTTTCTCTTGTAAATATTTTGTTCTTGTGAGCTTTAATTTATAAACACCTACCTTGTAGAGGTTTTATTGTTTACTTCCTTGTATCCTTTGTAAAGGGGTTTTGGTTCTAGCTAAGCCTGTTAAAAGCTAGGGAGTTATAAAGGTTATCTCTTTGTCCTTGAAAAAGAAAGAACAAATTAGTGGGTTTGTTGGAAAATCCTAAGTGAGGAGCTTAAGTAGTGGATGTAGACTTTGGTTGAGAAAGTCAAACCACTATAAATCCTTGTGCAACAATTTTCTATCCCTTTAATTCTCCTTACTCCCTAAAATTCCAAAAAAGTCAATTCACCCTTATTAGCGAACTTTTTCAATTGTCATTTGAGCTTCATAAATCCAACAATTGGTATCATAGTTTAACTCATTAGAAGGTTTAACAACCTTGAGATGATCCTAGAAAAAGCTCTATCCATATTTGAAGCAACCGAGAAGATGACTTCCACCTCCGGCTCGTTCTACATGGAAGACTCTCAACCGATCAACAAGCCTCCATATTTCAATGGAGCAAACTACCGTCATTAGAAGAAAGTAATGAAGTTATTTATCAAATCCAATGATCTTGACGCAAGAGATATGATCGAGAATGGATACTCTTCTCCAATGAAGAAGACGAAGAAATGGAGTGACCAAGAACGGAAGAAAACTCAACAAAATGCCAAGGCCATGCACATGGTGTTTTGTGCATTTGGTCCTGATATCTATGAAGAAGTTTCTTCTTGTTCGAATGCCAAAGAGTTTTGGAATAAGATCGAGAAAATCTATGGAGACAAGAAAGAAGAACCAACAAAGTGGTGTCTCTAATGGCTCATGAAGAGCCCAATGTATCTTCTAACTCAAATGAATTAAATTCACATTCTTTTGATGAGTTACAAGATGCTTATAATGAGCTATATTTGGAATTTGAGATCATGAATTACAAATATAAGAAATTAATTTCAAAATATAAAGTTGAAAATGATTTGATTTTAAAAGCCAAAGTTGATTTTGAAAATCAAAATGAAACTTTGAAAAATGATTTAGAAATTTCAAAAATCAAAATCAATGGTTTAGAAAAAGAAAATTTTGATTTGAAAGTTAAGCTTGAGAGCTTAGCAAAAGAAAAAGAATTAATTTCTAAAAACAACTCGTTATGCTTAAAAATGGCAAAATGCTCACATTACCATTTTCATGGTCATGTGGAATATGCTTGTCCTATAAAGAAAAGAAAAACTTTTAAAATTAGATAAGTATGGGTTCATAAGGGAACAAGGGGTATTGAAACTAACGTCCAAGGATCCAAAGCAATTTGGATATCAAAATCCAAATAAATGTCTCTTGTAGGTGTGTGGGAGCAATGGTGATGAAATTGAAGTTATTCAAATGTTTTAGCCACACTTGAAAATGAATGGGTAACCTCTAAGCTTAAAAGCTTTTTAATTTTGCATAATTTGTTGCTCATTTAGTTTATGCATGCATGAGTTTTAAACTTAAATGATTTTGTGTTGATTTCTATCTCATGTATGTTAAAAATAACTGTAATGAACATTTTCTAAAGTTTAATGATTTTTCATAAATGTTTGTTCATCATAATAAATTTTGGTCAAAATTGATTTTAAATGCAAATGACATCTCTCTAACAATTTTTCAAATGCTTTGATTTTGCAATTTTTTTTAAATTTTTGACCTAAATTTAAATGTTTATGCATGTGGTTTAAAATGCAAATGATATATCTCTAACAATTGATATCAAAATTTTCAAATGCATAACATTTTTGGAAAGCTTTATGCACATGTACTTAATTTCAACAATCGGTATTGCATAAAGTATATTAGACTTAGATATATTGAATTTCATATACTACTAACATGTTTGTTTATCTTTCTTGAAATTCAATTTTTTTTAAGTGTCAAGCTTTTAAAAATCAAATATTTGTTTGGAATGCTTTTATTAAGGGGGAGTTTTTGATTTTTCAAATAATTTTATGATAACATTTACCACTTACTCTCCATTGTTATTTTTTAACTTTAAAGTTGAATTATTTTTGATATAACAAAAAGGGGAAGAAGTGTGGTTTGAAAAATTTAATTTCTCAATGAAAAAGAGGGAGCTTTTAACATTTTCCAAAATATGTCTCTTTTCCATTAAATGTTTTATAAAAGAGAGTTTTGTCAAAAACAATTTTTCAAATATTTTGTTATATCAAAAAGGAATTGAGCAAATAATGACCACCAAATTAGGTCTAGTTACGTGGACGTTGGAGAAATAAATTTATAATGTTTTAAAAGAAAACGAATTTATAAAATTTTAAAAGATAAAAATATAAAAAAAAATATTTTTTAGACTATCTTATAAAATAAATAAAACGTATACATTTTGGGACTAAAGATACTATTCTATTAGATAATCTTATACTCATATTTTAATTTTAACGATTGAATAATCTGTTTGTAACAATATTTTAATTTAATATAACTTTTAGAAGAAAAGTAATCTATTTATTATCAAAACCATAATTAAGTGGCATTAAGTGTAGTTTACCCATTTTCTTTTGGAATTTTAATATTTGTCTTACATAAATATAAGGTTAACTACTTCAAATATCACTCACCTTTAAGTTCGGACTCGTTTATACCACTAATATTTTAATTTTGTCAATTTTAAAACTAACATTTATTTTTAAGTGAAATTATGTCACTCCGTCGTTAATGATCTAACAAGACGATAACATGGCAACCGTGCATTGTGATGTTGCTGAAGTGGTCACCTTACCAAAACGATGTCATTTTGGCATGACTGTATTTGAAGCTAAAAATCCCAAAATGATGTAGTTTTGTTTTGAGAAAATTTAGTAAAATTGTACATTGTGGGGATTTGAACTCAAGAGTCAAGACCTTTTGATTCCAAGACTAAAACTTAACCACTGTGCTAACCTAAAATTTTGGTAAAATCTTACAAACGTAATATACATGACACGAGTCATACATTTCAAATATTATTTTATAAAAAACCCCCATAAAATTATTTAAATTAAAAAAAACTAGGCTTCAGAAAATCTAAAAAAACTCCTAAATTCCTAGAAAAATTACATCAATATAATAGCGGTTTATGATAAAAATTGTTGGTTCAATAACTCAAATAATGAAAATTTTTAATTTAAATAATCAATTGCGAAAAAATAAGAACAAAATTTAGAAATTTAAAGTTACCTTATACCCTAAATTATTATTATTGGGCGAGATAGGTTTTGATATAGGAAGAGAACGGTGGATGTTAACAAACGTTCAATTTTAATTCTAATTAAATATATATAAAAATTTGATAAATTTATAGGTACGAGTCTAGCTCTAGATAGAATTTATAAATCTGGATCGATTTAGTCAAATTTTATTATTTAAAAATATAGAGTTCTATTTAAATTTGATTATAAAATCAATATAAAATGTTTTTTAACATTTGAAAATAATAATAATAGTTTTTGTTCAATAATATAGAATTTTTTAGACTTTTTATGAATTTAGGAGTTTTTTAGATTTTTTGAAATCTAAGGTTTATTTTGAGAATTAAAATAATTTTATGGTTTTTTTAGATAATAATATTTGAAATGCGTGACTTATGTAACATATATTATGTTTGTAAAATTATAGCAAGAATTTAAGTTGACACAGTGATTAAGCTTTAACATTAGAATCAATAGGTCTTAAGTTTAAATCCCCATATGTGTAGAATTTACTATATTTTCTCCAAAAAAACATGGCTGCCATGTCATCATCAGTGTTAAAATTGATAAAATTAAAATATTCGTGGTATAAACAAATTCAAATCTAAAGATAAATGGTATTTGAAGTAATTAACCCTAAATATAATATAAAACTAAACTAAAACGACAATTTCCCCGTCACTATCGAAAATGCAAAATTTATCACCGCCACGCCACCAGATTACTACGAAACAAAACAACTCTCGATATGTCCGCATCTCTTCAGCGAATGCAATTCTTTTTCTTGATTTTCCATTTCTCCTTTGGAACTATTAGTGATATAAGCTCTCATTCTTTAATTTTCTTTTTTAAAAAAATTGTTCCTTCGTTTTCTGGGAATTTGACCTTGCCCGGATTAATATTTTAGCGGTTAGGTTTTCTCGTACTCCTTTCCTGTTCCTTTGTCTTCTCTTGTTTACTATTGTCCAAAACTAACATTTGGGTGTTTGTCTCTTACGTTATATGTTTTGCTTTTCCAGAGTCGTCCGCCTGAGAATTATGTACCTATAGAAGGATCCCCGTCTGCGTTTTCATTTCTCAACCGGCGATTCTTCAATTTTCAGGTACCCTTCTCTTTATATTTACGTCTTCTTTCCTTTTTTGTTGGAATTTTTTTTGTTATTGTTGGATTGGTTGAAGATTTTGTCTTATTTATTTTTATAAAAGATATTTGCATTATCTCCTTTAAATGAATTTTGGGTTTGTTTTTTAGTCGGTGAATTGTTTTATGTTGAATCCATAGAGATGAGCAGTGTGGAACAAGTTTATGAAGATACAAATATGGCATCCGAAACAATGGAACAGTGTAAAACGAGCCGTTCAAAGGAAGGGAAAGGGAAGAGGTTGTGGGAAAAGGTTAAATATCAACTGGTTGAGTACCACTCATTGCCTGGATATTTGAAGGACAATGAATATATTGTGGGACACTATAGATCAGAATGGCCAATGAAACAAGTTTTGCTTAGCATCTTCACAATTCACAATGAAACCTTGAATGTTTGGACGTAAGTTCCTTTAATAAGTCCTTAGGGTAACTTGTAAGGCTATTTTTCTTTTGTTGCTGAATTTTTTCATGTTTAAATGTTTAATGCAGTAGTTAGAAGTTAATTGGGTGATTTTATTTCTTCATGCACTGAATGAAAAATAGTTCTGCAATTTTATACCTTACTAAACACCCTTCGGGCAAATCCTAAGTTCTTTAGAGATTTGAATAATTATTTCTTTTGTGGTTTATATGGGGATATTTTGTTGGTTGTACTTATGTGTGTGTTTGTTTATTGGTTTCAAGAGGATTTACATTATGTTAGTGAAAGAAGTGATATGCTTAACTTTATTAGGATTAGTTAATTGTGTGTTAGCCTTTCTGTTTAGAATTGGAAAGAGGAAAAATAGAAATTTACTACAGAAATTGATGGAACCATGTTTCAATTTGTGAAGTATTTTCATGGTATGACCAATTGATGTTGTAGTCTTTGTTTTCTCAGCGTTGTAGTCCTTGACTTAGGGGCTGTTTGTTTACTTCAGAATAATTAAGCGCTGAATGATTCAAATGTTGAATAATTCAAATGTTGAATGATTCAGAGGCTCTGTATGAATTAGCTCTGAATGTGACATGATGTTTGATAATGGCTCTGAATCATTCAGAATGTACTTCTGTGCTGAATCATTCAACATTGTTTTGCTGAATCAGTCAACACTGAATCATTCAGAGGTGCGAAACAAACGCGTTGAATGGTTCCATTAAGAGGCAAACAAACAGCTCCTTAGTCTTTATAAGATAACTGGTGCTTTATCAGATCAATGATCATGTCTTTTTTCTCTGTGATATGTTGAACATGACTGTTACCTTTTACAGGCATTTGATCGGGTTCTTCATTTTCCTTTCCATTACGATATACACTGCAATGAAGGTTCCAAAGGTTGTTGATCTTCACTCACTGCAGCATATTCCTGATGTATTGAGAAAGACTGATTTGCACAAATTGCATTCAGAATTAATGACATGCTTTCCTTCCTTAACAAATATCCCCATTCTGCACAAATTTCGGGAGGAGTTACCATCCCTTTCACATTGGCATATCAGGGAACTTCTATATAATTGTTTACCTGAGCGTTTCTTTGCTGGAAATCACACCGATGTTTGTGTTCTGGTAACACTCCATACCCTTCATAATCTATTTCATAAATCTTAAGAATTTTCCTAATTTAGAACTTATATCGTTGATGTTTCAGTTGAGCTTTTTTTTTTTTGGAATAGCTCGACTGAAACTACATTTTAGTATTCTGATGTGTTCTTAAATGTTAAACTTTGTGATGTTTAAAATGTTTTTCATGTGGTACCTTTATTATCTCCATCCGATTTATGAATGGATGCTTTCATCTATTGGCTACACTGCTGGACTTCGCTGCAAAGGTAAGAGGAGGAATTTTAAGGAGATGGCCTATATAAATCTAAATTTTACAGTTTGAAGCTAATTGTGAGAAGTTCACTAAAGAATCCTTAAATTTATTAGTTAGTTGTAAATCTTACAGAGTATCTTTTAATTGTTAGGACACGACAGACATATTATATCCTTAGAGACAAAGAATCTGAATTTTTTTAAGCTTTAAATCCAAAGCCGAGTGGTCCGACTAACTGTTGATAAATTAATTATTAATTAGTTTTCAGATCTTGCAAGGATTTTATTGTTGAGAAGTCAGTAGGTCTTGCGGTAACAAATCAACAAAAGTAGTGCCATCTCGCTGATAAGTTGTTCAGTGAATTTGTCCAGAATTTATCTGATATCCCATTAATTGGAATTCTGGTGGTGAATTACAAAAATGGAGGAAGGCTTAGCGTAATATGTAATAACGACATTGGATTCTTTGTCAGTCAATATCACACAACTTTTAAAACAAGAAACTGCCAGTGCCAGTAAGGTTTTAAGCCTCCAGGTAAGAAAGGAACAGTAGGGTTGCTGGGGAAGTGGCGGCCTTTAATATTTTCTTTCTACACGCTTGTGGACTGGGGCCCTTCCTTGAACCTGTCTCTGGATGGACATAGCTGGCGTATGTGAATAATGCTTCTGAGTTGTTTTAGTACTTCCAGAAAGTTCATGAAGATATCTTTTCCTCTGACCCATTGTTGACAGTGTAGTTTTGCTTCAAGGAATTATAACCCCGACACCCGTTGGTAAAGTTCTAGTATTATAGTGTTTTACAGCAGGATCTTAGGGGTCAATAAATGTGAATAACCCAAGGACATGTGGCCATCAAATAGGTCTTTTTGTTTGTATACTTTACACTGAAATGTTTTACTCTAGAATCTTTATATACAGTCGGGGGCATTTCATTGTAGCCATAGGTGCAAAGTTATAAAGTTGATATTGAATATCTGGATTCTACTTTATGGATATCTTGATACGGTAAAGGGTTTTCTTCGTAAGCAAAAACTATGGAAATCTTGAAGAGTTGTTTATCTCAGGAAGCTTTCTTTAATATATAAACAACTAATATGGTACATATTTGAGTTGTAGCTTTTGTGTTGCAGATTTTTTGTACCTAAACTTTCAATGTTTTAAAGACAATATCTGGAATATTTAGTTAGTGTCCTTGCAATGTTGAATTAACTGCCACATTGGTGATAATTAAAAAGTTTCTCAATTATTTGCATGTTAATATGATCTTACTGGGAGTACACGCAAGAGTCAGAAAAACACGAGCATAGCGGTTCTTGAATCTTGTCACATTTTCTGCAGCTAATACATTTTATATTTGTTTCTAATTGTAGCAAGGTGTGAAGGAGGATGTGGCGAACATAATAGCACCCCTGATGATGAGACCGATTACCCGATGGCCTTTTTTTGCTTTCTTAGGTGGTGCGATGTTCTGCTTGCTAGCTAGCAGCACGTGCCACCTTCTCTCTTGCCACTCTGAGCGTCTATCATATATCATGCTCAGGTTAGACTATGCTGGGATTGCGGCTCTCATATCTACTTCCTTCTATCCGCCTGTGTATTACTCCTTCATGTGTGATCCTTTCTTCTGTAACCTCTATCTGGGATTCATAACCATCTTGGGAGTCGCGACGATCTTCTTTTCCTTATTGCCAGTGTTCCAGAATCCCGAGTTTCGCACCATCCGTGCATCCCTCTTCTTTGGAATGGGTATGTCAGGAATAGCACCCATTCTTCACAAGCTTATCTTGTTCTGGAATCAGCCTGAGGCACTTCACACAACTGGGTATGAGGTTCTGATGGGGATATTTTATGGTATTGGAGCTTTGATCTATGCGGCAAGGATACCTGAGCGGTGGATGCCTGGAAAGCTCGACATTGCTGGGCACAGCCACCAGCTTTTTCACATCTTGGTTCTCGCCGGGGCATACACTCATTATCGTGCAGGACTGGTTTACCTCAAATGGCGGGATATACATGGATGTTAAAGACGTGAAACTAGGGAATAATTGATTAGTGGAGGGAGCATTCTCCTGTTTGAATGTTCTTGTCTAATTTGACAGATGCAGGTTCAATTACGCTGTTGGAACTTGTGTTACAGTGTATATTTTTTATGTATCTGTCTATCTGGAAAGTCTAAGAACCATCAATTAATGTTATGAACATGCAAATACATATACTTATGTGGCAGAGGCGAGGTTCCTCAGTGTTTTAGAGGATCCAAGTTCTCTGCTTTAATATACATCTTGAACATCGATAATTGATGTCGAATTACACATGGAAGAGAAAAGCCTATAGAATTTGATTTATTGCAATACCAAGTAAAACTTTCCCTTTTGGGGTGGGGGGTAGCCTATAAAATTGCCTGTTATTGTTTTTGTTGCAAAAATTTAAGTATCTAAGTGTTAAAAATAGTCACTTTCCCTACTTTTGTCTCATCAAGGAAGCGGGAGAGAACCCTTAAGGAGCAAATGCAATGGCAAGGGTGACTGAAGAATGGAGGTCGGAAGGTGTTTTGTGTGTTGAATTGGAGGTTCTGCACCATTCCTTATTGTTTTCTTAAATTCTTTATATTTGGGTGACCATTTCATATGTTGTAATATGAATTCTATGAGAGAGGCATGCATGGTGATGTGTTGATGGTTGTAAGATGTTTTCATATTATCTAGGGTACTATTATGTGGAGCTTGTGGCGATTTTATCCCAAAAAAACATCCTAAAATTAAAATAATACCATTTGGTCATCGTTTTCTCAAATTTTACTAATCTAACACATTTTCTTATAGAATTGTACAAAGACTTTTTTTTTAGGAAATAAGCCTTTCAAAGACGTTTCAGAGAACGAGCTTTCCAAGAGTTTTGATGATGTGATGCTACATCTAAAATGCTCTTTGTAGGGAACGCGCTTTCCACTGAAAATAAATTCCTTCACCCATAAACCATCGAACAACATACATTGAATGAATTGCATTAATTACCTAGTACTGAAAGTAATTGCATTCAGTTGTGAGATCCAATTGAATTAAGATTTGAATTTCATTGACGTATTCAATGGTGCAAATCTGGGAATAGTCTATTACTGTTGGAGCCATTTGAAAGGATTGAAGAAGCAAAATCCCCACTGCAGAAATTTAAGATCAAATTTTAAATTTCTTCAACAAAAAAAAACACTACACTTTCTCATATTTTTACATCGTTATGATATTGAAGATCACAATCTATGTTCTTCTCTGGATGTTCTGGCGGAAATGCTTGTAGCTCATGAAAACATGGAAGAATCTGAGAGAAAAAAAAAAGATGATTGATTACCGGTTAAAACTTGGTTATTTTTTTTTTAAAAAAAAGGTTTTTGCAGTGGGAAACCATGTGTATACCTGTTGAAGAAGCGTTGCTTAATTCCTCTTGTAAAGAAGAATCACTTGTGCATCTCGACAATCATGAAGATTCTGCAGGCAAACCCAGAAAATTAAATGAGCTAAGAATTGAATATTGAATCAAACCCAAAGTTTCAAATTAAGAATATAGTTGAGTAATCAACACCTCTTGATGAATTGAAAAATCTCTTGCAATGCAAAATGGCGCTTTGGATCCCGTCATGTTGTAGAAGCAAGGATTCATTTATCCGGTTAATTGACAGCGCTGCAGCTGACGACGATTTGCTCAAATTATTTTTAGTGGAAAGCACGTCCCCTGAAAAGAGCTTTTCAGGTGTAGCCCCACATCATTAAAAATCCTTGAAAAGCTTATTCCTCGTCTTTGAAAGGCTTGTTTCTTAAAATACGCCTTTGTACAATTTTGTCAACAACAAAAAAAAATGTTAGGTCGGTAAAATTTAGAGAAATGGTGACCGATCGATAGTATTTTAATTTTAGGGGTGATTTTTGGATAAAATCTCCGGAGTTTGAGGTCCTTGAAATGCAATTTCATGATTAAAATATGGGTTTTGGGGTACAAATATTTATACTTGTTTATATGGTACCGATTGGTGAATTGACTTTTTTAAATATTTTCAACTAAACCATGAGAAATGAGGAAAAAAAAGTGAACACAATCAATTTGTACTAATTTATTTTTTAAATTAAATTTATTTTTCACTCCCTTAGCTTCAGAATTTTGTTTAATCTATTAAATCAGAGCAATATTTATCTTTTAAAGATAAGGTATAATCTTTACAATATCTATCTTTTATGAATGGATTTCCTTTGAAGTTAAATTAAAATTTCTTTTTATAAGATCATATTTGAGTAAATAAGAGATGCATCTCTTGATGGGTGTCTACAAACTTAAAGCTCACGAAAAAAATGTATCAAAATTCAATTTTACTAAAATGTACAGCTACCCTTATTATAATAAATAATATTTCACATGGCATGGAAATTTGTTACATCAGCTTACTACTCTCTAGAATACAAAGTAGAACACTGAGATTTTGTTTTAAGATATATGTGACGATATATTGGTCACAAAAACATGACCTTCAATTGATCCTTAATTAGGATAAAACATTTGTAACTTAATAATTTGGAACTGTTTAGTAGTTCAGACTTGTGAATGTGACGAGGATTTGACACCTCTAAGAAAACCCAGAACTTGGATAAAGAGTACAATTTCATTAACAGAAACTATCACGGGATTGGGAGTCGGTATTGCATGCAAACTACAATTCAAATTCATAGTTACGCAGTTGAACTGACGGAATAATGCTATTAAGTTTGATCCAGTACACATTGCAGTAACGCCATCGGATGCCATATCTCAAGGCATAATATTGAAAATTCTTCAACCATACCTGAATAAACAGTCAGTCGTGCATGGCATCGACATTAGCATCCCCAGAATCAACCATTGATGCTTCATTGAACATGTATTCTTTTTGGTACTCCATCAGGTACTGTGTTGATCTCCTTACATCCAGAAACAGACTGTAAACACGAGTGATGTCCTGCACTTCCACGGCCATTCCTTTCCGCTTCTGGCAACTCAACGCGGAGGCTGTGATCAGATTGATAGCATATCTCAAGGATGTCTCCTGCCCGATTTTGGTCAACAGTTGTTTTGCATCTTCTGACATCTCTACATCTTCCTCCTGGCACCTGATGTCTAGAATCTTGCGAATTTCATCCTCAGAATAAGGTTGTGTAGTGATGATTAGTAGTCGATCAAGAAGATCGATTGGAATTCCATGTGGGGATTTGTAGTTTGTGCCACGGATTGAAGTTATTCCTCTGTTTGTAGCGACTACTAATATCGGGGCCATCTCATTCTCAAGTGCACGGTTCAGGAAAGAAAAGCACTCAATATCAAGCATGTGCACCTCGTCAATAAAGAGAACACCAGGCACAATTTCTGCCTTTCCTTCCTCTCTCCACTCTGCCACCTTTGTGTCAATTTGTTCTCTCACCTCAGCTCGGATTTCACCAGTATCCCCAGTGAAGAGAGCCAGAAAACCCTGTGTTCTGAACTTGAGAACATAATGAAACATGAGAATGATAACTACGAATAGATGAATATCTATTGCAAAACGACATAAAACATCTTAAAGTCTATTATTCTAAAAGGCAGAATTGCACCAGATATACATACATTGTGTTTAGCACGATGTTTTCTAGGGATCAATTTCATGTTAGCGAGATACATTTGAACAAGTTATGATGTTCATACCAAACAAATGCCATACACTAATTCTTCCCTAATAATCACAAAATAATAGTATATTCACATTTGCTTTAACATGACAAAACATATGTAGGGATGGTATAAAGAATGCTACATATATTGAGTTCATAAATACAGGGAGAAGCTACCCGCAACCGTAAAGAAGAATCATCAACTTATGAGCTGATTCAGTTTAACCTTCTTCATCAATACACAGAGCTCTTAACTTGCAGAATCCAAATTCTGAAGTAGAATCATCACTATTTAGGAATAAATATGTAAACCAAATTTACCTAACAGGCCAATTCTACCAAAATGTTATATACTTACAGCTTTCTCATTAACGAAACAAATCACGTTGTAACAATTGATAAAAACAATAAAAACGAAGCAACAAAGCGGCAAATCAGGAGAAGAGCGGATTTTCTTGTTGAAGGCAAGCTGGAACTTACCTGCTGTTAATGACATCGATCTCATGAAGGTTAACACAATGGACGACTTCTTTCCTCTTCTGCAACTCTCCATCTGGACATTGAACGAACTTTGTTTGCGGCCCCATTGCGTCGTAATCCCTCGACCTCGAAAATGACCTTCCAAGCTTCGTTATTTTCCCTGAAGCTTTATCGATAGCTATCACATCCCCACTCTGCACTTTCTCTTTCCCTAATGCCTCGATCATCTTCGCCCCCAAATCATAAACGGTCTCCATATCCGTTGTTTTTAGAGTCAATTTCCCGGTTTTTGAAGCCGCCCCAGAAACTGCCGGACGATCTATTTGGATTTCAACGACTTCGCCTTCTATCACTTCGGTTTCTTCCTTGATTCTTACGCCGATGGACTTTCGAAACGCTTGCATTAGAGCTTCTGTTTTCGACATTTCCAGTGAGAAGATTTCACTGCCAGAAAGCATAGAGAAAGGGGTTTCGTGGCCAAGGGATTTTGCGATGCCCATGGCGATGGCCGTTTTGCCGGTTCCAGGTTGGCCCGCTAACAAGATAGCTCGTCCAGCGATTCTACCGTCTTTGATCATTTGGAGGATGACACCGGCTGCTTTACGAGCTTGTTCCTGGCCCACCATCCCTTCCGAGACGCCACGGGGCTCCAGAGAGGAGTCGAGGCCGAGGCCCCGTATGTGAGAGTGGGCCCCAATTCGTTCGATTCGGGTCAGGTCCCGGCTCTCGGAGAGTTTCAGCTCCGCCATTGCAAGAAGTGAGGAAGGAAAGGGTTTAGGGTTTTGCGTGAGACTGACTGTTTTTTCCGAAGGTAAGGCTAAGAATTTAAAACGGAGACGCCCAAGTTGTCAGAATTCTTCTTTTGGGTTAAGGATATTTTGTAGAGTTTGGGCCTTTGGCCATTGAGTAGTCTCTTTAAAGCTCATTGGGTCTCTAGCCCACACGAACCATGATAGTCTATGAGCGAAGGATGTCTTTATTAGCCAAAAATTGCCCGATATGTGATGGTTGTTTAAATCCCCTCATAACTGTCTTGAGTTGTAAGTCGTACTAATTCTTGTCTTCCATTCGTAAACTGGTCGAGAAGACTTTTACATTTCTACTCATCGGAGGCCCCCGTGATATCTATATAGTTCTTGTAATAGGACATGTGCTAATGAGGATCACTAATCCATCATAGATCTCCTCAGGCAATTTAAAGTGCAGTGTGTAAGAAGTTGCTGGCGTGTGGGACATGCGAGGATTTTTCTCCTTCGTAGTCTAATCTTTTTCTAAAACATTTGAAGTTTGAATATCATTTATCTATCTTTGCATGATTTTTATTTGTTTTATCCATTCTTTTTTTTTTTGGTCAACATGTTGAAACACATATTTAATGTTGTCCCTCTTTTGATCAAGTTCTAAGATGTAAACTTCATCATCTGAATTACTTAAATGAGTGGAGGCATGCTCTCTTCAACATGTAAGGCTCTTTCTTATTCTTCCCATCGTTATTTATTTTTTTGACATTTGAAGATCAATGACTCTTGAAGAGGTTTTTAGATTAACTATTGTCTTTGTTGCTTTTGCTACTGTTACTGTAATTGAGGAAACTGCCGTAATTCACTTTGTAAGTTGTGATAAGCCTGATAGTACGTTAGTTTATACATGACTCGTTGTTGCTATTCGAAAAAACCATGCACATCAGGGGGGGTTTGGAGAGAAGATCAGAGGTAGTATTCTTTATCTTTGTTGTTGGGGGTTATCTCAAATGTTTCTTTTTTGTCGATGATGATACACATTCATCACACCAATTGTTGATGGAAAAATAAGATTCGATGATTTTTTACGGTTCCTCCTTCTAGTTTGGGCAAGGAGTCACAAACGATGATTGGTGGAATAGGAATGAGTCATAGAAGATGATCGGAGGAGAATCAGGGAGAGAGATATTATCTTTTTATAACTTTGTATGGTGATTTATATGCACACCCTTAGTGTTTGCGTCAAGATAAGGCCGATGATAATTATTTGTAGTGTGTTAAGACAAATAGACATGATTATAATTAGACTTAATTAATAGATCACTTGAGTTTATTAATTCTCTCATGTCGAGAGGTATAATTAACTGGATAATATAGGATGCAATGTATAACAAGTTTTAAACTTTTTAATTCGTTCGAGCTTAAGCAGCTAAAGTTTTTTGTTTGCTTGCCAAAAATCTGAAAAGAAAGAGAATGGAAATCAATAGGCACTGGCCTTGGGACTTTATATAATTTAATTTTGGGTAAACTATATCGGTGACCATCTAATTATTGTCTCTTTTTATTTTAATCACTACTTCTGAATTTTTGTCAATTAGATTATGTAATTATTTAAATTCATTTAATCAAGTCATTTGCCGTTAGAATTTAATGGAAGTGTTGTGACAGTTAATAAAATTTATCTAATTATATATTTAGTCCTTATTACTTATTCATTCTATCAAATTGATTATAATTTTAAATTAATTCAATATATTTAACCCTCAAATCATGTGACGACACAAGTCAAATGTGACATGTTTCATTACACGTGTTGTGACATAAATGAGTGGCTTTTTTAAAATTATTTTTAATACTTTAATTGAATGATATTTCCACCAATCAAGTTGCCACCTTTTTAAAGGGGAAATGAAACAAAATGTAACTGGGCGCTGAGAAGAAACAAACCAAGGATCAAGTGAGTTTCAAGCAGCACCTCAACCACTATAGCAAACCCCAGATTTATTACTTGTTTTCAAAATGTTTTACATATTATGTTTTACATTATGGCAGAAAAATGAAAATAAAAAGCTATTGATTATAATTTTAAATTAATTCAATATATTTAACCCTCAAATCATGTGACGACACAAGTCAAATGTGACATGTTTCATTACACGTGTTGTGACATAAATGAGTGGCTTTTTTAAAATTATTTTTAATACTTTAATTGAATGATATTTCCACCAATCAAGTTGCCACCTTTTTAAAGGGGAAATGAAACAAAATGTAACTGGGCGCTGAGAAGAAACAAACCAAGGATCAAGTGAGTTTCAAGCAGCACCTCAACCACTATAGCAAACCCCAGATTTATTACTTGTTTTCAAAATGTTTTACATATTATGTTTTACATTATGGCAGAAAAATGAAAATAAAAAGCTATTGATTAGTTCGAACATGACATTTTAACATGGAGTTGGTGCACCTTAACTAGGGATGGCAATGGGTCGGGTCGGGTCGGGTTTTTGGGCCACCTGACCCGACCCGAGAAGAAAAAGTTTTTCACCCGTGACCCGACCCGACCCGACGAAATTAAGGTTTCACCCGACCCGACCCGACCCGAATATATGACTTAGAAACCCGACCCGACCCGACCCGAAATAATAATAAAAAAATTTTATTCAATGAAAACAGTGACTTAATTGAAAAAAATTATATATGGAGGGACATTATTATAATTATCCCTAAATATATAGGATAAAATTATATATATTTTTCGGGTCGGGTCGGGTCGGATTTTTTTCACCCTAAACCCGACCCGACCCGAACAGTACATTTAAAAAAACCCGACCTGACCCGAGCCCGAATTTTTTTTTAAAAAATTCGACCCGATCGGGTCGAGTCGGGTCGGAACCCGTCGGATTCGGGTTGAGTTGCCATCCCTAACCTTAACTACCAAAGTAAATCATACATTTAAAAAACACTTACACTATTATTTATATATCGTTAATATCTATTAAAATACAAGTTTAAAATTTTATTTTTTTGAATTTATTTATTTTATTTTTATAATTATTTTCAATTATTATATATGAATTATATTTAAAAAAAATAAAATTATATTAAAAAAATTATTTAATGAATCCAAAATTACAAACACAACTTAAATATATAAATTATTTTTATATTTTCATAATTACTATTTAAATGAATATATATTTAAATAAATGATAAATAATTTTTAAAATACTTTTTATTGTTAGAAGCAACTAAATTTATTCAAAATAGGAAATATCTCAAATTACAATAAATATTTACAATCACAATCGTAAATTGAGCACAAAATTAGGAAAATTTCCTATAATCATTGAAATAAAGCTAGTAACTTAAGACCACATAAGTACCATACAAAGAAAGATTAAATTTAACCAAGAAAATCAAACAAAGATAAATACAAATAAATCTGATCGCATCGACAAACGAACTACAAAAGGGGATCAAGTTATTGGAAGATCATCGACAAACTACAAATCATACTTGAGTGACGTGAAAAGTTATCCACAAACTCAAATCGAGTATCCAAATCCAATTCGAGGGTCTAAAGCAGGGAATATCACAAGATATCAGATAAGCGTCATCTTGATCAGTCGTGGCGATGTCAAATCAACCCTTAGGGGAAAAAAGATAAATAAAAATGGTCAAAGAATCGAAAAAGTACCAAAAAAGCTTAAGAAAACGTGTCATAAAAGTATATGAAAACGTACAAAACATGCATACTTATTGAAAATCAAAAAATAAAAGAAAATAAAGATATGATATAAAAAAGAAAAAAATAAAGAATACCAGTGGTCAGTAACCAACATTAAAGTTGATGTCGCCGACGATCAACAAAGATGAAAAAGAAGAGAGATAAACGACATACGAATGAGAGAAAACTAAGTTATTAGGATTTTCCAAGATGTAATAACTTAGTCTTGATTATATTTTTAAAATACTTTTGAATACATAAATTTATGATTTGAATTATAAATTTATCTTGTGATTAAAATTGTGTTTGTAACTTCGGATCTGTTAAATAAAATTTTAATATAATTTCATTTTAAAAAAAATATAATTCATATATAATAATTTAAAAATATTTATAAAAAATAAAAGGAAAATAATTTAATTTTAAAAATAAAAATTTCAAACTCATATTTTTAATAGATATTAACTATATATAAATGTAATTGTTTGTGATTTAACGATATTAAACTTATATTTTAATAGATATTAACGAAATATAAATATAATTTATGATTTAAACTTATATTTTAATAGTATTAGTGTTTTTCAAATGTTTGATTAACCTAGGTTGCAGCTTAACCCACTCTAAATTAAAATTTCATGTTCAAATGCAACCAATAGCTTTTTAGTTTCATTTTTTTGTCATAATAAAAAGAATAATATATAAAACATTTTGAAAACAAGTAACAATATGAGATTTGCTCTAGTGGCTGAAGCATTGCTTGAAATGCACCGTATATTTTAATCGATTGGATGATTAAATATATCACATTTGACACATGTCATCACATGATCAGATGATTAAATATATTGAATTTATTTAAAATTATGACCAATTTTATAGAATGTGTATGTAATAAGGACTAAATGTATAATAAGATTATTTCTATTGATTGCCACATCATCTCTTCTGTTAAAATGTTTTAAATATTAACGGTAAGTGGCTTGATTGAATGTATTTAAATCTTAATTGTCAAAAATTAATAAATGATGATTAAAATGAAAAAGAACAATAGTTAGGTGGTTACTGATAAAATATACCCTTTAATTTTTCTTTTGGACCGAAAATACAAAACTGAGATTGGGCTTTGAGTGCCATTTCAGGGAGAGTGAGTTTTGTTTGCCACTAGTATATTTATCCTTTCTAAACACACTTCCAACTCTGCAGGTTGAACTCAAACTTTGAGCAGAAGAAAAGGTGAAGGGAGGAAAAAAACAATGTCGTGGTTAGCTAGATCCATTGCTAACTCGCTGAAACTTGACGAAGATGATGATGACTATACAAATGTTGCATCGAGTCCGAGAACCGCACCCGACCCTAATCCCGATCAATCTTCGCCTGATCCCAACACTCCACGTGGCGTTAAAGAAGACATCTCCGAGCTCACCAAAACCGTAACCCGCCAATTCTGGGGCGTTGCCACTTTCTTGGCCCCGCCGCCTCCGGCTTCATCGAACCAACCGCTCAATCAGACTGAGGAGGAAATCTCCCCCAGCCACCGTCCGATGAGGAATTGATGGCGGGAATTCGCAGCGATTTATCGGAGATTGGCGGGAGATTCAAGACCGAATTTTCGAAGCTGTCTAAAAATATTGCCGTCTCGGAGTTCACTAAGATCGCTTCGAATTTTCTTCAGTTCGGATCCGAGGAAGAGAGTCTTGAAAGATACGAGAACGCAAATGTCGTCGGTTTGACCGAAGAAGTTGTGGCCTTCGCTAGGGATATCGCGATGCATCAAGAAACGTGGCTCGATTTTCCCGTGCCTGATGATGATGGTTTTGATGGTAATTTACTTTATACTTTACTCAAATTTTCTTTCTAGTTTGAAAACTTCTTCCTGGGAATTGGGATTTTACTCGATTGACTTTTATTACTGACTATTGCTGCGCGTAATGTTGTAATTCTTCTGATCCTTTCTGATTTATACTGAAGGATTATCCACTTGCTCTATGCTTTGTAGTTTCTCAATCAGCTAATGTTTGTCATCTCTATGAGATTTAGCTTAAAACCCCCATATAGTAAGCTCATTCTTGGTTAAATCACATTTCTTTTCTTCCATGTAACAGACTTTCATGGCACTAAATAAACATGTTGCAAACACTTGAGAAATTGTCTGAATATTTTGACTTCAAGCTGCACTTGATGGCATATTTTAATGTAAATCTATTTGTCTTTGTTATACTTAGAATGCTATGGGTATGAATCTGGCTGATTACAATCATCCTTGTGTTTTTATTTTATAAAACAAAATCCAGATTTTGACATGTCTGATGCACAAGAAGAACATGCTTTAGCCATTGAACGTTTTGCACCAAGATTGGCTGCCCTTAGGATTGACCTTTGCCAGGGATATATGAGTGAGGGTTGCTTTTGGAAGATTTATTTTATACTTCTACATCCTCGACTCAGTAAACATGATGCATAGCTTTTATCTACTCCACAGGTAAGCTCATGGATCCTCTTGTTTTCATTGTTGTAAAGGAGTCACTTCAGGAATTTCATTTACCAACTTCTGGGAATGATAATAACACATATAGTTACAAAAGATGCAAAAAATTCTTTAGTGAAATAGGAAATTAGAAAATTGATTTGTTTTAAGCATGTCTTTTTCAAACTTGAATATAATTTTTCACCCATTCTCCCTCATGAGAAAAATGTGCTATTATATTTAATTTGTTTGGCAATTCTTCTATGCTAGCTGCACTGACATTTCCTAGCGGTGACCATCTTTGTCTAAATGTATTGCTTTGCATGTCCTCTTCCTCGTCTGTCTCCTTCTAGTTACATTTTCATCTCTTATACACGCGATTTCCCTTGTGATTCAGTTTCCTTCACCCCTGTTCCTTATTCCGTTTTTCAAATTTTAACTGTTAAATGGCCTACATCAGGTAATTGCAGCAAGAGAAATGTTAATGCAAGGGTTACAGTACCGAGAAAAGGTGAAGGCTGTGGAAGATCATTCTGAAAGTGTTACTTCACAAATGATGGTTGATTTGCCGTGTGAAGAGTCTCTCTATGTTCCTTCTTCAACTCAATCTGAGGCAGTGCTATTCAAGGCATCTGGAAATGAAGACCATGCTATTGCTATAGCTGTTGAAATTGAAACAGAGAAGCATCCAGTTCAGAGTGCCGAGATGCAGGTTGTTGACAAGTCTGTCATTGAGGAAGAGCCAATGAAAGAGATTAAACATCAACATTCAAAATCCAGTTCGTCTGGAGTTTCTATTGAGAAATTTGAAGATGATGCCGATGACTGGTTAAAAGAGGAAATTTCAGAGGTAGGTAACAGGAGTGCTACCACAATCCCTCTTGGAAATGACGAGGATGTTTCATTCAGTGATCTTGAGGAGGAGGAGGAGGATGCGCCAATAAGTTACAAGCAAGTAACATCTGGTTCTGATTCTTCAACAAAAGAATCAAGAGATTGGGTGCAGTTGGGCAGGAGCTCTACGGACTCTGTTAAAGATGTTAGGTGTGTTGGTGATAAGCATCCTGGTTCTGAGCAGGTAAATGCTAGTAACCCTGAAACCAAGGAATCGAGTGATTGGCTCGATATAGAAGATATAGAAGAGATCATGTGAACTATAGACCTTTGAGATGATAAATGTTAGCTAGATTCTTGTGCTTATAACCTTGTGTATCATATTGCCAGCCCAATTTAAGGCTCTGGAAACTTTGTTTTGTACATAAACCCAGTTACAATTGGATAATTATATGCTTGTGCGATATTCATGTGGATTTGTGTCTAATAAATTATGTAATTGGTGCTTGATCTGAGGGATACATGCTAAACATTTGAAGCTGTGGGGTGATTGAAGTTGCTACAAATCTTTGTGGAACGATTCAGAATGGATTAGAATTGATTGTCAAAATCAATATATTGTACTTCATTCTTTTTGAGGTTTGTTTGGATAGTACACAATAATTGCAATAAAAAAACAATTACAACTTCCTATAGTAATAACTACATTATCTTCAAAGTTAACAAGGTGTAATTTACACAGTTCAACAAGATTTACTAATTAAAAAATGAATGAAAATCTGTCATTAATTTCTCTCTCAAAAGTAAAAAATTATAATTGTGATAATTAAATTTGAACTCATCAATTAGATTTGTTAATATTACTACCTCCGTCCCTATAAATTTGTCTCTTGCTGACTTTTAAAAGTAAAAATTTTTAAACTTTGACTATGATTATTTTAAATATTTTAAAAAAAATTAAATTTTATAAAAAATATATTTAAAAACTACTCGATTGAATGTTTTTAAAATATATTTTTCATATTTTTATCAATAATAAATTTTAAATAATAATGAGTCCAAGTTGAAAAAATTTGATAAAGAAGTCAACAAGGAAGAATCTAAGTTGGACAAGGGGAGTATTATTGTTAATATAAAAAAATCTAAATTATATAATTTTTCTAGTTTAGGTTTTTAAACATTTTTTTGTTAATAAATGTATATAATGTTTTTAATGTTATTTATTTTAAATATTTGGATAAATTATGCATTTAATACCTAAATTATCAGTTTTGATATGTTTTAGTACCTAAACTTTTAATATTTTTTAAAAGCGTACCTAAAGTTTAGTTTTTATTTTATTTTAGTACCCATCATTGAAAACTTTAGTTTTTTTGTTTCATTTTAGTAACTCAATTCAAAATTTAACATTAAGTTTTGAAAAAATTAAAAGTTTAGTTACTAAAACGGGCTAAAACTGATAGTTAGGTACTAAACATGTAGCGCCCCGAATCCCGAGTTAGAAGTATTGGGCTAATCCAATATGGGCTTTGATTTAATTCCTTAGCTTGTAGGAAGCCTTTACCCAAATTAATGAGGATTTGTATAACATCCTGAAACCGGGTCAGTGACTAAAATGAGATTTTTTAAAATTTGGGGATCAATTTAGGAAAATTGAAAAGTTTAAGGATTTAATAAGAATATTTCAGTGTTGGATAACAGGGTAATTATGAAAGGATTATAAGGGTATTATGGTAATTTAGCTTGGAGGATATTTTTATCTCCCTTATTTAGGAAGATAACACGTGGGGATGGGGAGAGTTTCCTGGAAAGCTTATTTCTTCTTCTTCCTTCTTCATGTTGGCTTCCATTGTTAAGGGTAAGTTTGATTTTAGTTGTTGATTTCTTGAATATTAAATAGGTTTTGATTATTTGGGTGTTATATAAGCTTAAGTAAAGCTTATATAAGCTTAAAACACCAAGAAGAGAGAAATATAAAGGAATTTCTATTAAGAGTTTAGAAATGAACTTTTGTTATAGAAAGGTTTTTGAAGTTCTAAGGATGAATTTGACTTGTCAAAGGGTTAATTAAGAAGTTAGAGGTGATAGAATTGAATTAAGAACACATGGAAAATTTGATGAAATTCTTTGATTAAAAAATTATGGTGAAGTATTATAGTGTTATAAGAAGGTTTACATATGTATAGATAAGTTTTAAGGTATAAGGAGGGGTTAATAAGTAGAATTTGAGGACAAAGTAAGATATTTTCATGCTCAAAATGGAATTTCTGGGTTGTGTGCATCGATGCATCTTCAATGTGTATCGATGCACTCTCAAATAAATAAACATCGAATGTAATTAGTGCATCGATGCATAAGGAGTGCATCGATACACCCCCTTAAAATGAAAACATCGAAGGTGATTTGTGTACCGATGCATGGGTAGTGCATCGATGCACATGTTAAGGGATGCATCGATACACTGTAGAATGTACCAATGCACTTCAATGGGAAATGGAATAAATCTTTCTTTCAGTCTAAGAAGTGATAGATTATAATATATTAATTGGATACTGATAGTATAAATATATGATTGTGTAGACATCGATTGGAAGCAAAGTTCAGATAGGTCGACAGAGTAAGATGCACAAGGAAAACAAGAGCTTAAGAGTGTTAATTGAGATTAGGTGAGTACATGATATTAAATGTATGTCATGTATAGGGAATTAAGACTTACGACGAGTCTAATTCCGCTATTATGTGATTAGGGGTACTGAAGCATAAACATGTAGTGATATGGTGCTAAATGTATTGTATATGAGTAAATGCATATGTTTAATTGATTAAATGCATCTTTACATGTGAACTATGTAAATGTATGTATGTGTGATAATAGGTTATGTGATTCCATGAGATGAAATATACGTGAAAGCGATATGACTTATATGTGTTATACTAGAATGTTACATGATATGCTATGTATGCTAAATAAGTGATGTGAATACATGTTAGTGTAATAAGCTAGGTTAAATGTTATAACTGAATGAAGGGATTGTATGAGAATTTGTATATGCGAACATGTGTTATGAGATAAGAATCTTGACTATGAGCTATGTGAAAAAGAATACAAGTAAAGGTAAAAAGCTATGTGATAAGTGAATGTGAGTTACATGGAAATATGCTATGTGAAAGTGAACTATGTGCCTATGTGAATATATGAAAATATATAAAAGGTAATGCCCATGTCATGTGTTATGAGAGGTATAGGTATAGTTGGTATGCCAAGAGTCGAGGGATTATCAGTGGTCCTTCAGGACATAGTGGTCCTACGGGACAAATTTCTACGCGCCCCTAGTGGGATTTATAAGAGCTATGGTGACAGCATTGTGCACAACCTCTATGTACTCACATACCTTAAGTTCTCAAAAGAGTGCATGGTCTTTAAAGATAATAAATATGTGTTATGATAATATATATGTTCTTGGTTAAATGATATTTGTGCTATATGACAGTTATAAATGATAAGCTCAGAATCATATGATAATAGAAAAGAAGATAATGATAATGAGTGCATATGTGTTTTGTGATAAGAGATGATATGTTATTATGTATGATATGACATTAGTATTTATTCATGTATTATTGTGTTTTGGAGTTATATTATACGATTATGCCAAATATATGCTCAGATGATAGAATATAATTAATGACAAGGAAATAAGTAATGATAAATATGTTAATAATTGGTCCAATAGGTATGTAATTATGATGTGTATTATATGATATATATATGCATTTGTTAGTTTGCATTGTGCATTTATATATGTCACTAAGTCTATGACTTAGCGTGTAAGTGTCTTACAGGTAGGTGTGGATAAGTCAGAAGATCAAGCTTTGGATCCGTAAAGCAGCATATCTCCGAGTAAAGTTCAGATCAGAAATATTTTGTAAAGTATGTCTTGTCATATAATTTAGTATGTTGGCATGTAACTAAGTCATTAAATATGTACGCTCTGATGGAGTCTGTTAAGGTTTTAACATGTTTATGTAAAAGAATTTCTTTATAGAATAGAAGTTTTAAATTTTCTATGGTTTATTTTATAAAAGTATGTGCTTTGACTAGTCAAAGTGACACCTTAGATTCGTATCCGGGTCGGATACGGGTTGGGGGTGTTACAATTTGGGCTTGAGGTAAGCCCAATATATATTAAAAGAGTGTTTTTTCAACTAAAATTAGGAGGACCAAAAGAGCAATTGCATCATTGAGGATTTCAAAAGCTGAAAACCATTTATGAACAGTGATCTCATGTCTGATTTCTTGTCTCCCTCTTTCTTCATCTTTGTATTCTCTCATAAACTCTCTATCTCCTCTTCATCTTCTTCCTCAAATCTTTAAGTAAAGGTGAGAGCTTTAGTTCCCTTCAGATATTTTCTAGCAATATCAATGTAAAAAATGAATTCATCACTCCCCGATCATCATTTTAAGATCTCAAACCACTCATTCACCATAGTTCTAAGAAATGAGTTTTAGAAGGTTTAAGAAATTAGATGGTTCCAATCCATTTTTCAGATATTTATAGCCTTATGAAGTGTTTTAAAACCCTCTTTAACCCCTAACAATAATTAGTAATCCTTGCAATTGGTTTTTTTGTTTAGTGTAAGAGGTTGGAGAGGGCTCCAAAGCCAGGAGAAGGAAAAACTTACTTTGGGCTGAGTTTTTGACGTTTCCAGCAGCTTAGCATCAAAGGTAAATCACTTTTGACTCAACTATACTATGTGTAAGTTATTTAGATGAAATGTAGTATGTTGCATGAAGTTGAAGCACTCTCATGGTAGATTTCATGTTTTATAGTTATAAATATGTTTAAAGTCCTATTTATACTCCTTTATATATATATATAAAACATTAATAATGTTTGGGGACCTCACTAAGGTCTTTGAGATAGAAGAATATGAATTTTTGCACCTATTTTATGCTCTTTGCAGGTTGAGTTTCGATACTATAGGGATAGTATCGAAACTTGTTCTTCTTCTCAGGCAAACTCATGAGTTTTTAGGAAAGAGTATCGATACTCTTTTAAGAGTATCAATACTTTGAGTCATAGTTTCAAAACTCCTAGAAAGTATCTAAACTAGGCACTCTAATGTTTTATAAGAATTAGACTCGAAAGTATTGATACTCTAGAAAGTATTGATACTTGTAGAATGTATCGAAATTTTTGTATGAGTATTGATACTCTTGGGCTAGCATTCGATACTTTCGGTCTGTTTTGGACAAAAAGGCCAGTTTTTTAAAGGAATTAGACTCGAGGTACCCAACATTTAAGTATATCCTCAAATAAGACTTCAAGCGAGAACAATAATTAATATCAGAACGGTAGAAACATAATATAGCTAGGTTTACATAAAACTAGTCTTATTTGATGCTCGGGAAACAATCAGGACACCCAAGTTCCTACGTTAGTCAGTGGATCCAAGTCAGTGCCACGACACTTTAGTAGTCGACTGGGTGCCAGATACCCCAAGACTCGACGAAGTAAGTCGGTGGGTGCACGTTTCCAATGTAGAATTTTGGATCTCACCCAGGAATACATGATGGTGCTTCGGTAGTGCTAGAGGGGTGCGTAAGCTCTAAAATGCAGAATCCCTCAACCGTACCATGATGCCAGCCACAAATAAACAGCCCAGTAGTTGTATACTCAGACTTGTGCCACTTGCCATTTCATTTAGTGAATTATATAGTATAATACAGTTTTTTGTTAAGCATTGAGCTCGTAAGCTCAGCGTTCGGAATGTGTTTCCGTGCGTAGGTTTTTAAGGGCAGATTGTGGGGAGCTATCGTCATCAGACATTCCAGCGCAATAGATCATATTTCAAGAGACCTTTCAAAATACGTCTTGAGTCATCTTTATAGGGCAAGTACTGTTTTGGACCCATATTTCATTTTCAGTCGTAAATGTTTTTAGAACTCAGAATTTTGTATTATTTTTGTAGATATATATTGGGAGCTCCCAATTATTTTTAAACCCAATTTATTACTATGATTTTATATTACATTATGAATGTCTAAATTTTAGATGTTTACAAGCAGTTTTAAAAGAAACTTTGTGATTCATATTTTTGGCAGTCTCATGTAATATTGTAATCCATGGATATTTGGGTTTAATTGGACAAGGGTGTTACAAAACATGTTAAGTTTTTAATGACATGTACTAAAATGAAAATAAAACTAAAAGTTAGGTATGATTTTGAAAAAAATTAAAAATTTAGGTACTAAAACGGATCAAAATTGATAATTTAAGTACTAAATGTATAGTTAACCCTAAATACTTGTTCACCGCAATCATTAAAAATTAAGCGTAAACTACATAAATGGTCATAGAACTTTTAAAGCATTTGCATTTTGCTCACCCAACTTCTAAAAGTTGCAATACAATCACTAAACTTTGAGCTCGTTTTCAATAAGGTCTCTGATATTACCTCTCGTTAGTTTTATCTGGCGTGGCACGTTACCTTTCGTTAACCCTCCTCCTCCTTTTGATTCTTCTTATTATTCTCCTCCTCCTCCTTCTCAGCTTTATCTTACATTGCCCATCTTTTTCACTCTCTATTTCTAGAAGGAAAAAAAACCCCCTCTATGCGACGTCATTGAATTAATTCTCATCTATCAAAACCTGCAATGCCTAGACTTATAAACATCAGAAGTCATCATTGTGTTCAAAAACTCAATAACTATCAAGAACAATGAAAAAAACAATTATCTTACTATAGGATCAATGATGGTAAATATTTAGTCCCCAAAATTATTTTTAAGTTTTTCCACCCTATGTTGCTTGGACTTGGAGTGGATATTGGATAAGAATATGTATCCTACGAAGATATGTTTAGTTTTTTTAGATGTATTTGACGAGGCCATAAAGGATCATATCACCATACCTTTCACGAGATAATGCATCAAATATGGGTACTCTAACAAGAAAGAAAAAAGGGAGTTTGGGCAATATGGCTTCGACTTATCCTTTATTAAAGGAAATTTGTGGGGAAGCCATTTGGATGCAGACCATCCCCTTTATTTCCTCAAGTGGAAATGATTAAAAACGTTAAGTAGCGATTACATGCTGAAATTCAAAAAGCATATGTTCTTCGATCTTTATATTACTACAAATATAAAGATAGTTTTCATAACCTGTATTTCCTAACTCAGAACAATTAACAACCTTGATGTTATGTATGACTACAACAAGCTTTTCAGACAATACACAATTATTTATCTTGTTTAAACATTGGTAACTAAAACAAATATTAGATTCATTTATATATTCGAGTGACTTTAACCATGGTTGTTCATAGTCTTTTTCTTCTTGTAAAGAAGAAGTTAGAAGAAGAAGAAGTAACGGGAGGAAATGTGTAACGTTAGATAAAATTAACGGGAGATAACATCAAAGACTTTACTGAAAACGAACTCAAAGTTTAGTGACTGTATTCTAATTTTTAAAAGTTAGGTGACTAAAATCAATCAATCTAAAAGTTTAATGACCATTTTTGTAGTTTACCCAAAAATGAATTAGTGTTTGATAAGTAACATAATTTTGAAGTAGCGGATGGGCTCTCAGGGCTTTTAGCTGGAAGACAGTAGCAGATGGGCTCCGAGGGTTTTCAGCTGAAAGACTAAAACAGGTTCGGCCTTCGTCTCCGTTCTCACCCCACCGTTAGATCACTCAAACTAGTACGTTCCTTCAATTTATAAGAAACTAGGAAGAATTCTTAATTAGCCAACGTTTTCAGAGAGATGTTAAGAATTCTATCTTTGTCCCTCATGTCCCGATCTCACTCCCTTTCCCGCGAGTTTTCTCATCCTCCATTTTCCATTCTTTCATCACCGTACTCAACTTTGAACCAGCAAAACAAGGGAACCGAAGAAAATCAAAGCACCCCCGGTTCAGTTTTCAGCAGGGACCCATCTGACCCACCTCGCCTCTTGGTCGTCCAGCCTCGTCTCCGTCCCCCTACTTTCTTGCAGGCCAAGCTCAATGAGGCTCTTTGTTTAGCTAACTCCCTCGAGGAACAGCGTGATGGCTACTTTGATTCTGATTTCTTCGATAAGGAGTTGCCTCCTCATGTTGTTGTCCAAAACCCTTCTCTTAAATCTTCCAAAATCCGTGCTGGTATGCAAAACCTCTTGCATTCTTTTTTGCTTTTAGGCATTTCTTCAATGCTTTGTTCTTGAATTCTTTCTTTTTTTTTTGTTTATTTCTAGACACGTATTTTGGACCTGGAACTGTAGGAAACATCAAATGCCATTTGAATTCTTTGGAGTCCAAGGCAAGTAACTTTTTTATAATCTTTCTTCAAAACGAGCTTATGCTTTTATTGCAAATGCGGAAGCCTTATCTATGACCATATGATTTTACTAGGATGGAGTTGATGCTGTTTTTGTCAATATCATCCTATCTGGAGTGCAGCAACGTAATTTGGAGGCAAGTACTTGCTGCCTAATGGCGCTCCTCCCTTTTTAGTGGAAAGAGAAATTCAAGCTGTATTCCTATGTGTTTCGCTAAATATTGCTGTCTTCATTAACAGAGAGTTTGGGGAAAACCTGTATTGGATCGTGTGGGCCTTATAATAGAAATATTCAATGCTCATGCGCACACGAAGGAGGCCAAGGTACAGGTAAAGTTCCGGACTTTACTTGGCATTGCATTGCATTTTGAAATTTTGAATTTCACTGTTTTCTCCAAAATTGTCTTATGCAGCTTATTTGGTTATCTATTTAACTTTTTTTTGGGGGTGGGGAACCTGATATTGTATAGGCCGAGTTAGCAGCTCTTATGTACAAGAAGAGTAGGCTTGTCCGTGTACGTGGACTGGATGGACGCAATGCTTTTGGCGTTAGTGGAGAAGTTGAAGTTGTTAGTGCACGAGGGTGAGGCCTAAATTTCACATAGAACAGAATAAAAGCTTTGAAATTTTGTGTCTAACATGTATTAGAGAAATCCAAGATGATTTGGACCATTATTCAAGTTGCTTCAGATTCTTATATGAAGCCAAAGAGGTGCTTTAAACTAGTGTTTTTCTTGTCTCTGTCTGTATTGCTCTTGCATAAATCCTACTTGTTTTCCAACCAAATAGGGAAAACACTATGAATTGAGGATAAATTTCATGGAAGCAAATCTTTACAGGGTAGGGTCATGGGTAATAATTTTTTCATTTTTCTGATATTCTTTTTCAAAAGTTGAAATGTTACTGTGGTTCAAAGTACAGACAATTTTTTATCTGTCTCTTTACCCTCAATATATTCATTTAATATGCTTATAATTGCATGTCATGGATAATTGTCTATTCTTAGAAATGGTTTTGATTTGCCTATGTATTGGTTGCAGGAGAGGAAGTGGTGGCCGTGGTTTCATAAGTGGTGCAGGAGAAACTGAACTGCAGCTTCAGCGCCGAAGGTTTGCTCTTTACTAATTCATATCATCACACGTAGCTATGTATATATATTTGTCTTATCATGTACACATATGAATGCTTGACTAGTTGCGTATCTTGTATCTTTTTATATAAATGCTTGTGGTGGTGGTTCTTATTGTTTAAAAAAAAATTGTGATGGGCAGTATCTGTTCCATTATATTCCATTAGGATATTCTGATTTGGCATTGCCTTGTTGATTATATTCCTTTCGTTCTCAGATCGTGTTAACCATGAAATGCATTTTCTTTTTTCCGAAGCTTTTAGCAATCCATTTTCAGAAAATAGATTCCTAAATTAGGAATATTATGAGTAATTAAGATAGGATTCTATAAATATTCCTTAGTAGTTGTAATCCCTAACTTTAAGGGATTGTGTATTCCTTAGAATTAGCTACTTTCCTAACTTAAGAGTTTCCTACTTGTATAAATATGTAACACTGCCTATAGCAAAAATACATGAGTTTTACATAGAATTTTATTGTTTTTAATATGGTATCAAAGCCATTTTAATATGGTATCAAAGCCATTTTAATCTCATTTTTGGGTCCTGTTAAGCTCGTTTTGCAACCGTTTCCCTTTAGTTGATTCTTCCTTGAGTGCGTATTGTTATCCAAACAAAAAAGATGGTCGAAGTGGCCGATACCAGCAGCACTGAAACTGTCCAAGGAGGCAATGTGAGTGAAGGGAGTTATTCCAATTCTGTAGGTGACTTGCAGAATATACAGGCCGCCTATAGGTTGAATGGAAAAAATTACCTCAAATGGTCTCAGCTTGTTCCCACGTTCCTAAAGGTAGAGACAAGTTAAGTCATCTACTTGAGACTGGACCTAAGGAAGGAGATCCTAGGTTCGAATCTTGGGATGAACAAGATTCATTAGTAATGTCCTAGTTATAGAATTCCATGGTGCCAGAGATTAGCGCTTAATACAACCCAAGAGATATGGGAGGCTGTAAAACTAATGTATTCAAAGATTAAAGAGGCTGCACAGATTTATGAAATCAAGACCAATATTTCATCCTTCAAACAGGGAAGCGAGTCAATCACATAATATTCTAACCTACTGCAGAATCTTTGGCAAGAAATGGATCACTATCAGTGTATTCAGATGAAGTGTAGCGAAGATGCAGTTGCCCTAAAGAGGTTTGTTGAAAAAGAAAGAATTTACGATTTTCTTGCTGGACTAAACGTTGAGTTTGATGCAGTAAGGGTACAGATTCTTGGAAAAGAAGATTTGTCATCACTGAATGAGACTTTGCAATCATTCGAGCTGAGGAAGAAAGGAGAGGAGTTATGATTGAAAGCAATCAAGAGGAGAGTTCAGCCCTAATTACTAAAGATGTAACTGAGAGAAAAACGGGTCTGGAACAGCAAGGTACAAAAGAGATAGCAAAAGCAGTAAACAGAGACTCTTTATGGTGTACCTACTACAAGAAACCTTGCCGCACAAAGGAGAAGTGCTGGAAACTTCATGGAAAGCCACAAACAGTAGGTAAAAAATTTCCAGAAAAGGAGGGATCATCAAGGGGTCAAGGAAGAGCATATACAACTAAACAATTGGTTGAGGACTCAAGAACAACATATAGAGTTCAACAAAGGGGAAATAGAGAAACTGAGAAATCTGTTGGGCTTCCTGGACAAAAACTCATCTGCAGGTACATGTAGTCTGGTCTTCTCAGGTATATCCTCCTCTTCTCAGCACTCTAAGGCCTCGGATTTATCCTTCCAAAGCTCCTGGGTAATTGATTCAGGGGTTACATACCAAATGACCAATTCTTCACTCAGATTTACAACCTATACACCTTGTTCTGGCAACCAAAAAATAACTGTGGCAGATGACACTATGATAACAATGGTTGGTCAAGGGGATATTGTTATAAGTTAAACCTTTACTTTAAAAAATGTCCTTCATGTATCAAAGCTATTTACTAATCTTTTATCCATTCAAAAAATCATCAAAGATACTAATTGCAATGTTCTTTTTCATTCTATCCAATGTATTTTTCAGTAACAAGGAACGAAGAGAATGATTGGACGTGTTGGAGAAGAAAATGGATTATATTACTTTGAAGACCCTGGTGGATATTTCAGTGCCCTGAATTCCCCATCTTTTTCGCTTTTATCAGAGTCCAAAACCAATAAAGATCATATATGACTTCACCATCTCCGTCTTGGTCATTCATCCTTTACAACTTTAAAGCTTATAAGCTTATGTTTCCTTCTTTGTTCAAATCCTTAAATAGTGAGGAATTTCATTGTGATATATGTGAACTTGCTAAGCATAAATGCTCTTTTTTCCCAGTTAGTAATAAAAGAACTTCAAACCCCTTTACCCTTATACACAACGATGTTTGGGGGGCCATCCACGATTCCTAATATTATTGGGGTCTGGTGGTTTGTCTTATTCATAGATGATTGTACCTGAGAGACATGGTTATTTCTTCTAAAACAAAAATCGGATGTGAGTTCTGTCGCAATCGTCTTTCGGTTGGGCCTATAATTGGGCTTCGACTTAGGAAAATGGAATTGGAGTCGCCACCGATCATTTATTTAAAAGTAAATTGGTTGACCGGATACCTTATTTCTTACCTGTTCTGCATTTCACCAGTGATGTGTCGGATTCGGGAGTCGGTTGCAGTCAAGGAAGGGCTAACACCCTTGAACTGCTCTTTCGGTACTATATAATTTCCAGTTGTCTTTAATTAAGAAAGTCATAAATTTAAATTGAAAGGTAAAATAACGATCCAAATTACTTACCCTTGATGGATTTGAAAATCGTGCCCTTTAAAAGTGAATGTGTTAGAGTAAAGAAAACAAATAATATAAAGAAAATAAAATAAAGGGGAAAAAGAATAAAACGAGATAAAAAAGAGCAAAGACAATATATGCATGAATAAATAAATAAATAAATATGAGTAAATAAATCAAAGATAGAGGAAATAGAAAAATAAAGAGAAGAAAAAATAAAAAAATAATTAAATAAATAAGATAAGAAAAGAGTAAAGAAATAATATGTACATATAATACTATTTGAAAAGGAAAATATATACATCAAAATACTAATAAAACATATAAACTATATATATATATATATATATATATATATATATATATAATAAATATTTAAAAAAAAGGAAACCTACCCCATCACTTCACCGAAAATTTGGGGGGACTTTAGTTGAAACCAAACAAAAAAATGGGCCCCTATAATATAATATTTAATAATTAAAAGAAACAAAGAAAATATATATAATTACACGAGGAAAACAAAGTAAAAAAGATATATATATATATATATATACACGTTAATAATAATAAAAAGGAAACAAAAAAAATATTACATACGTAAATAGTAAAGGAAAATAAAAAAAATAATGATATTAGTTATAAATATACATATATAATGACTTATAAACAAGGTATATAAAATAATAGTAATAATAAGTATTTAAAAAAGGATTAAATCGAAAGAAAGAATAAATTCAAGGGTCAATTCAAAATTAAATTCAAATCTTGGAACAAAAGAGGGGTTAAATTGAAAGGAAAGAAAATTGAGTGGCCAAATTAAAAGGGAATTGGGGTTTAAAAATCAGATTTGGGATTAAAATAGCAGACCTTTAAGGAAGGAGGGATCAAAAGCGGGTTTACCCATTTTTAAATAGAAACACGCTAGTCTAAAGTCACTGGGTCGGGTTATCAGGCCGGTATATAAGCCACTGCTTTGGCTTTTACTTCTCACTTTCTCTTCTTCACTAACGAGAGCCTCCCTCCCCTTTTGAAACACTCTCAAATGTTCTTAAGAAAATGAAGAACAGGGGCCGGCCATTCCAGAATCCGGCGGTTGTACTACCGCGCGCCGCCTCACCGCCGTCGTTGATCGGCGACGGCCGCCAGTCATCGGCGGCAAAAGTCAATTTTTTTAGCTTTTTCGGAAGATCTTGGCGTACTCGTTTCAAAAATCTAAATAGTTTTCTCCAAATACAAAGCCTCGGGGTAGATCTAAACTCGAAGGTTTTGAAAAAACATTCTACCCCCATATGTTCATCAGCGTTTTTTAGCGTTTCTTGAGTCAAAGAAAAAGGAAAGTGAAGCAAACAAACGAGCATGCAATATAACCACCAAAAGGTAAGAACTTTACCTACTGTTTTTTCAAGAGTTTGCAAAAGAAAAGCTTCGATTTCGCTCTAGATTGCTAGTAATTTTCTGCTTGTATTTCGTATTCCTCCCCCTCATTTACAGTGGGATTACATGCTATTTATAAGGTTCAGCAACCCTATTTTTGGGCATTTGATTCCTAGTAAAAAACTAACAATTGTGACTTGTCTACTGTTGAATCGAGATAATCGGTTGTGGGTTGTTGCTTCGTGCTCTCCTTGCGCCGAAAGAGTCGGAGTTGGTGGCGTGCAGCATGGGGACTTCGAACGAGGAACGGCGCTCTAGGGTTCGGCTTAAGACTGATGCAGGTCACGTGTGCTACTGGGCCAAACGGGATGCTTGTGTAACGGGTCATGGGATTTGAAACGTTTGTACTTGTGCCTATACAAGATAAGTAGAATGTAAATAAAAATATATGTACTATAACTTATAATATCATATAATAATACTATATATATATATATATATATATATTATATTTTGTATGGACGAAAGCAAGTGTCATCAGCTGCACCTCTTTGCTCATTATTGTGTAACGAAAATAGAGCAAAGATTAAAAGACACAGATTTCATCCACATCGACTATCCTCTGTCGTAGAGTTGAAACCCGATGTTGAAACTGGTTTTTCAATCACGAAATGACTCCCTCGTCGTGAGGTTGAGTCAAAACTGGAATATTTCGAGCACGAAATCCTTCGTCGTGAAAACGAGCTCAAAGCTTTTGGCAAGTGGCATCTGAATCGTCTTCTGGCTCAAAATACTTCGTCGCGAAGGTGAAACTTGACCTGAAGACTTTGGTGTTGTGGTGTTACAGATGACTCCTTCGTCGTGAAGTTGGGTCAATCTGTTTGTGAAGTTGGAATTGTATATGGCCCTTTCGTTGTGAAATTGAAATCCAGTCTAGAGATGGATACTGCCTGTGTGTATGATTCCCTTCGTCGTGAAGTTGAAACCGCGGGTGGCCTATTCGTCGTGAAATTGAGCATGAGAATTGGATATCCTTCGTCGTGAAGTTGAAATCCAAGTAAGTTGTATTGCTCCTAGTCCAATATCCTCCGACGTGAAGTTGAAATTGGTTCTGAAACTGGGAAATTGTTTGTTGACAGTCAGCCGCCACTTCGCTGTGAAGTTGAGCTTGTGCTGTCTTGAGTCTAATATCCTTCATCGTGAAGTTGAAATTGACTCTGAATGAATTTGACAATCAGCCGCCCCTTCGTCGTGAAGTTGAGCTTGTGTTGTCTTGGGTCCAATATCCTTCGCTGTGAAGTTGAAATTTGCTCTGAAATTGGGAAGTTGTTTGTTGACAGTCAGCCGCCCATTCGCTGTTAAGTTGAGCTTGTGTTTTCTTGAGTCCAATATCCTTCGTTGTGAAGTTGAAATTGGCTCTGAAATTGGGAAGTTGACAGTCAGCCGCCCCTTTGCTGTGAAGTTGAGCTTGTGTTCACGATTCCCTTCGTCGTGAAGTTGAAACCGCGGGTTGTGTGGGTACGATATCCTCCGTCGTGGAGTTGAAATCGTGGATGGCCCCTTCGTCGTGAAGTTGAGCCTTGACTTGAATATCCTTCGTTGTGAAGTTGAAATCCAAGTATTGTATGTTACGGGTGAACACGATTCCCTTCGCCGTGAAGTTGAAACTATGGATGACCTCTTTATTTTAAAGTTTGGCTTCGAGCTAGATATCCTTTGTTGTGAAGTTGGAATATACTCTCGAGCAAATTGTGTCTCTTCGAGTTCAAAATCCTCCGCTGTGAAGTTGAAATTGACTTTAGCTACAACCTGAAAAAGTTATGCATATCTATGAATGCAATGCTCTTAGGTGTGCCTAAAATGCATATGCAACATATGTTATCTTGGGGCTCTGGAGAGAAATCTCGATCTCCAGTTGCCTGTTGTTGTTGACTCTGGATTTTGAAATCTTGAAGTTCTGATCCCTGATCTTGAATTCTTCAAATGTTTAAATCCGATGTGCATATTTGGGAGTTGATTCTTGACCATCTCAAGTATGTGCATGAGCCTCGATAGGCTTTTGGGTACTTGTACTTTTCAATGAATCTTTGTACAGTAATATGCGATTATCTTTTGCAAGAATAAATAAATCATTAGGTTTAAATCCAATTCAAGATGCTCAAGCAGAATTGATTTAAAGGAAAGATTGCCTTTATTCATAAGAGAGAAAAGATCAAATAATACATGACAAACATTTTGGAAAATGAATACATGATGAAGTGTGTATATGAATGTCTTAGATCTCGATAATGTGGGTACTTCTGAGCTGAAAAGCCGTCAAGTGACTTTGAACACAACCTTTGCCAAGGGATCTTTGAGAATGCGACAACGTTCTGGAGAGTGCAACCCTTCTCCGACTTGTTGAGTTTGTTGGAGATTCAGATGTCGGGACGCTTCAACTGTCTGTATTTCTTGAGCTGATGTCCAAATCGCCCTTTCGGGTTTTCAACTTAGACCCATCCTTGGTTGCAAGATACCCTTTGCGGGTTTTCATCTTGAACCCACCTTATTTTTCTTTTTCGTTCTTTTTTCTTTTTCAATTTAGGGCGCCCTTTCGAGTTTTCACCCTAAACGTTTTTCTTTTTCTTGTTTTTTCTTTTTTGTGTTGTTTTTTTTCCGACTTAGGACGCCCTCTCGGGTTTTCATCCTAAGCGAAGTACTTTTTGACTGCGTCCGAGTTGATGGGATGTGGCAGTTCAGATCCGTCCATTTCAGCCAGGACAAGGGATCCTCCAGAGAAGGCCTTTTTCACGACATAATTTCGTAGAATATTCTCGGGCGCACCTTTTTGTCATGTGCTCGGATAATTCGTTTCTGATAGATTTGAACATGATGAATGACTTTCAGTCTCTTTTCATCTATCAGATTAAGTTGATCGTATCTGGATTGTACCCATTCTACATCATCCAGTTTGACTTCTGTCAAGACCCGAAGTGAAGGAATCTCTACTTCAATGGGTAACACTGCCTCCATTCCATAAGCTAGTGAAAATGGAGTTGCCCCAGTCGAGGTTCGTACCGAGGTTCGATAGGCGAACAAAGCGAAAGGCAACTTCTCATGCCAGTCTTTGTAAGTTTCAGTCATTTTTTCCACTATCTTCTTAATGTTTTTGTTTGCTGCTTCTACTGCTCCGTTCATCTTTAGTCTGCAAGCAGTGGAATTGTGGTGTTTTATGTTGAACTGTTCACAAGCAACATTTATCATTTTGTTGTTCAAGTTTGTAGCATTATCGGTAATGATCCTTTCAGGTAAACCATACCGACATATAATCTCTTTCTTCAGAAACTTGCAAATAGTAGACTGAGTGACACTGGCATATGATGCAGCCTCTACCCATTTCGTGAAATAGTCAATCGCTACGAGAATGACACGATGTCCATTCAAAACCTTCGGATGAATTTGCCCGATAACGTCCATGCCCCATACAGAGAAAGGTCATGGTGATGTCATTACATGAAGTGGATGAGGTGGAACATTGATTTTATTTCCGTAAATCTGACATTTATGACATCTTCTAGCATAGTTGATGCAATCACTTTCGAGTGTGGACCAAAAGTACCCGCATCTCATTATTTGTCTTGACATCATGTGTCCATTTGCATGTGCTCCACAAACTCCATCATGTATTTCTTCTACTATCATCTTTGCCTCTTCAGCATCGACGCACCTTAACATGACTTGATTATGGTTTTTCTTGTATAAAACCTCTCCGTCAAGGACGTATCCAACTGCCATCCTTCTAAGGGTTCTCTTATCGGTTTCGGTGGATTCTTCTGGATAACTCAGATGCTTGATATACTGTAAAATGTCGTAGTACCAAGGCTTGGTGTCTTTCACTTCGATTTGGTAACAATGAGCCGGGTACTCATACAACTGCATGTCGATTGGCATCATTTCAGCCTCCCCGCCAGCCTTGAATGCGGCTGCCAAGGTAGCTAAAGCGTCAGCCATTTGATTTTCTTCTCTTGGCACATAGTGGAAGGTGACTTAGTCGAACTCTTCGAGCAGGTTCAGTACTAGTTTTCGGTACTCTAACAGCTTTACATCCTTGGTTTCCCACTCTCCGCGGAGCTGATAGATTACTAATGCTGAATCTCCATATATCCGCAAGGTCTTTATGCTTTGTCCCAGTGCAGCTCAGATTCCCAAGACGCATGCTTCATACTCTGCCATGTTATTGGTGCAATCGAAGTTGAGTCTGCTAGTAAATGGGTAGTGACCCCCTTCTGGAGAAATTAAGATATCCCCGATGCCATGTCCTAATGCATTTGACGCACCATCGAAATGCATTCTCCAGGAACTGTCCGTTGAAGTCCTTGCTTCTTCTAAGGAGATAGTCATCAAGTCTTCGTATGGGAAGTCAAAGTCCAAAGGCTCGTAATTCTCATCGGTTCTGCTGGTCAAGAACTCCGATATGGCACTTCCTTTGATTGCTTTCTGGCTCACGTACTCAATGTCAAATTCCGACAAGAGCATCTGTCATCGGGCTAACCTTCTAGATAAAGCAGGTACACCCATCATGTATTTCAGGGGATCTAACTTGGAAATGAGCCAAGTAGTGTGGTACAACATGTATTGTCGGAGTCTTTTTGTAGCTCAGACTAAAGCACAACAGACCTTCTCGATAGGAGGATATCTGACCTCGCAATCGGTGAACTTCTTGCTTAAATAGTAGATGTCTCTTTCCTTCTTCCCGGATTCATCATGTTGTCCTAAGACACACCCCATGGAGTTCTCGAATATGGAGAGATACAAGACTAGATGTTTGCCCGGAATAGGTGACATCAGGATAAGAGAGTGAGACAAATACTCCTTTACTTTCTCGAATGCAATCTGACATTTTTCATCCCATGCTCCTGGATTGTTCTTTCGGAGAAGACGGAAGATTGGGTCACACTTATCGGTTAACTGAGATATGAGCCGAGCTATGTAATTCAATCTACCTAGAAAACCTCGAACCTCTTTTTGTGTTCGAGGTGGAGGTAGGTTCTGGATAGCCTTAACTTTGTCAAGATCAACCTCAATGCCTTTTCTGTTGACCACGAAGCCTAACAGTTTCCCGGGATGTCACCCCGAAGGTACACTTGCTAGGGTTCAGTCGTAGCTGGAACTTCCTCAACCTCTGGAAGAGCTTCCTCAGATTCTCGACATGTTCATTCTCGGTTTGTGCCTTGACAATCATGTCGTCGACATAAACTTCTATCTCTTTGTGCATCATGTCGTGGAACAGGGTCACCATAGCTTTTTGATTGTTGTTCCAGCATTCTTTAGTCCGAAGGGCATCACCTTGTAGCAGAAGGTTCCCCACATTGTGACGAACGTGGTTTTCTCCATGTCTTCAGGATGCATCTTGATCTGGTTATATCCTGAAAATCCATCCATGAATGAAAAAGAAAGCGTTCCCGGCTGTATTGTCTACCAACGTGTCAATGTGAGGCAGAGGAAAGTTGTCTTTAGGGCTCGCCTCGTTAAGATCACGGTAATCGACGCACATACGAACCTTCCAGTCCTTTTTCGGAACTGGCACTATGTTGGCCTTCCATTCTGGGTACTTGGCCACTTGAAGGAAACTGGCATCGAATTGCTTTTTGACTTATTTAATTTTAAGGAGCATCTTAGGTCGCATCCTTCTCAGTTTCTGTTGCACGGGTTTGCACTCTGGCTTAATTGGCAATTTATGAACTACCATATCTGTGCCTAGTCCCGGCATGTCTTGATATGACCAGGCGAACATATCTCTGTACTCCTGAAGTAAGACTATCAGGTTTTGTCTTGCTTCAGCCGAGAGAGTTATGCCGATTTTAACCTCTTTTTTGTCATCTTCAGTGCCAAAATTCAAGATTTCTATCGCTTCCTCATGTGGCAGAATTTGCTTCTCTTCTCTTTCTACCATCCTCAACAATTCGGTAGGCAAGTTACACTCCTCTTCAGTGTCGCATTCATCAAATTCCCCGAGGCAAATGGCTGATTCAAAATCCACTTTCGGATCAAGATCATTAGTGCCTACATTATCGTTATCTGGGGTCCTGAAGAGACAAAGAAGATATGGGTGTGTGAGAGGAAATATCCCACACGAAACAGTCAAAGAATTAAATTTGAAAGAGAACGGAAATGAAGAAAATAAACAATGAATTCAAAAAGAAATAAAAGAAAATTTGTTTGCCATGGCTATAAAAAATGCATCATTTATTGAAATTAAACCTAATATTTATTCACCCTTACAAAAGATCACCTATTGTCCTGGGTATAGGTTAGTAGGGGTAGTTCGAATATTACTCTGAAATACTCTTGTAAACCACAGGTAGTTCTTCCACCGACGAACTGCTAGGCAAGAACCCAGGTGGCAGAGGGCATATCCCGGATCTATCTCCGTTGTCAACATCTTCTGTGGTCACGACATTGATATCCAGATCTTCCAGAGTTGCTTCTAACTCGGATATGGTGGTTTCGAACACATAACCACCTGACTTGAATGTTTTGTAAAGAGGCGGGAACGTCATAGGCTTCCCAAAGTTATCAAAGGCTCAAGGCGTATCGAGGCGCAAAGTGTCCTGGAGCTTTGAGGCGCGAGGCGCATGATTCACGAAGGCGAGGCGCATGATATCCAAAAAATTGTAATACATGTATATATTAATGCAATCAAACTCAAATATCATAGATACCCAATATTAAGCTTCAATAGAGTTCATTCTCAAACTCAAAATACCAACTTAACGTCATAAAAGCTATCAACAAGCATAATCAAGTACTAAGTTTAACAAAAACATTAAACATGCATAAACAAAACATCAAATAAAGTCACTGATAATCATCATCAAACATCAAACTCATCCTCATCAAGTGGTATGTCATCATCTTCCTCCTCATCCGTCTCACAATCCCCAATGTCTTCTTCTTCAGTGTCGCTCTCTAGCATAACAACTTCATCATCTTCATCTACAAGGTGTAGTATAACTTTTTCCTTTCCTTTCGAGCTTCAACTCAAGATGATGACAACATTGTATTGCCTCAATAAAATATCATATTATATTGTATCAGCCTTTCCGAGATTTGTTTGAAATTATTTCAATTTACATATTAATTCGCGATCAATATGTTAAATAATTATAAGTTAAAAATTTTAAATTAATAAAAAAATTATCATATTATTAATATATTAATAAAACAAAAAGATTGCATTTACATGTTAATAATATTTTGGTAACGTGAAAAATTAAGAAATCACAATAAAACAAATTATGCTGAGTAAAATAATAGTTATGGATTTTATCTTTTCTCAAACTTTGTGTAAATTGTTGATAAATATACACGTGTTTATAAATATCATTATTAATATGATTGTCTTCTTTCACTTTCACTTTTACTTCGCTTCTTCAGCCTTTTTCTTTGTCTATCTGTTTCCATCTCTTCCACGGCCAAATCGATCGCAACATTGTCTCTCTCTTAGTCTCTGACCGGAGATTCTTTCGTTAAACCAGGTAAGCTTTTGCTCTTATGTTTCTCACTTTCCCACTGAATTTCATGCTCAGTGCAACTGGAGACCCAAAACACGGTGTCGTTTTGACTGATCCTTTCTCGAGTTCCGATCTCCTGATCCCTTTCAAAGAAGACAATACAATGCTGCCATTTCATCATCTTCAGTCGATTGAGGGTTTTAGGGGGTCAGCCCATAGGAGAGAAGCCCTGCAATAATAATTACAAGGTTTTCAGAGCATCGCGCCTCAATTGTGCCTCGACTGAGCCTCGTGCCTCAGTGCCTCGTTGCGCCTAAGATACGTGCCTCGCTTCAGTGTTGAAAAAGCCCCGTTCAGTGAGCCTTTGCGCTTTTGCGCCTCAGGCGCGCTTTTTACAACTATGAGGCTTCCATTGGGGTTCATTTCCAATCAACCTTGCTAATCTCCTTTCCTGGTTTTTCTGGACTTCCTTCCTCTTTTCATGATAACTGGGCTGAAAACTGAGCCCAAACTGGTCTAATTTCAAAACAGGGAGGACTGGATTGATCCTTCCTTGTAGTAACTTCCCAAACCCCCTTCTGATTTTAACACCTCGGCCTAAGGTTTGCTTGATCTTCATCTTTGCGTATTCGGAGAGTCGGGGTCTTGGAATCTTTTTTCCTTCCGCCACGAATGTGGCATTCACAAATTCTAAGGAGTGGACCGAGCACTCTACCGCTTTCTCATCCACCTCGATGTATGGGGCCTTCGTAGTCACGCTTGCCACGATATCCTCCTCAGCATTGATAATTACCAAGGCCCTGTCAATAACAAATTTGACTTTTTGGTGCAGCGTGGAGGGTACTGCACCTGCTTGATGAATCCATGGCCTTCTCAAAAGACAGCTATAGGATGACATGATATCCATCACAAGGAACTCGACGCCATAGGTGGCAGGTCTGATGGTCAACGGTACCTCGATCTTGCCGATAACCTCTCTCTTGGTCCCATCAAATGCTCGGACCACGTTTTGACAGGCTCTCATATGAGATGTATCTATTGGCAGCCTCTTCAATGTCACCAAAGGCATCACGTTCAGGGCTGAGCCGTTATCGATCAACACACTCGGTAAGGCATGCCCCTTACAATAGGTAGTGATGTGTAATGCCTTAGTTCGGCCTCTTCCTCTGGATGAAATCTCATCATCTGAGAATGAGATGAGATTATCAGCTTGAATATTGTTTAATAGTCGATCCATCTTGCTGACTGGTATGTCTTGCGGCACGAACGTTTGATTTAGGACTTTCAACAGTGCTTCTCGGTGTGCCTCCGAGTTCAAAAATAGCGCTAACATTGAAGTACGCGTTGGTAAGCTGTGGATCTGTTCTATAATGTTGTACTCGCTGTGCTTCAAGATCTTGCAGGAACTCTTTGGCTTCTTCCTCCTTTATAGGTTCGTTGACAACTAGTACATCCTCTTTGAAAGGTTCAAGTGGTCTCTGCCCCATTTTGCCATCACATCATTTAGAAGTTCTCACTTGACATTCGTACTTCCATGGCACTTGTCGATTGTCCTTGTATTAAAAAGGCCGAGGTGCTGTGATCACCACCCTGGCTTGTGTTGTTGTTATCGTCTTCGCTTTAGGGGTAATTATCAGAGGACCACCCCTGCCATACCTCTTGTCGGATGATTCTTCGGTAGTGCAAACATCTTCTTCTGAAGAATCTTGAATTTCCTTGTAAAATTCTAGCTTTTTTCGGTCCATCATGAGCTGGACTAACGACTTGAATTCTGGGCAATCTTGCATCTTATGCCCTCCTTCGTTGTGGTAACAACAATGGTTACCATCTTTAATCCTTGTTGCACACGATTGGGGTGTAAGAAGCCCCGTCTTTACCATTTGGCTCCATACCCAAACCAAAGGAGCTTTGACTTCCGAAACACCGGTTTTGATTTTCTTGCCATTCTCGGTGATGATAGCGTTGATTCTTGTCTCCTGATGATTAGGTAAGGGATTTTGGGCAACGCTCGGTGCTCCGGAATTGAAATGAATCCAATTTTTATTCCGCATTCGTTGTACCAGTCTCTTAAAGGCGAGATAGTTTTCAATTGAATGCCCCTGCACACCTCCATGGTATTCACAGTGGGCGTTCTCGTCAAACCATTTCAGATATGAGGCTTTATCGGATCCATTGGGTAGGGTGATGTTGCGTGAGTGTCGAAGAGTTGTTGATATAACTCTTTATATGTCATGGGAATGGGATCGATCTACTCCCTTTCCCTTTCCCTACTTGGTTCTCTCTGAGATTGGTTAGAAGTACCAGATGGTACAACTGCAGTTGTTTTTGAACTTGAGATCGTAACACCTTTGCTAGCGTTGTAGGTGTTGACATTGTTGATCTCGCGGTCCTTGTTCTTCACGGGAGGCTTTCTACTAGAATCACCTCCCTCAATCTTTCCTTGTTTTATGGCCAGTTCAACCATCTCACCAGCCATGACTAAATCTGAGAAACTTCCCGACATGATTGCTATCAAATGCCCGAAGTAAGGTGCCTTCAGGGTCTGTACAAACAACTTTCTAGTTTCCTTTTCATCCAAGGGTGGATGAACTTGCACAGATAAATCCCTCCACCTCTGTGCGTACTGTCGGAAACTCTTGTTATGCTTCTTCTCTAGGCTCTACAGCATAACTCGGTCTGGTCTCATATCATTGATATGCTTGTACTGCTCTAAGAAAGACTTGGCTAAGTCTCTCCATGTCTTGATATGAGTTCGGTTAAGCTAGTTGTACCACCGGATAGCTGAACCGGATAGGCTCTCCTGAAAGCAATGGATCAAGAGTTGGTCATTTCTTCCGTACCCTGTCATCTCAGAACATAGTGATATGGGCTGAAGGGCAGTTGTTCCCGTCGAACTTCTCAAACTCAGGAACCTTAAATTTTGGTGGAAGCACCAAATCGGGAACCAAATTTAGTTCCATTGCATCCACACCATAATAATCATGGTCTCCTTGGACCATCTTCATTTGGTCTTCTAACATCCTGATCTTTTCTTCCATCTTCTTTGTCTTATCCTCATCGTCAAAATCCGGGATAGGGCAGTCGTCCGGATGACTGTCAGGTTTTACCGCAGAAGTCTGTAAAGTTGCCACTGATACAGCTTTTCCTTTGGCGGTAGATGAGTCGTCTTGCAGTCCGGGTAAGGTCCCGAATGAGACAATCACTTGTGGGGTCGGTGTTATGGTTATCCCCTCAGATGCACCTTCTCCGGATGCATTTATCTGTTGTAAACCAGATAACTTAGCCACGATCTGATCGACTAAGGACTCCGTGCTTTTCTTAATGGACTCCATGGTACGTTGATTGTTTTGGGCCATTTTATCCTCTAATTCTTTCTGCAGTCTTGCCATGTTCTCCTCAATCTTCTCGATTCTGGCATCTATTTTTCTTTTTTGCACGAGTGTTGTGAGGGTGATGCGTATCAAATGCTTGCGGTGGTAAGCTTGGTGTCTGAGACATGCTCTGTTAGTTAATAAGAATGTAAAAACATGGAAAATATAAAATAAAAACAAACATGAAATATAAAATGCAAGAAATGCAATGCATGATGTATGCAATTTGGAGGCATTGATCCAAAAAAGTGTCCATTATTATAAATAATCCTTATTAAGACAAAAATGTTTTATCTTTTAAGAGACATAAAAACAAATTAAAGGTACATTCGGACTAAATCCTCTAGACCCCTAACGGCTTACAGTAAGTTGACAAGTCTTCTACCTTCATATCTTACTGGTTGAATGCCTTGTCGAACCACTTCTACTTCCCTTGCCAGGCCGTGAAGATGACGAGCCGCCTTCTGTACTTGTTCCAGGAAATCTCGGATGGTTGCGTCTCTGGCCCTTACCCTTCGTTGTGCTTGCTCCCAACGGAAACACCACTGTAAACATCCATCAAAGGGCACTATCTGAAGCTCGTTCGCTTGCCTTTTGAACCCATCTTCAACAACTTCTAACTTAGCTATTGTCTTGCCATCCTTTTCATGTTGTTTCTCTAAGTCTGCCACCCGGATTATCAAGCGTTGGTTCTGATGTTGACTGTCTGCCAAGCGCCTTTGCGCAGTCTTCAGTTGTTCCTTCCAAGCTCTTTCATCGGGCCCCTCGAATTTCCTTTTCAGACTATGAGCTTCGTCTTTCTAGTATTCAGAGGTTACTTTTAACTTGGAGTTATCCTTGACTTTATCTTGATAGCCTTTTCTTAAGTCTTCGAGCTCAAAACAGACTCTCTTCTGTTCCCTTTCCAAATTGTCTGCTTTATCTTTCTGTGAGTCGGCATCGAGCTTCCATTGATAACGTTTAGCTTTAAGTTCCTTAATTCTCTGCTTCAGCTCGTTATTCACAGCTTCAAACTCTGCCTTGGCTATCTCAAGTCCGGAAGGGACAGGCCTGAGATGTTCTTCCATAGTCCGAGTGTCTTCACAGTCTGGCACCGAGACATTATCATTCTTTCTCAATCTTCGCCACTCCACATAATCCGGAGTAAGCATGTCTCTGGTAGCAACGACATCCATTCGAAATACTTTCTTCCATGACTCAGATGCTTCTTTGATCATCTTCTTATAACTGTCACCGCTATACACAAACTCTGATTTAATTAGTCCGTATGTTGCGGGGACAAACTGACGTGCCCCATATTGTCTAAGTGCTAACAACGGAGCATACCCAACTGCACCCCAAAGTTCGAGTAAGATCATAGTATCAGAATCCCCACACCGGAAAAGAACGTCACCGAGGAACAACCAAGAGGCTCTCCAGGTAATATCCCGATCCTGAAGATGTGTAAAGACTTTCATCCACTTTTCTTTTGAAGCACCTTCATGCCATTTCCTTGTGATGAATTCTTCCAAAGGTGAATAGGTAGTGCTGAACCGGCGATAGGCCACCCCATTAGTCTTCCAAAAGTGGCTATGGATCCAGACTTGAAGGAGTTGAGTACACCCAACGAACCTTCCTCCGCCAGCTCTTCTGCAATGGTTGAGAGATCGAAAGGTTTCGGCTAAGATGGCTGGTGCTGGGTTGATTCGCTTTGGGAGTTGTTCAAACAGCTCTACCACGACTGCATCAATGCAACCCAAAGCTTTTGGAAAGATAATCAAACTGTACAGACCCAGTGCAAACAAGTCTATAGTCTTCCACTCATCAGGGTGGTTTTTCATTAATTTCTTTATGTGGAACCATTCAATCCCTTCCTCGTTGCCTCTGCGCTGAGTCCGATCAATTACCCATTTCTCGTCTACTCCTGCAACCCTGGCTAGCGTATTCTTAAAAGGCTGACTTTTAATGTGTTTAATGTAGGCTCGCTCTAGTTTGATGTTTTCACAATGCAACAGTGTAGTGTATTCTTCAATGGTGGGCACCATGTCCTCTCGGTTAAAAGTGAAGCAATTATATCCCGGGTTCTAGAACTGAACCAAGGCTCTGATTAAGGGCTCATCAGTCTTAACCTAGAGTAGAAGTGCAATGTCACCGTACCGTTGCCTGAACTTTTGTTTTCGATCATTCTTCCAACTGTCGCAGATATCTCGAAGTTCTTGAACATTGTTATGTTTTAGGCTGATAGAGGCATAATTAGCCAGTTCTGACATATAGCTTCCTTGAAGACTATCTCCCTTTTCTTTCTGGGTCTTCTCGGACCATAGTCGTACCTCAGGGTTTTTAATATCTTGCATTACAACACTTTTGTCCATTAATTCGAATTATTTTGTGTATAACAAACGCTTTTTAGGGAACAATAGCCTCTTGTAATGATGCAAATGCTAGAAAACAAACACAAAAGTAAAAACGTTAGTAAAATGAAAACATATAAATAAATATGAAATGACAAAAGAAAAATAAGAGGAGTAAGAAGGAACAAAAACATGGTTAGAGTAAAAATGTCCTAGGGTTTGAAATGTGGTTTCGGGGTAGGCTTTATTTCTCCATAGCTTTCCAGTTTAGGTTCTAATAAACGGTACCCGAGTTCTCCTTGCCGGTGCCCCATTGGGCTTACCAAACCCTTAGTCCTAAACCCATCACAGACTTGTGTGGACTAAGTTAAACTCGAGAGGACACATTCCTTTATGCCCATACGAAGAATAAATTCACACGAAGGCATAAGGTATATGAATCCCGAAGGCTACTTGCTAGGCTCATACGGTGAATAAATTCACACGAAGGCTTCGCTTTCACCCCCATTTAAAACGGGTTTGGAGCTCGGGTTTAGAGCCTTAAGTGAAAAAAAAATTGAAGGCTGAAATCATGAGAAAACAATTAGTACAACTATTTACTCGAAAATATAATCAAAAGTAAGTAAAAAAGATCGAAATATTACCTAAAAATTTAAACTCATCCTTTTAGTTAAAAAGACAACTGGAAATTACCTTAGCCTGACTCACTTACCTGTGTCCCCAGCGGAGTCGCCAAGCTGTCGCAACCGTCTTTCGGTTGGGCCCGGAATTGGGCTTCGACCTAGGAAAATGGAATTGGAGTCGCCACCGATCATTTATTTAAAAGTAAATTGGTTGACCGGATACCTTATTTCTTACATGATCTGCATTTCACCAGTGATGTGTCGAATTCGGGAGTCGGTTACAGTCAAGGAAAGGCTAGCACCCTTGAACTGTCCTTTTGGTACTATATAATTTTCAGTTGTCTTTAATTAAGAAAGTCGTAAATTTAAATTAAAAGGTAAAATAACGATCCAAATTACTTACCCTTGATGGATTTGAAAATCATGCCCTTTAAAAGTGAATGTGTTAGAGTAAATAAAATAAAATAAAGGGGAAAAAGAATAAAACGAGATAAAAAAGAGCAAAGACAATATATACATGAATAAATAAATAAATAAATATGAGTAAATAAATCAAAGATAGAGGAAATATAAAAATAAAGAGAAGAAAAAATAATTAAATAATTAAATAAATAGATAAATAAATAAGATAAGAACAGAGTAAAGAAATAATATGTACATATAGTACTATTTGAAAAGGAAAATATATACATCAAAATACTAATAAAACATATAAACTATATACATATATATATATATATATATATATATATATATAATATTTAAAAAAAATGAAACCTACCCCCCATCACTTCATCGAAAATTTGGGAGGGGGGACTTTAGTTGAAACCAAACAAAAAAATGGGCCCTTATAATATAATATTTAATAATTAAAAGAAACAAAGAAAATATATATAATTACACGAGGAAAACAAAGTAAAAAAGAATATATATATACGTTAATAATAATAAAAAGAAAACAAAAAAAATATTACATATGTAAATAGTAAAGGAAAATAAAAAAATAATGATATTAGTTATAAATATACATATATAATAACTTATAAACAAGGTATATAAAATAATAGTAATAATAAGTATTTAAAAAAGGATTAAATCGAAAGAAAGAATAAATTCAAGGGTCAATTCAAAATTAAATTTAGATCTTGGAACAAAAGAGGGGTTAAATTGAAAGGAAAGAAAATTGAGTGGCCAAATTAAAAGGGAATTGGGGTTTCAAAATCAGATTTGGGATTAAAATAGCAGACCTTTAAGGAAGGAGGGATCAAAAGCGGGTTTACCCCTTTTTAAACAGAAACACGAGGGTCTAAAGTCATTGGGTCGGGTTATCGGGCCGGTATATAAGCCACTGCTTTGGCTTTTACTTCTCACTTTCTCTTCTTCACTAACGAGAGCCTCCCTCCCCTTTTGAAACACTCTCAAATGTTCTTAAGAAAATGAAGAACAGGGGCCAGCCATTCCAGAATCCAGCGGTTGCCCTGCCGCGCGCCGCCTCACCGCCGTCGTTGATCGGCGACGGCAGCCAGTCATCGGCGGCAAAAGTCAAATTTTTTTATAGCTTTTTCGGAAGATCTCGGCGTACTCGTTTCAAAAATCTAAATAGTTTTCTCCAAATACAAAGCCTCGGGGTAGATCTAAACTCGAAGGTTGTGAAAAAACATTCTACCCCTACATGTTCATCGGCGTTTTTCAGCGTTTCTTGAGTCAAAGAAAAAGGAAAGTGAAGCAAACAAACGAGCATGCAATATAACCACCAAAAGGTAAGAACTTTACCTACTGTTTTTTCAAGAGTTTGCAAAAGAAAAGCTTCGATTTCGCTTTAGATTGCTAGTAATTTTCTGCTTGTATTTCGTATTCCTCCCCCTCATTTACAGTGGGATTACATGCTATTTATAAGGTTCAAGCAACCCTATTTTTGGGCATTTGATTCCTAGTAAAAAACTAACAATTGTGACTTGTCTACTGTTGAACCGAGATAATCGGTTGTGGGTTGTTGCTTCGTGCTCTCCTTGCGCTGAAAGAGTTGGAGTTGGTGGCGTGTAGCATGGGGACTTCGAACGAGGAACAGCGCTCTAGGGTTCGGCTTAGAGACTGATGCAGGTCACGTGTGCTACTGGGCCAAACGGGATGCTTGTGTAATGGGTCATGGGATTTGAAACGTTTGTACTTGGGCCTATACAAGATAAGTAGAATGTAAATAAAAATATATGTACTATAACTTATAATATCATATAATAATACTATATATATGTTATATTTTGTACGGACGAAAGCAAGTGTCATCAAGTTCCACTTTTAAAACCTTTTATACTATGATTAAAAATCAGTTTAGGGCAGAAATAAAGAGGTTTAGATCAGACAATGCTAAGGACTATTTCAATAAAGTCTTATCTCCCTATTTTCAAGAAAAATACATTATTCACGAGTCCTCGTATGTAAATACCCCCAACAGAACGGAGTAGTAGAAAGGAAAAATGGCCATCTTCCTGCCATAACAAGAGCCCTCTTGTTTCAAAAAAATGTACATAAACTGTATTGGGGAGAAATTGTGTTGACTGCCACCTATATGATAAACAGACTACCCACTAAAGTCCTTGAATCCTAAAGTCCTATCCAAATCCTAAACAACTTCTTTCCAAACTTCAACCCCTCACTTAACCTTAAACCTAAAATATTTGATTGTGTTGCATTTGTTCATATACACTCTCAAAATCAGGGGAAGCTTGATCAAGGGCATTAAAGTGTGTTTTTATTGGCTACTCTTCCACTCAAAAGGGGTACAAGTGCTATCATCCACATACAAGGAGACATTTTATTTCAACTGATGTCACTTTTTCAAAAAAGGAAAATTATTTTACTCGTCCTGATCTTCAGGGGGAGATTTCATTCAGGGAAGATAAGGACATAGATTATTTCCTTCTTCAGTCTCATTGACTTTCCTGAGCACCAGGAGTCTCCTTCTGTTTCTTCCCAACAGCCAATCCAATAACCTTTTGTTTCTTCCCAACAGCCAATCCATCAACCTTTTGTTTTTAACCAACCTACCACCTTACAACCTGACCCTATTACTCAGTAAAAAATTCAGGGCACTACTCGTCCTCAGCTGGTTTACTCAAGAAGAAAGGCACCAGTGCAGGCTCAATCATCCTCTTCCTCTCCTATACAAACCGAGGTAACTGTCGAACCTATCTTTGACTCAAATAACACTAATCCGACCTCTGATCACAGGGATCTTCATATCTCAACAGAAATACACCCTATACTTGCTAGAAGAGACTGGAAAACTAGGGTGCAAACCAGTAGAAACGCCAATAGAAGTGAACCACAAGCTTGGGGATACAATGGAGGATGCAGCAGTTGACAGAAGCTCATACCAGAGGCTTGTGGGGAGACTAATTTACCTATCACATACGAGACCAGACAAGACATTGCCTATGTTGTTGGAGTTGTGAGACAATTTATGCACAATCCTAATTCCCCTGCCAGGTGTACCCTTCAAACACACCTGGCAGGGGAATTTTGTTTAAAAGAGGAGGAAATTTGACATTAGAAGCTTATACTGATGCTGACTATGCAGGATCAGTGGTTGATAGAAGATCAACCTCAGGGTATTGTACTTTTTTGGGAGGAAATTTAGTGACATGGAGAAGCAAGAAGCAGAATGTTGTGGCTAGATCCAGTGTAGAGGTTGAGTTTAGAGCAATGTCACTTGGAATCTGCGAATTGTTGTGGTTAAAGATTATTTTAGAAGATTTAAAGATTAAGTGGGAAGGTCCATTGAAGTTGTACTGTGGCAATAAATCAACAATTAATATTGCATATAATCCAGTTCAACATGACAGAACAAAACATGTTGAAGTGGATAGACAATTCATAAAGGAGAAACTCTACAATGGGCTAATTTGTACTCCCTATGTCTCCACTGTAGATCAAGTTGTAGATATACTTACCAAGGGACTACCTGGTAAGCTTTTTCAAACGTTTGCAGGCAAGCTGAAGATGAAGACATCCACTCTCCAGCTTGAGGGGGAGTATCAGAAAATAGATTCCTAAATTAGGAACATTATGAGTAATTAAGATAGGATTATGTAAATATTCCTTAGCAGTTGTAATCCCTAACTTTTAAGGGATTGAGTATTCCTTAGAATTAGCTACTTTCCTAGCTTAAGAGTTTCCTACTTGTATAAATATGTAACACTACCTACAGCAGAAATATGTGAGTTTTACACAGAATTTCATTGTTTTTAACATCCATATTAGTGATTAGTGAATAACTTATTCCTCCTCAATCCTCTCACCTCAGTTTGGATCTGGTTAGTTGGATGTGGCATGCCTGTTTTCAGTCTCTTTATGTTTCCCTTTCTGTAACTGGACTCACTGTGATCTGTTACCTTAATGCTTATTAACTTTGTGTTTGTTTGAATGTTCACTGACTGGAGCTTATTCTTAGAATCTTGGAACGGCGGAATCATTTGTTATCCCAGATTGAAGAGGTTCGCCGTACCCGATCTGTGCAACGTGCAGCTCGTAAAAAACGAGGTGGACTTGATGGCCAAGGCTTATCTACTGTTGCTGTTGTAGGATACACAAATGCTGTAGGTGACCAAAACCTAACCGGAACTGCAGTTTGTTTCCTTATTTTCTCATGCTCAACATTTACCGTATTTTCTCTATTAACAGGGGAAGTCTACGTTAATTAGTGCACTCTCAGATAGTGATCTGTATAGTGATGCAAGGTATATTTATTATTTAAGACATTTTCCCCTTGAAGTTAAATTCCTTGTTATAAGTAGAAGGGTGAATCTTGGCTAATCGGAGCCAGTGATGTGCAGATTGTTTGCAACATTGGATGCTAGACTAAAAAGTGTTGTTCTTCCTTCAGGGTAAGTTGGTCCATATCTAATGTTTTTCTCTCTCTCAAATTTTGGAAAATGGAGATAAACTTTTCATTTTAATCATTGACGAGACTATAATATATTGCCATTGATCTTATTATGCATATAACATGTCAGGAGGAAAGTGCTACTCAGTGATACTGTGGGGTTCATATCGGATTTGCCAGTGCAGGTAACCTAGAAGCATTGGGCATGTGACATTAATCCTGTTTTTCTTTTCAGTCTTCATCGTTTCACTAATGGGTTTTACTTTATAGTTGGTGGAAGCATTTCATTCAACCTTAGAAGAGGTTCTAGAGGCTGACCTCCTTGTGGTATGAATGGATAAACCCTCCTCTATTAGTTTTCATAAAAAATAATCTATTTTATATTGTAGTTCTGGTTTTATAAAAGCAGTTTAGTTTTAAGATGATGACCTTATGATTATCGTTAACCAATCAAATCTTTTTAACAGTGGTGAACCTATGCATTCCGGTCTGCTTATAGATTTTTTTCCAAATATTTCTGCAGCATGTAATAGATTGCACTGCGCCTAATCGCGATGAGCATCGTTCCACGGTGTTGCAAGTTCTTCAGCAAATTGGAGTGTCAGAAGAGAAACTTCAGAACATGATTGAAGCCTGGAACAAGGTACACATTTTTTCCTCTAATCCCCTCAGGGATTTAAACAGAAGAAAGGAATGAAGATGTCTTCTAACTTCACAATTGACTCAGATTGATTATGAAGAAGAAATGGGTGATGCTGAAGATGTTGAGATCGGCGATTTCTCGGGTGCAGAAGACGGCGAGACTGAAGGTTCTCCAGAAGAAGATTTTGATGTGGCGTCGGAGCTATTAGATGAGAAATCGGTTGATGGTAGTGATTTATTGAATGACGATAAGCAAGGGGATTACTCCGAAGGCTGGCTGTTGTCAGAGGACGAGTCTGCGGATGACTACTGGAATACCCTGAATGACCAGAAGCAAGCTGAGACCTCTAATGACCGTAAGGCGCTAAAAGATTCTGAAGCTGAACCTCAGCATGTTCCACACGTCAAAGTATCTGCACTCACTGGTGTGGGCCTTCAACAACTGTTGGAACTTATAGATGAAAAGCTCAAGGTGCAAGATGAGCAGATGAAGTCTGAAAAAGTAGTGGGAAGCAGTTTCGTCGATCGAAAATGGAGGCCCCCTCGAAAAGAAGAGGTAGCAGTTGAACAGTGATAAGTAGTAGACAAACGAGAATAAACAAAATTTTTATTTTATTTAATAAACGAATAAATACGAATATAGGTGTGTTTGGTTTTTTTATGTTTACGATCAAATTCGTTTATTAACTTGTTTATTTATGTTTGCAAATAAGCTCGTTTATCAATCTTTCGTTTATGTTTATGAATAAGCTCATTTAATGGCTCGTTTATAAGTTTATTTATTTATTTTGTATTTTCAATATTGGTTGAGGTAGTGACTATATTGGACATATGACGAAATTTTTTCAAACTATGAAGCCTATGAAGTTTAAGCACTAGTGTCATAATTTTACTGTATTTTAGCTTGCAAATGAATATATTTATGGATATATAAATGAATATATTTATGAACGTTAAATTAATATGTTTGCGAACATATAAATAAACATGTTCATGAACATTAAATAAGTAAACATGAACACCTTAAAAAAAATAAATGAAATGAATACGATATTTAAAATTTTAAACGAATATTAATATATCATAAACATTCTTAAAAATACACAAATGAATATAAACATATTATTGTTCGTTGAAATTTAGTTAATTTACCCCTCTAATTATCAACACATTATTATCTTATCGAAGCATAGATGATGAATGAGCAATATAGATAAGGTTTGAATCCAAATATTTGGATTTTGTGAAATTTTAAAAAATAAACAAAAAATATTTAATAATTATACGTTAAAATTTAGTTCAAAGGTAAATGTACTTGAAGTATTTCAACTTCTGGGGAAAAATCAATAAAGTTATTAAATTTTATTTACATTTATTGAAAATCTGAATCAATCAAAACTTAATTGTTAAGTTTTAAAAATATTGTTATTGCACGAATCAATTTATCTCAGTAGTTAAAGGAATTGTTGTTATTTTTAGAAGTCGATGGTTCAAGCATCAACGACTACGATAAGACAATTGAGCATTTATTATCAAATGATTGAAAATATTTAAAACAAATACACTTTGTAATCACCATAATTTAATAATATATATATATATATATATATATTATTACGTGACATTACCGATATGTCAGGTGACTTTACAATTCTTTTTTAAATATTTATAATTCTTAAAATATTTTAGAAATATTTAGTTATCACATAAAACGTGATATCAATTAATTATTAAAATCATTTATGTCAACGATTTTCAAAGTATGTAACTAAAAACTCTCCATTGATATCTCTCTTTTTCTCTAAGTTGTGGATTCAACAAGTATATTGGAGTTTGCACAACCTTAAAAGCTGAATTGTGGGGGATCTATGAAGGTTTAAAAATGGCATCGGAGCTGGGTCCAAGGAAAATACAAATAGAAACCGATAACTAAGAAGCGACCAAGTTGAGCAGGTCGAGGATAGACGTTGATCATATACATACGATCACTCAACATATTGAAGCGTTAATGAATAGGTTTTGGGAGGTAGAAGTGATAAAAGTCAAACGAGGAAATAACAGTATAGCAGATGGGCTAGCTAAACTAGCCTGGTCATTACCCCATGGATTGCATGAAATGGTGGAACCACCAGGAGAGGTTGCCATGTTAACCCGGGAAGAAGGAATTAGTTAAAATTTTATAGATAAATTATTTAAAATAAATGGTAAACTATATCAGTGACCACCTAACTATCGAAACTTTTCATTTTGACTAATATTTTTGAAAATTTGTTAATCAGGTCACTCAGCTATTTAAATGCATTCAATTAAGCCACTTACCGTTAACATTTAACGGAGAAGTTGATCTGACAATTAAAATATTTTGTATAATTACACATTTGACCACTATTACTTATATATTTTATCAATTAGGAATGCAATGGTTAATAAGAATATGGCGCCTTTAATTTTGTTGGTGAAAGCCCTCATGATCAGATGGCAGAATTGTGATCTTTTGTTGAACAAGGTCGACAAGGAAGCCGATGATAAGACTGACGATTATGAGAGAAATCGAGGATTCCACGACTGCATTTGGAAGACCTAGTTCTAGGAGATGGAGGAAGACGACGATGCCATCACTTGGAAAATACCTCATCATCTTTGCATGTGGCCTTGAAAACGGTATGCTGTTTAATTTCTTTTTATTCCCCCTGTCCTGCATTAATATCAGTGAAGAATAAGTGCACGTTCTTGTATACTATATAGCAAGGCTTTTGCTCTTCAACTTGGAAAATGATTTGGAGATCTATTTTTACTGATGAAGATTTGTAAAGAACAAAGGAAACTAATCGATTCGGTATTGAACAAGTATATTTTTTTGTTCTAGTATTAATACTAGTGTAACAGTGATCAAATGTGTAATTATATCGAATATTTTAACTGCCACATCAGCTTCTCCGTTAAATATTAACGGCAAGTGGCTTAATTGAATACATTTAAATAGTTGAGTGCCCTGATTGACAAAATTTCAACAATATTAGTCAAAATGAAAAGGGATAATAGTTAGGTGGTCACTAGTATAGTTTACCCTTTATTTTAAATAATTTATTTTTAAATTTTTAACTAATTTATAATTATACGTTGAGTCCTTTAGAATTTAAATTTTTATAAATTAAATTAATGGTATTCGTCGTTAGTGGTGCTTATGCGGTGGCGACGGCACCACCCCAAGGCTGGTTGCTGGCCGTCGATCCTTCTCCTTTTTCTTTCTTTTGTTTTTTTACCTTTTTTTAACTGTGCTTTTAAGCAGCAAGGTCGGTGTTCATCGCCGTTGTTACCTTTCATCATCTCTTAGCTTGAATTGAGTGAGTGGGTTCGTTCATGCTGTTCACTGCCCGCTCCTATGTTTGTGTATTGCATCGTGTGTTCCTTGTTGGCTCTCTGACCGATGGTGGAGCGGCGAATTCAGCGTTGTCGGTGATGAGTTGTGTCCTAGGTTGCAGGAGGTTTTTGCTGCAGTTGTTGGTTTAGTGTTCCGGTTGTGGGAAATGAGGTGTTGTCACTTATTGTCTATTCGTCGTGCCCATAGTGTAGATCGATGGGCCGTTTAGTCCTGGTCTGAGAGTACTGGCAGTTTCTGTGTTTTGGGAGTTATTTCCTTTGGTAGTTCAGCAATGTTATGAGGCTCGTGCTTTCATTGTCGGATCCTTGGTTGATGGCGAAGCGTGGCTTGCAGTCGCCGATGTTAGTGTGGGCGCTTCTGATTTCATGGAGGCATGTGCAGAAAATACTGGTCCCGAGAAAGGTGGTATGGGGATGTGTAGTTCAAGCCTCAAGGCGTTGAGTTAGAGGAATCTTTTCGTTAGTGGAATGTTGGCTGCATGATTGGTGCTTGCGGATTTCATAGTGTTTCGTTAGAGGTTTGTGGATAGTATTATATTGAGAGACATCACCCGAGTTATTGTATCGTACAAAGCAAGTGTAGCTGTTGCAGCACTAGTTTCAGGGTTTAGAATTGAGTGGTCTTTGTTCCAATGGTCTGCTGATGTGTTACTCTTAGTCGGGGTGTTAGTCTTTTGGTTGTTGTTCATTAGTGCTGCGTTTTGTTTGAGAGCTGAGTTGAAGATTGATGTAGTTATGGTGTTGTAGTGTTATGTTGTTGTGTTTGTGCCGGCTTGATGAATTTGGTTTCAGATGCTGTTTGGATTCATCCCATTGCTGCTGGTTTTGCCTTTGATCAGTTTTGGTTGTCTTGTTGGAGATGGCGCTCTTGAACGCGGCTGCTGTGGGAGAAGCATCACAATCAGTTGTGTTTGCAAAATGGGGCAAACGCAGCTTCAATGGATGGTGATACGCAACATGTACGGGAAATTCTGCGACCAGGTTAGTGAAGGAATAGCAGTGGCACTACTGGTTTGCATTATCATGGTGGTCCAATCTTGTATCTCTGCTTTTGGTGTGTTCCGCTTATATGGTGGCAATAAGGCTAAGAAATCCGGCTGGTTGAAATTTGGGTGTCAATATGAATTTCTTTGCTTCACATTTATAGGGTAATTTCCAAGATTTATTGGGTCAGCTGGTAAGATGTGTGGAATTTTTGTTCCCTGAAATTATGTTTCTGTTCTTGCTTGTGATTGGTGGCAGATTATGCATGATCGTTGTAGCTTCATTTGGATGTCCTGCAAGCTTTCGTTTCTCCTAGTTTTTGATAAGTCAGGAAGCTCTTTAGATTTTGGTGCGTCAGGTTCAAAGGATACGTTTTAGCTTGCGAGTATCTCTGTTTCTCAGTAATAGGAATCGTATAAATTATGTATCTTTCCGTTGGTGTTGCTGTATGTGTTTGCTTCCTCGTTGGTTCTCAATTTATGTATGTTCATTGTGTGTGTTTTATACTTACCACCTCAAGGTACACTCTTTTTCCTCCATTTAGAGTTAAGGAGGTTTTTTAATGAGGTATTTGAGGTAGTTACTTTGTAAATCATTTTAATACAAAGTATCCTCTCTCAAAAAAAACTCCTTGCAAAAATACCTTTATATATTAAAATTTTTGAAGTTTTCTTATTTTCCTTCATTTTCCTACACTAATATATCGCAGTAACCTTTTTAAAAAAAAAATCACTTGGAATACTTTTAAGCTATATTCGTGTCTGATTTTCACCAATTTCTTACACATACAAACATGAAACTAAGGTTTTCCATATTTACTTTTCGGTTCTTGTTTTTAATTCGTTTTCTAAACAGTATTAATTTCCTTAATAAACTAACAAAACATCTGAAAATTTTTGTTAAATTTCGGTATTTATTATTGATTTTTTTCCTTCAAAAAAATTAAAATTTTCTGATGCTATATTGTTATATATGTTTGTTCACTTATTTAGAAAATCATGATAGGTTCTTTGTTCCTGCGACCAAGTCACCACCATTTGAACTCCAGGAGTCGACGAACGAAAGGACAATACTCATCGGAACCGCAGGTGTGTGTAGGAACCAACATATTATTTTATATTTTAAGATGACAAAATAAATTATTAATAAAATATATACATAAAAGATTTAAAATATAGAAAATTTTATAAACACGATGGCTCCTACTTACCCTCTCAGTCCATCTTTAATCTCGATTCACATGAATTGGGAGGAACCTCATCAAATAGATATGCGGAGGTCATTCATAGGTGATGATGTAGAAACCATGCACAAAGTACACGCGGACGGCGTATAGATCAACACCACTGCTACGCATTCCATCCAACCATACATTATGTAGGTGACCGGCCAGATGCTCAGCGCAACTGTTTTTCAACTACAATGGAGGAACACAGTATATAATAAATAATAAAACAGATGGCAGAGTAATCTACTTTTCAACTTTTGCTTCTCTTCTTATGTCAATAAAATCTTCAGGCACCGGAGAGATGAAATCATATACAGAAAATGACTGAGGCCAAAGATTTGATGTAAAAATGGGGATTTAAATAACGGTATATTTTGGTATCGCAAGATAATATTTATTTATAATTTTTTAATCAATTGATAATATATATATAAATATAACACAATTGCTTAATCCAAAATCCCTAAACAAAATATTATTCCCTTTTATTACTAAATTCACTTAATTATTTGTACAATTAGATTTAAAAATATATGCTTTTGCCTGTTCAAAGAACTGATAATAGACAAAAAAGCAAAAATGGATTGGGTCTAAAAGTCAGCAATATTAGTGATTGTGACACACACCAAGAAGAACCGGTTCATGATCAGTCAATCAATACATACATTTTCTGCAAAGACAGTATCAAATTGGAACATTATTGATTGTTCATGAGTGTCCATAATAGCATGTTGAAGATGGGATTTTATCAAGTATTTGTAAAGCTTCTTTCATCGACGGTCTCTTTTGTGGGATCGGAGATGCGCAACTGCATCCCAACCTAAAACAAACCAGCAAATCATCCTCTTTGCCTTCCAAATCGCCACGGATTGCCGCATCGGCCATCCTCAGGGCCTTGTTTTTGTCTTCGACGACGATCCCATTCCCCTGCCCGAGCTCATCGACCACCACCATTTTCCCCGTCAGGAGCTCGAGTAATATCACACCGAATGCGAACACATCCCACTTGGGATGAGGCTTCAAGCTCCTAAGTGACTCGGGGGCGTGGTAAGGCGAAACGCCTAATGAACTCGGGCTTGGACTCGGGCTAGGTCCTACTAAATCTTGGAAGCTTTCCCTCGACGCTGTTGACCTCTTGCTGCCCAAGTTTCGGGCTGAAATTCCAGCTTTAGAACTCGTGTCGCCTGTTACCAGCCTTTCCAGTCCGAAATCTCCGATCTTGGGTTCCATGTCGGTGGCTAACAGGATGTTGCTCGGCTTCAAATTGGCATGCACATGCTTCTTCTCATGGAGATATGCGAGTCCACGGGCCACACCTTTAGCTATCTTTAGCCGAGATTCCCATGCAAGATGACAAGGTGAAGAACCAGCTTTTCCTGAAATGGAACCAGTCAACATTTAAGGCCTGTAGAGTGCGACTGCAAGAACAAGCCACTGAGACTAAAAAGAAGGTTAATATTTGAGAAAAGTAGAGGGGGCAAAACTAAAATTTAAACACTAAAAAGGACGAAATGAGTAGGTCGATTTAAAAAATTCAATTTTTTCAACTTCAATCGAATCCTGAGTTTTAACAAGTAATTGTCAAACGCCGTGGGAGTAAAGGATGAGAAAGTGGCAGATACGAACCCCATGCCAAGACAGAGACAGTTGACTTTGCCATGCATTAAACAACAACGTTTAAGTTACAACTACTCTACCGTCATAGACTTTCCGTTCTCTGGAGTACTTTAACAAATACTCACGCTGCTTTTGCTAAAGTACGCACGGGAAAATTGAAGAATAGGATAAGGACTTACTGTAACGGGCGTTGGCGAGGCTGCCATTTGGTACAAAATCGTAGACGATGAGCTTTTCATCAACTCCCCAGTAGAACCCTCGAATCCTGACCAAATTCGGGTGGATCAGTTTGGCAATGAACCGGACCTGGTTCTTGAAATCCCTGAACCGGTCCACACCGTTCTCACCGATCCTTCGAACCGCCAACGACGTCCCGTCTTCCAGCACCGCCTTGTACATTATGCTGGAACCCGTCGCGCCTAAAATGTAAGCCGATGCTTTTAGTAACGTCTCCAGCTCAAGCTGCTTTTCCCCGTCGACCGTCACCAGTGTCCCTTTCTTGTCGTGTTCTTGTTCTTGCTGCCGTTGGTTGTCTTGACTTTTGCTGCCGGTGTCGGAACTGGTGTCGGAATCTTCCTCGTACTCTCCTCTATTTCTCAAACACGACCATCTCGAAAACCCTTTGGATTCCGACGATGAAGATGTTATTGACAAATTGTCTTTTGCTTCTTGCTTTGTTGCGATTTCCACTCTCTTTTTCCTCTTTAACTTGTACACCAAGATGAAAACCATGATAACGAATGCGATTCCGGCTATATCTCCCACAACAATTCCTACAATCGTTCCTGTTTTCAGCCCGCTTTGATCTTGTTTTTTGGCTCCCGGCGACAATTCCGGCGTGTCGGAGTCCATCGTTCTGGGGATGGCGGCGATTGCTGGCGGAGAAGTCGGTGAAGAAGGAATAGGACAATCACGCCTGATTGCTTCACCGCATAGATCAGGATTCCCGGAAAAAGATTTGGATACTTGATTCTTGAGAACGACGGAATCCGGAATTTCTCCTATGAGGTTATTAAAAGAAAGATCAATGGTGGCGTTACCAGGGATTTTCTCGGCGAATTGCGGCGGAATTTCCCCGGAAAGTCTGTTGTAAGAAACGTTAAAGTAGCTGACTTTTTCGCCTCCGAAATTCGGAGGCAATGACCCATTTATGAGATTTGAAGAAAGATCCAAAACTTGAAGAGATTGGAACCCAGTTGGAAGGTTTCCAGACAAATAATTGTTCTTCAAAGAAACAACAGTTAGGTTCTGGTTATTAGTAAGAGTTGCAGGTAAAGCCCCCGTCAATGCATTATCGGAGAGGTTAAGCAATCGGAGATTCCTCAGCCGTCCTATCGTTTCTGGTATAAACCCAGAAATGGAATTGTTAGACAAATCAAGCGACCGAAGCTGAGTAGCATTGAAAATCGAAAGTGGAAGAGACCCATTGAAGGAATTGTTGGAAAGATCAAGAGTTTCAAGGTACTGAATCATTCCCAGATCGGAAGGGATCGAACCAAGAAGCCGACAATTTGGAAGAGACAGCGCTGTAACACGAGAGTAGACATCGGAGTCGTTATCTGGTCTTCCACAACTCAATCCATTCCACGAACATGGCGTCTGGTCGGAGGAATTCCAGCTCTGCAACACGTTTAGAGGATCACCCAGAATAGAGAGTTTAAGAGAAAGCAAGAGAACCCCATCGGTGTTCAGTCCAAAACTTTGAACCACAACAATAACAAGAAGAACGATCCACCATAAATGGAGTTTAAAACTCGAGATCGAACTCATGGTTTCTTGAACTGAAAACCCAACATTTCTCCTATGGAACATGAACTCAAAGAGAGAGAGAAATGACTAAAAGAAGAAACTCAAGTATTTATCTTGTATGCTGTTGAAGGTGCAGATGCCATGTGATGAAAGTTGTTTTGAAAAAAATAATGGAGTAATAAACAGCTCAACAAAAACTTGTAATCAGCATAGTGGGCTGGTAAGCAGCTCTCTCAGCAGATATATTTATAATTTAAGGTTTGCTATAAAAATCGATTAATTACTGCTCTCGCTGTTGTTGGTTTTATGTATTTATTAGTCCTCATAAATTCATTAAATAAAAATCACCTACAGGCAACAATATCATAATAGAAAGCATCTTTGCTACAAGACATCTATGTGGAGATGAAAGTTGCAGTACTCATCTCCTATATTGACTTTAATGAGGCTTGCTGTTTCTTTAATTTTTTCTCATTACTATTATGCAAGAAAAATACTCGGCTGTTTCTGAAATATATAAGGTAATGGCTTTGGAAATTTGCCTCTACGAACATTGGCATCCTCCTGTTCTTAAATTATGGTTGTAATGGTATTATCGATTATGTTATATTTATTATAGGATTGTGATAGAAACCTAAGCTTTGTTGTATAATATGGAATTAAGAGTATCGGACCAATAGCAAATGATTCTACTATCAAAAAGTGTGCTGGTTTTGGCAGCAAGACATGATGATGAGCCCCTCCTTTTCTAAGATTCCACCTCTGTGTGTAGATTTATAGTTTGCCTGATTGAATGTCACGGGGCCTGCAGGTTTGAGTTTGATGACAATGGGGAAAGCTTTGATTTTTTGTATTTTCCTTTTATTATTAAGATATGGCCTCCGTACTCGTGTTCTCACATTGGAATCAATGCATTACATCATCACCATCATTAAAACACCAATATTAAGCACAAAAAAATAACGTTCATCCTCTCCACCGGTGATGGATTGGGTCTACAGGGGTCCATCAGGGATAATCGTCTATTCCAAATTTTAAAATTCTTAATTTTTTTTATTAATAATTCATTATTATCTCTTAAAAATATTATAAATTTATCTCCTTTAATATAAAATATTACGTTGGTCTTTCGTCTCCTCTATTTTATCATATTTGGGTTGCAGCTTTACCAATTATCCACCTCGTTACAATAGAATTATGCATATAAAAGAAAGTAGTTGAATACATTAAGATGTTAATAAATACAATGATTTAAATGAATTTTTAATGCTGTTGTGGTCCATTAAACCCTTTCCCTTCCTAGTAAGGAATTCATTCTACTTTTATATAAAATATTTAAATCAAATTAATCTATTACTTTTATTAATTGAACAAATTTAATTTCTCTATATTTAATGGCATCTAAAATTAAAGTTCAAATGTTTTATGTGGATTCCCATGCACTTAAATATAATTATCCATTCGATTAAAAGAAGAAATAGTTAAGTTCATAGAATTAAATTATACAACCCACCATAATTTAAATAAAAATGGAATACAAAAGTAAATCCATAGAAGATAAGAAAAGAATTGAGCAGTCTTTACTTTTATAGTACCACTAACATTTAATTATTAATGCAGCTAAAGCTAACTGCTTTTTCTCATCATTCTCGTTTCCTCCATTGAAAGTGAATAAAAATACATAAAGGAAAGCTAAGGTAAAGCATATAACTTTTTCTTTTTCTATGTTAAGAAAGGCTGTGATGGCAACGATACAAACGCAATATAGAGGTGGAGGAGCCGGGTTGATCAGAGATAGATCGAGGGACAGATGAAATGATCGCTTCTAAATATTTCAAGATTTTATTATATTTTAAATATTTTTTTATTAATAAAATTTTATAAGTTTATTTCTTTAAAATTTATAAATTTATCGTCATAATATAAAAAACATATATGAAAAGCTCATATGTTTAAAAAAAATAACAAGAAACAGACAGAGAAAGAAAGCAAACAATATAAAACTTTGGCTGTAAACCCTAGATGTAATGCCATCATGTCTTCTACAGTGCTTTCACTTTTCGTTATTTTTTTGATTTCTCCATGAAAGTTATTACACCCAAAGAAAACAAATTGAATAGCTAAATTATAATTTTTAGAAAAAAATATGACATGTTTGTAATGGAGCTAATAAAAGAATGACATGGAATGTAATTTACCCATACGTAAAATCTTGTCCAGAAATACGTGGATTATAAAATGGTGGCAGTCGGCTGTAAATTGGCTTCAGCAGAGAAGAGCATCCTTGTCATCACAAACCCCAAATGGACGGATCGTGTTTCTCCTCTCTTCTTCCACACGAAACCAGAGAATCTATCAGTCTCTAGACCTATTATTTCAGCAGGTTCAGAAACTAAAAACCCAATCCTAGTAAAGATGTGTTGCTTTAAACTACCATTACCAGAAGCTAACTGCCCCTTGCGTGTCGGTGAACAATAAAAAAATTGTAATTTTGATAGCCAAAACACAACCACCAAGAGGTGTAGGCTAGTAGTAGCTATACTACTTTCAACTGAAAACTTGGAAAAAATAAATAAAAATGTAGTGTCTGCAATTGTGTGAGTGCTGGTCATGCCAACTCTTGCCTTTTCTTTTCATTTTCCTTCGGTTAGGCATCCCCGCCAACATTGCTGTAAACGAAAAGAGAGAACATGGTGATATTAATTAAGACAGCCAACGTGTTTCTTTTCCAGTGAAATTTGTTTGGTTTTTAAAATTTCGTACAGCTTAAAAGTTTGGGGTAAAATAAGGTTTGGACAAAAGAAAATTGATTACCGATAATTGTGCACCATATAATAGAGCCATTTACATTGGTTGATATTAGAGGCGGTAAATGAGAAGAGACATATTATGAGTTATTCGAGTTTAATTTGGTCAAAGTTCAATCAATATTTGAATTGAATTGACTCGACTCTAGTTTTTAACAAGTAAAAACGAACTATTTGATATCTTACTTGAAAATTTTGTGAGCAATTCGAAAAAAATATATTAAAAATTTTAATTTTTAAATTAAATTATTAATATATTAACTCAAGTTTGAGTTTAAATCGAGCTCGAGTTTGAGATTCAATCAAACCAAGTCTTAGAATATTTCAAGTTCAAATTTTTTGAGTTCGAGTCGGATTTCGATTTTTGGTTTTAAGTTTAGTCGAACTTAACAATTTTAAAATCATAAACTTTCCAATTGAAATGAACTCAACTTTAATTTTTTTGAATAATACTCGAACTTGACTTGAGTAGTTTATAGTCTTACACCGGAGAGACTATGACTAGGTTGTGGAATTCAGGCAATAGAGTAGCCCTGAAAACCATTTTAATTGTTGTTTTGTGTCACACAGTAATGTAAAGCGAAGTGTCGTCTTGTCGAAAAATGTTGCAGCTAACATGTAATCCCACATGCTTAGCTACTTATAAGTGCTCATTCTTCTTTTAAGTGTAAATTAAAGAGACAGATTTATGTTTTGATTAATGGAGATTCAGTTAGGTCGGCGAATAGTACGAGACCAGGCTGGTCGGGTAGCTTAATGAGGCTTAAACTATAATGGGGTCAGGTAGTTTTTCACCCATCAGGCAGCTTGTCAACGCCTTGGTTGGATTATCAGCAGATTCGTTTTTGTCTTTAGTTTGTCCTAGACTGGGGTAATGAAACATCAAACATGGGATTACACTGGTTGGGGTTCATAATATTAAATCCATTTCATTGGGAATAACTCGACCCTATGAGTTTGTAATGTGTATTCTTTCATACAACCTATGATATTTCAAATTCGAATGGGCGTTGAACTAATCGATATTAGGTTAAGAGATTGTTGTACCTTTTGAGGTCTTAGGTTTGAGCATGACGTATGTGGGAATAATAAGAACATTTATTTATTAAATAATTGTGACTCTTCAATAAGATACTATCTTATACTCACATTAGAATAATAAAACAATCTGAATGACTGTTTTTTTACTGAAATATGTATTAGTAATAAAAAGAATTAACATTCACTATTGATTGGATACAATTATTTTTATCCGTTGAAAAATATAGATGTTCATAACTCTTGAAAATATAATCATTTATGACTATTGTTATTATTATTATTATTTTGTGAAGTTGTATGATTGAAAGAGATCATACAAGGGACATTAAATTGCATCTCATTAAAAATCTCTCTAACCTATATGGAGGAAAAGAGTACATGATCTAACATCAAGGATTACAGTTTGTTCCATCACTAATAAGACGATTCCTAGTATTGCTATCAGCCAAATAAATCGAAAAAATCCATACAGGCGATTCAGGTAGGAAAGCAACTTTCAAGTTATCATCTGGAACATGTTTAGCTAAAGCATCGGTCACCATGTCACCCTAAAGGGGTATGTGTTTGATCACAATCTCTCAACTGCGATTGCATAGTTCATGTAAGTGCCATTTAAGGAAGTGGATACCTTTATAATCCTTTCTCAATACTCGTCCTGCTTCTATAGTACTATCAAGTAAAAAAATAATACGACGGAAGCCTCTCCCCCAAGCGTAAACAAGGCCATGATAAGCTCCCCATAGTTCAGCATCCTAGATCGAACAAATCCCAATAAAATGCATAAATCCAAAACACCATATTCCAAACTCATTCCTAACAACTATTATTGCTATTTTTGGATAAATATATTATTTCGGGTCAGGTCGGGTTGAGGGTATATAATTTTCGAGTCTGGTAGGGTTAACCGCATCCCGAACAATGCCCATCCCTATATTCAACCTTTTACTGAGATGTTCTGATGTACGACAACCTAATTTAATACTAAGAAACAACAGAGAATGAGCACAACTGAGAATGTTATAAAAAAACTTAACATTTTTTATTGAGTGCAACCTAAAATGTCAATCTTTTTATTGTTATAAAAAATGTAATATTTTCTGTTGTCAACCGAAAAATGTTATAAAGAAGGTGTGCAACCAAAAAATATTAAGAAAAAATTAACATTTTATGCTGCCCAACCGAAAATTATGTACATTTTCGATTGTGTTTTTCCCTTTTGTTTCTTAACCTTAAATTAGGTTGTTGTCCGTTGGACATTCCCTCTCACCATTGCTTCTACTCCCACTGCTCCAATATGTATTGCCCGATTCTAAACCAAATCAATCCCAAACCACAAAAGGAAGAGAAATAGATAAGCTGCATGCTTTGTTCGAGGCCAAAGAACCAACCTCCAAAAAAGCTACACTTGCTTTTAAACGAAACCAGAGTTATTTTCAGAACCATGTCGCCTAGGCATAACAAGTATCAAACAAAGCATAAATTCAACTCACTTTAAGCTTTTATTATCTCCATGTGTTAGCTTTAGAGATTTACTAAGGTTATAACAGAAGGCTTTAGCATGAAAGAGTATATCTAGAAAAATGCACCGATTACAAGAAGCCTAGCCTTATTTATATAGCCCTCCTCAGTCCTTACATCATAATCACGTGAAGAGCTAACCAATTTGGTTAATAAATTCAATAACAATTTTCTAACACCAATCTGTTAATCAACACCATGGTATCTTAAACAAAGTTATTTTTTTCTTCTTCTTTCCCTTGTTTTGTTCACTGTAGACAAAATGGTTGGAAATGCTATAACCAGAAAGCTCCCCTTCAATTTTCAGCCGCCCTCATGTTCCTGACCAAGCTGTAGTTCTGAAAGGGGTATTAAGAAGAATGAGACTTCCAGTGTATCTACATGACGTTACGACGATGCCGCATTTTTGAGGAGACGGGCATCCTTCAGTTTGTAGAAGGGGATTGAACCAAGCACAGAGACGGCACCCGACTGAGTTCTCATCCTGCTGTAGTCATTGGTGCCTCCCTGGTGTGCCAGATATTTGGAATGAGATGTTGAGCGCAGTGCTCTAAGAAAGTCACCCATAGGTCATACTTGGCTTTAATTGTTTTCACAAGATATGTAGTCTTTACACTCTCATCAGGGTTAGATTAGTTATGGGTTTTATGCACAAAGTTTTGTATGATAATGCTAAGAGAGAGTGATGATGTATATGTTAGTAAAATCCTCTGTTTACTATGTGTTTTTTGAGAGTTCAAGTTACTTCAGGTAACGTTATGCAATTTTCTTTATCCTCAAACTGTATACACTTCTATTGGAGAAATTAATAAGCACTTTCATGGAGAAAGTCATTCTCTTCCAACACTGCAACCGCGTCAGTTTCGTTTAACAGCAAGTTCGATCGATAACCGAATGTTCGATTGAATAAACAAATACTCCAGAAGAACCACTGCATAAGAGAACTTGCTATAAACAAATGTTCATTTAACTACAATTTTAGGGCCCTTTCCAAGAAAAAGCTGTCATTTTCTGCAGCGAGCACACGGTATTCTTTATTAAAAGGTGAAAGAATAGTTCGTTTTATGGTCACTGCATAGCTGCGTGATTTGCCGAAATGGAGTTGCAATTATTTATACTAGTTCCAGAGCTCGAGGCGCTGTGTATTGCCTCTGTGGGATTTCTGCTCTGGATCTCGTCCGCCAAGGCGTTAGGCGTTTCACTTCTCGGTTTGATTACAGATTAAAGATTTTTTTATTAATTCGATTGACTAATTAAGTTTGATCGATAACCAAATTAACTATTTGAACACACTTAATTTATATAATTATGTAATTATTATACAAATTTTTTAGCCTTGTTTTCTATAGGCTTATTTTGCCTTTATTTGATGCTCCTCTGTAGCCTAAACAAATAGGGATGGATTTTTTATGAATTAAAAGGAATAGAGAAAAGTTTTACCTAATCTTTTTTAAACTTTATGAATTTTGTTTACATTTATTTTTGTTTAAATTCGATTATATACAGATTTTCTCCAAAATTATAATAATTAAAGTTTTGTCTGATTTTTTTACTTTGTAAAAATTAGTTCGATTTGTAGTGATTTGTGGTGTGTTATTTTTATAATTATCTAAATTATTTTAATTTAGTGAAACAATGCATTTATTTTTGAGTTCTTGCCTATTTTTCACAATTAATGGTTTATTTTTACCTTGGATTGAAAATGTAGAAAGATTACTTTGAAAAAGATAATTTAGAAAGATTACTCGGCAAGAGTGTCATTCCAACTGGCCCAAAAGCAATATGGGAATGGAAGTAAGCCACATTTCTCTCACTTCTTATTCCAATTTACTTCTTCTCTGTTGAGACTTGGCCAAGAATATTTTCAAAAGCTTAGTTCGCGAAAAGAAAATAGTTTTAGAGATAATATTTTTTCTAGGATTTTATTTTTATATTTTCTTTCTTCTTATTCTTATTAGGCTGAAAATATTATCAATAATAGTATTTTTTTTAAAAATTAAAACATTATTCTCACGTAATTTTTTAGATATTTGTCAATTTTAATTTAGATAAAAATGAGATTTCTTCGTATTAATTTAATTGTTACATATTTTTTTAACTCGGCAGATAATTATTCAAGATGTATATTTATTAAATGCTTTAATTTCATATTAATTTCATATTTAAATTATGTTACATATTTAAATAAAACTTTAATATTCAATATATTTTAATTAACAATACGTTCATAATGTCTCTAATATTATTTTCTAAACATTTTATCTAAATATCTAGTTCATATTGTAAATTTGATTGGGATAATGTAAACTTAGTTCAACCTTAAGCTTTACTTTGAATCCTAAGCTTAGAATAACGAAATTGTCATAAATTTCTCAAATTCATGCAAATTTAATTTGATAATAAACATATTAAAACTCGAATTTTCATAACCATCTTACTTTTTGATTTTTTAGGAGTTGAAAATCTTGTTGGAAACCTTGAATTCGTCCAAGAGTGAATTTTCAACTCTAAACTATTTTCTAATAAATTAAGTACTTATTTTTAATCACTGAAAAATTAATTTAGTCTTATTATATACTATGATAAAAGTAGATATAAGATATTTATTTATATAAATTTTTAAATTTTGTATAATACACTGATTGTATTAATAATATTTAAATATAAAATTTCTATCAAATTTAGACTGTTTTCCATAAATAATTATATGAATTTTCGTACAAATATCATGAAAGAAAATTAATAAAATTTATTTTTATCTAATCTTATATTATTTTAACCAAACATTGTTATCTTAAATTATACTAAATAAATTAAACAAGATAAATATAACATTATCGATACTGTGTCAGATAATACTACATTATAGTAATCATAATGTGTGAGAAATAATCTTATACTTACAAAACCAAACGCACCGTATAAATGTATAAAACTTATGATAGAGGGAATTAGAGACAATGAAGGGATCATCCCAAAACTCAACGCCAGTAAAATAAAAAGATATTATCTTTTTTTATTCATTAAAAATAAGTTTTTTAATATATATATATATATATATATATATATATATATATATATGTCTGATGTTGTATTTTGTTATTATTTTAAGGTTACACTTTTAATGTTTGTTAAAAAATCTTCACTCAATTATTGAATGACATTTGATCTAAATTTTTATTTAAAAATTAAAATTTTAATTATATAAATTTTCTAATTTACTAAAAATTGGAATTTCTGTTCTCTTAGTCGTCCCTTTCCTCTCCCGCAAAAAAAAAAATCAGTAATGATCACCAACATACCCCTATCTCGTTGAACTGTTTATCCCATTTCTCTTTCACCCCATCGTTGATTGCTCAAATATGTTATTCACATGCACACTTCTTCTTCTTCTTCTTCTTCTTCTTCTCCTTCTCCTCCTTCTCCTTCTGCTCCTTCTCCTCCTTCTCCTTCTCATTCTCCTTCTTCTTCTCCTTCTTCTCCTTCTTCTTTCTTCTTCTTCTCCTCCTCCTTCTCCTCCTTCTCATTCTTCTTCTTCTCCTTCTTCTTCTTCTTCTCATTCTCATTCTTCTTCTTCTTCTTCTTTTTCTTTTTTTTTCTTCTTTTTCTCTTTCTTCTTATCCTTTTTCTCATTGTCCTTCTCATTTTTCTCATTCTCCTTCTCATTCTCCTCCTTCTTCTCATTCTCCTTCTCCTTCTTCTTCTTCTTCTTCTTCTCCTTCTTCTTCTTTTTCTCCTTCTCTTTCTTCTCATTCTCATTCTCATTCTCCTTCTTCTCCTTCTTATTCTTCTTTTTCTTTTTCTCATTCTCCTTCTTCTTCTCCTTCTCCTTCTCCTTCTCCTTCTTTTCCTCATTCTCCTTCTTCTTCTCCTTCTCATTCTCCTTCTCCTTCTCATTCTCCTCCTCCTTCTCCTCCTCCTCCTCCTCCTCCTCCTCCTCCTCCTCTCCTCCTCCTCCTCCTCCTCCTCCTCCTCCCCCTCCTCCTTCTTCTTCTTCTTCTTCTTCTTCTTATTCTTCTTCTTCTTCTTTTTATTCTTCTTGTTCTTGTTCTTCTTTTTCTTCTTCTTTAACTTCTTCTTCTTGTTGTTGTTTTCTCTTTCTTCTTCTCCTCCTCCTTCTCCTCCTCATTCTTCTCCTTCTTCTTCTCATTCTCCTTCTCATTCTTCTTCTTCTTTTTCTCTTTCTTCTTCTCATTTTTCTCCTTCTAATTCTCATTCTTTTTCTCATTCTTTTCTCATTCTCCTTCTCTTCTTCTCTTCTCCTTCTCTTTCTTCTTCTTCTTCTTCTTCTTCTTTTTCTCATTCTCCTTCTTCTTCTCATTCTCTTTCTCCTTCTCCTTCTCCTTCTA